>NC_090319.1:6178058-6778058 GCF_040869045.1 Eurosta solidaginis
CTCTTCAAAGCCTTTTCTCCCGTGAGTGAGAGTCGAACCCGCACTCCTACGATAGTTGAAATGGTTACAAACGCATTCAGCTACGTCATGCCTTAGTTGTTGTAAAGTTTTTCCCATGTGCCTTCTTTTTTGCATATTTTAATCTTTTACACATTGCATACTTCGTAAGCAAATATGTGTTAAAGCTATGCTTGTTGGTACGGCAGTTTTCAAAGAAACTTTGCTTTGTTGCTGTTTTTGTTCTATTTATAGAACTACAACGAATTAACCAATTTTGTCTGTTTGTATGATTTAATCGGGGATTGCCCATATTGCTGATGTCACGTTGTTTAAATTTTTCCCAAATTATTAAATAAATTTAAAAATTTATTCTTTTAAAAATTCTGAATTTTTTTCGGAATTTGTTCGGTACTATTATACAAATAAATCCAGAAATAAATTCAAGCATTTTTCGGATTACAGTCGATACATATTCCAAGCCACTTCAGAAACAGTTGGAACCGTCTTTGGTATTAATTCAGGATTATATCGGAAACATGTTGATAGCATTACGAAATAAAGTTCGGAATGATTTTGGAATTTAGGGTCTTTTCGGCATTTAATCGAAATAGTTATGGGATCATTTTAAGATTATTTATGTTTTTTTGAACTGTTTTGAAATTATTTAATGAGTTTTTTGGATTAAATTGGTTAATAATACGATAGCATTTCAGCACCACTTTGGTATTATTTTTGGTATTAATTTAAAATTATTCGGAATAGTTAAATTTTTTTTATTGTGTTAAGCTTCATTTTGAGGCAATCTTAAGAACTTTTTGGAATCCTTTCGCACCCTTGAGTATACTCTTCGCAATGGCTTTGGTATAAATTAGAAAGAGGGTTGGCTTCAGAGACATGTCGGAATCAAGTGAAGACTATTTCGGTTTAAATAGATAACTATTCGGAAATATTTTTTTTATCGAATCAGTATTAAACCAGGAAAATTTTGCAATCATTCCTTTACGCTTTTAGAATTCTTTCAGAAGCCTTTCGCGAGAATTTTTTTATTTTCTGTTGAGTCATTTCGAATTTATTTAGACTTTTTTCGGTTTGAAGCCAAGCATCATATCCCGCACAAACTATGGCTTCCTCTTTTCTAATGCGACTTAATTCACAAATAAATTTAAGGAAGAAGTCCTCATCGTCATTAATTAGCAATTAATTGTCTATATGATTTAGGGCTTACCAAGGTACGCCAATCAATTCTCCTTTGTGACATCGAATACCGATTGCGTGCCCTAGGGAAGAGCAAATTATCCTCAAGCTGTATTTCACAACACTTTTGCAGTCAGAAAGTCTTAATCAAAATCTTGGCCACATTTTAAAATAGAAGGTGTATAAAAAGTTTAGTGGCCCAATATTTCCAATTATTAATGAAAAAAGTTGTGGGTTAATAAAAGCCTAGACTTTAATTCAACCATTCTTGTGTGCTTCCTTAAAGTTGTATCTTAAATATATTAAAAGAAGCTTTCTTTTTAAAGAGCTTGAGATAACCTACGATTGTGGACATAGGAGCTTCACTCGAGGAGATACAAGCAAATTTTGTTTTTACTTTGAGTAGCCTAAACATATATTTTTAAAAATATTTGCGTATTTTCGCCTAAAATTTTATATTAAATAAATTTAGTAGAGATAAATTGTGGGAGTATTAATGCGGTGGTACAATTGGGTGTAGCAGTGGTGGTGGTGGTGGCGATGGCGGTTGCGTTGCTCTTGGCAGTTTTCATGTGACAGCTGGTCGTTTGTTCAAGCCACATAGCGACATTTTGCTTGGCACTCACAGGCGAAAACACAAGCAAACACACACCAACGTACTCACATCAGAAAATAATAAGCTTTTGTTTATCGAGATACCAACACACACACACACACATAATTGTAATGTATCCCAGGCAGCTTTTCTTTTCGTTTTTAGATTCTAAAAATAAACTTAAAGCAACCAAATTTGAAAGCATGCAAATAAAATAAAATGAATATATAAACCAAAACTTTTTCAAATCAAATGAAACTTGTTTCAAATCAGATGAAACTTTTTTCAAATCAAAAAAAATTCTTTTTATTGTTTAATGGTGAGATGCCCTATCGCTTAATGTATGAAAACTTTTTAAAACAATTTTGAATTCTTTTGTATGAAAGTGAAATTGTTTTGTATATACCATTTTCACACATTAATGAAAGAATTAAGTTTCTCGTTTCATATAGGGCCTTTTGCTTCATTAAGCGAACATCTGTCAGCAGCCCCAAAAAAATATTTCGCTTTTACAAAAAATAGTTAAAATGGAAGGCAGCCGTTTCCTTCTTAACCATAAATATAATAAAAATAAAATGCATGCGCAACTACCCATAGATGTTACACCTAACCAAATATGTGTCTATTTTCGAAAAAGCCATATTATCATTTGCAGAAAATGCACCGAAAATTAAATTTTGAATTTTTTCGTTTTTCATATTTTTCGTAAATTATTAAAAATAAATTATTTTTGATTGTCATTTGTTATATTAAAAATAAAATTCGAAGCACCAAGCAAAACCGACTGGATTTTTCACTCGGTTAGGCATTCAATAAAGCAATAATGAGATAATTAAGAATTTGTAGTTTCTATGGAAGATTGCGTTTGGATAGGTCTTTAATGTAGAAAGCTTGACTTATTATTTCATTAAGCCTCTGCGTGAAACTGGCATAAATGATTTAAAAAAAATTTGATTTCATTCGAAAGGAATTAATTCGGGCTGAAAATGCCATATAATGCACTCAGAATTTTTTTGTTTAATCCAATTTAAGGAATAAATATTAGAGCTTACAATTTCTCGAACTTATTCGAGCAGAGATTTCTCTCGAGTCTCGCCTTCCCGCGTGATTCTCGAATCTGGATATACTCGTAAGGCTCGCGAGTTTCTCGAAATTATATTTAATCGATACATTGGCTGTTTTATATAGTGCTTACTGTTTATTCTGGAGCATAAGCGAAAATTTCCACAATACCACAATTAAAAAACACCAAAATGCCATTTCAGCAACTTAATTGAATGTCGGGAAGCAGAATCGCGCGAGAAGTCGAGTTATCGATTTCTCGAGTCTCGGAATTCTCGCTTGTGAGAAGAAGTCGTAAGCTCTAATAAATATTGTAGGGAGAGCGCACTTGAAATATACTTTTTTACTATTTTATTTTTTAGTCCGGTAACAACTCGCAGTGCATTTTTATTGTTCTGTTCAATCGTGCGATAGCTCTGTATTTTGGCACAAACAGTAATGAAAATTTATGCCGTCAATTGAAAAATTCAAATATTTTATCTGCCAAATGCTGTGTGAGATGTAAGTTAATAAACTAACACACACATTCATACAAATACATACATAATGGCTACCATATCAAAGCAGCCTGCCAGCACTATTTGTGAAATTTGTGCAAGTTGATTGATTTATCAAAAACTGTTGTTTGGCAAAGTGGCCCGCAGCAATAAACTCACGCGTACACACACACATGCGGACATAAATGGAGTAAACACCAACACATATACATACACAAGAAAAATCTACCTTTTCATCTGTTATATAAACTCATAAGCTTGAGCGACCAGCATATTTTAACGTACATTACCAAGCAACAACAAAAGCAGAAACAGCAAAATAGCCATTTACTCCAACCGCCCCACCATCACCTTTCCTCACACTCCAACCAATGCGCAAATACCGTAACGTACGTGGCTGTGATTGCATAAAAACAATCCGAAATATTTCCAAGTAATAAATCAATTTTCCACATCAACGCCAAAAGCTACACAGCGACAACAACTAAATGAGCAGTAGCTGAAAAACGAAGAAAACAACAACAAAAACTATGTGCACAGCTAAAATAACAGAAGAAAAAGTAGAAAATCAGCGCACTTGGCTGGCGGTTGACGGTACTATCGAGCAACACCTGAAACGGGGCTGAATTGAAGCTATTAAATAGAAAAGTAAAAAAAAAAGAAATTAAAATTGTATTCGAAATGAAAATCGCTGTAACAAATAGCTTCGCGTAGCTCGTGGCAGTATATACCGTTACGTTCTAGTGTTGCAATAATAACAAATTTTTGGCAGCCAAATTTGCAACTCGTCGTTGAAATGGAATTCGTTTTAATTTAGAAAAACATTTTGTTTTTTGAAATTTTTTCGATTAAGTGCTTTATTTGGCGCATATGTCCGAAAAAATCTATGAAAAAAGTTCGGAGCTAAACGTTAAAACAGGCAACCCAATAAATGTTACGAAAACCAAACAGTTATAAATTAACCCGCCACCTCCCAAATATTTCTGCGACCCAAAAAAAATCTTCGAGAAGCAAATAACTTTAACAGCAAACTTGCAGATATGCATGTGTGTATGTGTGTGTGTGTGCGAATAAAAATCCAGCCGTTGTACTTAAACACAAAACGCATAAAAAACAAAAGTCATAATTAATAGCTTTTTGTTTCTTCTTTATTGCTTTCTTATTGGTTTCTTTGTATAAAAAAATAAAACAGAAAAAATAAGAGGGTGACAATATTCAAGAAAATGTCAGTAAAGTAATGCTCATAAAACTTAGGGAAACATGCAATAATCCGCACTCGGGCAAGACGTTAAATTATTTCATTCTATTCTTACATTTCACTTAGCACAGTATTTTGCGATTAGCCTGTAAATGCTGTTTAAATTTTGTGTTGTACTTTTATGAATGTATGAATGGATGTATACATTAGGGTGTTACTCATTAATAACATGTCGAATATTGTAAAGCCTAACCCCTTTAAACGGTAATACCATATACCAAAATATGACATATAAATTGTGGTCCCGATTGAAAACGGTTAAGGGATGTCACACAGAGATCAAAGTTAAGATTTCACTATGGAGACCATGGCTGAACTATATGGTTGGCTCATCTCTACAGCAACAACATACCTTTGTTCAGATTGTCAAAATCTGCGTGTTTGTGTTAAGCGAATAGAATTTAGAGAAAACATAAAACTTTGCAATTCTTGTGTGTTGTGGAAAATAATGCGCTAAATTAGACGCATTTACTAAAAAAATAACTTAAAGTGATGTGATTTTTATTAAAAGTTTACCATCACGGTAGTAACTAATTGTCAATATGATGGTTACATTTTGCGTTTGCCACACTGAAAGAAATGGTGCTAGTAAAATCAAAAAATCGGCTCTGTTTTTCTTGACTTAACGGATATTCGGTGAAATTGATCGAATTATGATTAATTCGACCGAGTTCTTTGTCAAGCGAACTAATTAGTCATTTCAACAGAAGAGAAATTGTCGCTCTTAAGTTAACAAAAATTTGTAAAATTGAGAGATTCCTAATCAATCTAACTGATTTTTTTGTTAATACAAATGATTTTACAGGTCATTTCAACGGCGACCAGCTGTCAATACATGAGAAAATTTCAAAGAAAATTTTACGCTCACTGCGCTCTCTACTTTGTACTTATGACGATGGTGCCACTTGTTAAAAAAAAAAAAACACCAAAATAAGAATACCATCAAATCGAAAAAACACACAAAATGGGAAAACAATAAAAAACTAATTTTTCAGTTATCAATACAAAACGCAAAACCCCTTTTTTGAATTTACTGTGCAAAAAATTATGAGATACGGGGTCACCTATTTATCGGGTACAATTTTGCAAATTCTCGTCCAAGCGAAATGCAAAATTGCGCGCTCTTGTTGCAAAAGCTTTGCTTGAACGAACAGGATTGTTCCAAAGTTAGTAACATTTTGTTCAAGTTTTTATGAATTTGCACTCATGCAAACGAATCTAATAAGATAATAAAAAAAACATCCTTTTTTAATGTTGATGTTTCCGAAAAAAGAAAAGTTTGAGTTGTTTTGGAATCGTTTCAACTTAAAGTGTTACGAAAATTAAACTTGCCGAATTACATGTAAAGTTACCCCAGTGGTGTATTACCTTCCTGCGATTTGATTCTTTACTTTTCTATAACTTAAAAGTTCTCTTTTTAAAATGTAACGTCAAACATTTATACTACAAATTTTGTTCGAAACAATCAAGTGTGGCAACTCTACATGCGAGAGAAGAAATTGAGAATAGGCTGAGCTGCAACTGAAAGAATTGAGAATCAGTTTTGTGACTACTATTTTCAATTCTATATTCATATGTATGTATGCATATGTAGCAAGCGTGCGTATTTATGTATTCACATATTTACATATTTATATGGCGGCCGCCGTAGCGTGATGGTAGCGTGCTCCGCCTACCACATCGAAGACCCTGGGTTCACACCCCGGGAAAAGCAACATCAAAATTCTAGAAACAAGCTTTTTCAACTAGACGAAAAATTTTGTAAGCAGGGACGCCCCTCGGCAGTATTCGGCAAGCATTCCCGAGTGTATTTGTGCCATGAAATGCTCTCAGTGAAATCAGATGCCGTTCGGAGTCGGCATAAAACAAGTAGGTCACGTGCCGCCAATTTGTAAGAAAAATTAAAAAGGAGCACGACGCAAATTGGAAGTGAAATTCGGCCTAAAATCTCTTCGGAGGTTATCGCGCCTTACATTTATTTATTTATATGGCAACATAGGTACTTTCATACAAAGCTGCCGCAACAACTGTTTTTTGTTCATTTGACTACTAAAACGGTCAATTACGTATCAGAGATTTGTGCGCAGTTGATTCAACATCTTGTTGCGATGGATAAAAATTGACAGAACTTTCGGTTGAATTGACCCGTATTTCGGTTGATTTTACCAGTCTTTTTCTTTCAGTACATCTCCTTTTGACAATCCCTATACCAGTGAAATTAAAAAAATAAAATCAGCTGATGACATGAGCCAAACATATAATTGAGCCTGGATGGCAACTCATAAACGAAAATAAACTTTTTTGTTTTCAAGTAACCAAAATCCATAATATAATTGTTGGCGACATCGCTTATAAACGTCGGTAGTCAAAAGAGGATGCATATTATAAGTGAATAAAAGGGAAACCTAAAAACTTTCAAACGATAATGCATTGACTCACACAATGAAACAGGGACACATCGTTTTTTTCTATAAGACGAAGAGATACTAAATAATTCAATTAAAGATGGACGGCACTATTTCGGACAAACTTTAAGAGCAATTCGTTATTATTTTATCATTTTAACATTCCAGGAAAACTTCAGTATCATTGAAAGTCTGTTTTTAAGCAACTTTTGCACCCTTCTAATAGGGTATACGTTTTAAGTATTTATTATGCATTTTTTCTGAGCAAACAATTTATTTAAATAATGTTTTATGCATTTGAAAATCCCAAATCTGCTCACTTATTGGGACCTTTGCATAAAAAAATGAACAAATCATGTTTACTATGATTTCAAACATTTAAAATAAATTTAAAATTTAATTTTAAATTTCACCTCAAACACCTAAATACATTCGTGAAGAACTAGAGGTCGCCAAAGCCCCGCTTGCTAATGAAATAGGATTCGCCACGGGTAGGTTACGGCACTGGAATGGCCTTGAAAGGGTTGAGTTATACAACACCTTTAACCCCACTCCTTTTTTATACTCAGTTGAGCAGAGCTCACAGAGTATATTAAGTTTGATTGGATAACGGTTGGTTGTACATATATAAAGGAATCGAGATAGATATAGACTTCCATATATCAAAATAATCAGGATCGAAAAAAAATTTGATTGAGCCATGTCCGTCCGTCCGTCCGTCCGCCGTTAACACGATAACTTGAGTAAATTTTGAGGTATCTTGATGAAATTTGGTATGTAGGTTCCTGAGCACTCATCTCAGATCGCTATTTAAAATGAACGATATCGGACTATAACCACGCCCACTTTTTCGATATCGAAAATTTCGGAAAACCGAAAAAGTGCGATAATTCATTACAAAAGACCGATAAAGCGACAAACCTTGGTAGATGAGTTGAACTTATGACGCAAAATAGAAAATTAGTAAAATTTTTGACAATGGGCGTGGCACCGCCCACTTTTAAAAGAAGGTAATTTAAAACTTTTGCAAGCTGTAATTTGGCAGTCGTTGAAGATATCATGATGAAATTTGGCAGGAACGTTACTCTTATTACTATATGTACGCTTAATAAAAATTAGCAAAATCGGAGAAGGACCACGAATACTTTTAAAAAAAAATTTTTTTAAAGTAAAATTTTAACAAAAAATTTAATATATTTACAGTATATAAGTAACTTATGTCAAGATTCAACTCCAGTAATGATATGGTGCAACAAAATACAAAAATAAAAGAAAATTTAAAAATGGGCGTGGCTCCGCCCTTTTTCATTTAATTTGTCTAGGATACTTTTAACGCCATAAGTCGAACAAAAATTAACCAATCCTTTTGAAATTTGGTAGGGGCATAGATTTTATGGCGTTAACTGTTTTCTGTGAAAATGGGCGAAATCGGTTGATGTCACGCCCAGTTTTTATACACAGTCATCCGTCTGTCCTTCCGCATGGCCGTTAACACGATAACTTGAGCAAAAATCGATATATCTTTACTAAACTCAGTTCACGTACTTACCTGAACTCACTTTATCTTGGCATGAAAAATGAACGAAATCCGACTATGACCACGCCCACTTTTTCGATATCGAAAATTACGAAAAATGAAAAATATGCCATAATTCTATACCAAATACGAAAAAAGGGATGAAATATGGTAAGGTAATTGGATTGCGAAATATAACTTTAGAAAAAACTTTATAAAATGGTTGTGACACCTACCATATTAAGTAGAAGAAAATGAAAAGTTCTGCAGGGCGAAATAAAAAACCCTTAAAATCTTGGCAGGTATTATATATATAAATAAATTAGCGGTATCCAACAGATGATGTTCAGGGTTACCCTGGTCCACATTTTGGTCGATATCTGGAAAACGCCTTCACATATACAACTACAACCACTCCCTTTTAAAACTCTCATTAATACCTTTAATTTGATACCCATATCGTACAAACTCATTCTAGAGTCACCCCTGGTCCACCTTTATGGCGATATCTCGAAAATGCGTCCACCTATAGAACTAAGCCCCACGCCCTTTTAAAATACTCATTAACACCTTTCATTTGATACCCATATCGTACAAACATATTCTAGAGTCACCCCTGGTACACCTTTATGGCGATATCTCGAAAAGGCGAACACCTATAGAACGAAGGCCCACCCCCATTTAACAATACTCATTAACACCTTTCATTTGATACCCATATAGTACAAACAAAGTCTCCACCTTTATGGCGATATTTCGAAACGGCTTCCACCTATAGAACTAAGGCTCACTCCCTTTTAAAATACTCATTAACACCTTTCATTTGATACCCATATCGTACAAACGCATTCTAGATTCACCCCTGGTCCACCTTTATGGCGATATTTCGAAACGGCTTCCACCTATAGAACTAAGGCTCACTCCCTTTTAAAATACTCATTAACACCATTCGTTTGATGCCCATATTGTACAAACAAATTCTAGGGTCGCCCCTGGTCCACCTTTGTGGTGATATCTCGAAACGGCGTCCACCTATGGAACTAAGGATTACTCCCTTTTAAAATGCTCATTAACACCTTTCTTTTGATACCCATATTGTACAAACGCATTCTAGATTCACCCCTGGTCCATCTTTATGGCGATATTTCGAAACGGCTTCCACCTATAGAACTAAGGCTCACTCCCTTTTAAAATACTCATTAACACCATTCGTTTGATGCCCATATTGTACAAACGAATTCTAGGGTCACCCCTGGCCCACCTTTATGGCGATATCTGAAACGGCGTCCACCTATATAACTAAGGATTAATCCCTTTTAAAATACTCATTAACACCTTTCATTTGATACCCATATTGTACAAACGCATTCTAGATTCACCCCTGGTCCATCTTTATGGCGATATTTCGAAACGGCTTCCACCTATAGAACTAAGGCTCACTCCCTTTTAAAATACTCATTAACACCATTCGTTTGATGCCCATATTGTACAAACGAATTCTAGGGTCGCCCCTGGTCCACCTTTGTGGTGATATCTCGAAACGGCGTCCACCTATGGAACTAAGGATTACTCCCTTTTAAAATGCTCATTAACGCCTTTCTTTTGATACCCATATTGTACAAACAAATTCTAGGGTCACCCCTGGTCCACCTTTATGGCGATATCTGAAACGGCGTCCACCTATATAACTAAGGATTACTCCCTTTTGAAATGCTCATTAACACCTTTCTTTTGATACCCATATTGTACAAACAATTTCTAGGGTCGCCCCTGTTCCACCTTTGTGGTGATATCTCGAAACGGCGTCCACCTATGGAACTAAGTATTACTCCCTTTTAAAATGCTCATTAACACCTTTCTTTTGATACCCATATTGTACAAACAAATTCTAGGGTCACCCCTGGTCCACCTTTATGGCGATATCTGAAACGGCGTCCACCTATATAACTAAGGATTACTCCCTTTTAAAATACTCATTAACACCTTTCATTTGATACCCATATTGTACAAACGCATTCTAGATTCACCCCTGGTCCATCTTTATGGCGATATTTCGAAACGGCTTCCACCTATAGAACTAAGGCTCACTCCCTTTTAAAATACTCATTAACACCATTCGTTTGATGCCCATATTGTACAAACAAATTCTAGGGTCGCCCCTGGTCCACCTTTGTGGTGATATCTCGAAACGGCGTCCACCTATGGAACTAAGGATTACTCCCTTTTAAAATGCTCATTAGCACCTTTCTTTTGATACCCATATTGTACAAACAAATTCTAGGGTCACCCCTGGTCCACCTTTATGGCGATATCTGAAACGGCGTCCACCTATATAACTAAGGATTACTCCCTTTTAAAATGCTCATTAACACCTTTCTTTTGATACCCATATCGTACAAACGCATTCTAGAGTCAACCCTGCTCCACCTTTATGGCTATATCTCTAAATGGCGTCCACCTAAAGAACTATGACCCACTCCCTCATAAAATACTCTTTTATGCCTTTCATTTGATACACATGTCATACAAACACATTCCAGGGTTTCGCTCGGTTTATTTTCCCACATGGTTATTTTCCCGTATGTTGTCACCATAGCTCTCAACTGAGTATGTAATATTCGGTTACACCCGAACTTAACCTTCCTTACTTGTTTTTAATAAATATTAAAAAATTTAACTCCATACAGAAAATCGAAATGATCGTTTGGAGAATTAAGCGCATTCAGAATGGCTATTGGTGCTCTCCAAGACTAGGCGTTGACAATGCAAATTGTCCTACCTAATATATGTCCTTTAATCCATATAGTTTAGAACGAAAGGAGGTAATGAGAAACCTTAGTATTACATATTATTGGACACCCCAAAGGAAGCAATTGAAAATACAATTCAGTTATTTTAGCCAACTCCTATTGGAAGGGGTGCTTCAATGACGCACAGTAGAAGGGAAACAATATAAAACTTCAATTGAAATGTCGCTACAACAACAACAAAATTGAAATGTAACAACGTACGCAATTTTTTAAAATTCCACAGCAAATTCCACAGCATCTTGAATCAATATAAGAAAAAAATAAAAGTTACTGCATAAGCTCTGATCTTACCAATAAATTAAAGCATACCTCCAGGGACAGCTGAACATTCACAAACGAACATTTCCTAGGGCTCTGGTCAAAGAGTACATACTTCAAAGGATATAAAAATAATGCGACTAAGAAAAAAAACCGAAAAAACATAAAAAATACGGGAAAACGACATGTCAGTGAACAAGCAAAGCAAAAACCAGACAAGCTGGAGTTGGACGATGAAAACAATAAAGCAACAGAAAACAAAACGGGAAAAAATATGTCAGCAATCAACAAAATGCGGAACGGACATTAAAGTCGAAATTACAACGAATTATGAGCCAAATAGCTTGAAATGGACCAAAAAATAAATAAAAAGCAGGGAAATTAAAAAAAAAAAAAACAAGTAAGGACGGGACTGTCTTCGGTTGTGCCGAAGACTTCATACCTTTCATGAATGGGGCTGAACAATAATCTTATCCCGTTCGTAATCTCCAAATAATCGAATGTATAAGATAAGAAATATATAGTGAACAGATGTACATACCTAAACGATTTTTAAGATAAGTATAAAATAAAAAATGGCAAAAAACCCCCTTATCTGAACGATCGGTTGTATGGGATATATATTATATATAGCTCTGATCGAAATGATTTTTACAGGAAATCTTCTATGATATATTAGAATATATATCACCAAGTTTCACGTTTTTATATTGGAAACTAAGGGAGAAATGGCAAAAAATATTTCTATTGAACGATCGGTTGTATGGGAAATATACTATATATAGCTCCGATCAAAGTGATTTTTTCAGAAAATCTTCTCTGATATTTTAAATTATATATCACGGAGTTTCACGTTTATACTTTCTAAATTAAGGAAGAAATGGCCAAAAATCTTTCTATCTGAACGATCGGTTGTATGGGATATAACTATATATAGCTCCGATCAAAGTAATTTTTTCAGGATATCTTCCAAGATATTTTAGAAAATCTATCACCGAGTTTCACGTTTATACTTTCTAAATTAAGGGAGAAATGGCCAAAAATCTTTCTATCTGAACGATCGGTTGTATGGGATATAACTATATATAGCTCCGATCAAAGTAATTTTTTCAGGAAATCTTCTTTGATATATTAGAATATATATCACCGGTTGTGTGGGTGATATATGTTATAGTGGTCCGTCCTACTGGATCCGACAAATGTCAAATATAATACAAAAATACATCCCTGTGCCAAATTTTATTGAGACATCTCAAAATTTGAGGGACAAGTTTGCGTTCAAACAGACAGACGTACAGACGGACATGGCTATATCAACTCAGTTCGTTGCCTTGATCAATTCGGTATACTTAATGGTGAGTCTATCTTCTATATTTCTCAACGCTACAAACATCGGACGAAAGTTAATATACCATTTCATGTTCATGAAAGGTATAAAAACTTAAAAGAGCAAAATTCAAGGAGCAAAAAGTAGAAAAACCCCACTTGAACACAAATGGTCAGGAGGGTAATGCGAAGTGGTAAAGAGTGGTCAGATATCAGGGAAGGTGACAAATTGTATGTTGGGCATAAATTCAAGTAAAAGGGTGGAATGAAGAACTGTGATAGTGAGCGGGAAGGTAAGCAGTAGAGCGAACATGACTGTATGTATGCATATGTTGCGTGCATTCACAGTGTAATGAGGAGTTGTCCCAATCTGCGGCAGTCGTTTTAGTCTATGTGTATTGATTTGGGATTTGGGACGGCAAAACGAATTGTGGCTTCCGCTTTACGCATTTGGTTTTGTAACGAAAGGCGATTGTACGGTGAAGCATGCAATATGCTGCGATAAAGTGCTTGACGCCAAATCCCAGGCAACAAACAAAGGTGCAGTGGCAAACACACAAAAACTTCAATTCAAAGCGTGGTAAGCAGAGGCACAAATGAATTCACATAAATATGTATTAACTTACTTCAATATATCGCAATTGAACGCAAATAAACTTCGGTTGTACGAATGTGTGAAATATGTGTATGTATATATGTATTGTAATGGTTATGACTTTTAAAATAAATTGATAGGGACTTTTTGGGGACCGTTCCAGGATCGTTTCGCGATTGCTTTCAGAAACTTCTTTGACAATTTTT
Source organism: Eurosta solidaginis (assembly GCF_040869045.1). Taxonomy (NCBI): domain Eukaryota; kingdom Metazoa; phylum Arthropoda; class Insecta; order Diptera; family Tephritidae; genus Eurosta; species Eurosta solidaginis. The sequence goes on from NC_090319.1 coordinate 6,191,781, forward strand.
TGTGACTGTTTGGGATTTTTTAGGTATAATTTAGGAATTTTTTTCGGGACTCCTTACGGAGTGAGCAGAGCTCACAGAGTATATTAACTTTGTTCGCATAACGGTTATCCGTAACGGCATAAAATAATCGAGATAGATTTAGACTTCTATATCAAAATGATCTGGGCGGAAAAAGAAATTCATTTAGCCATGTCCGTCCGTCCGTCCGTCTGTAAACACGATAACTTCAGTAAATTTTTAGGTATCTTGAGGAAATTTGGTATGTAGTTTCCTGGGCGCTCATCTCAGATCGCTATTTAAAATAAACGAAATCGGACTACAACCATGCACACTTTTTCGATATCGAAAAACCGAAAACATGCGATAACTCATTACAAACGACGGATAAAGTGATGAAACTTGGTAGGTGAGTTGAATTTATGACGCAGAATAGAAAATTTGTAAAATTTTGGACAATAGGCGTGGAACCGCCCACTTTTAAAAGAAGGTAATTTAAAAGTTTTGCAAGCTGTGATTTCGCAGTCGTTGAAGATATCATGATGAAATTTGGCAGGTACGTTGCTCCTATTACTATATGTGTCCTAAATAAAAATTAGCGAAATCGGATGACGAACACGCCCACATTAAAAAACATTTTTTTAAAGTCAAATTTTAACAAAAAATTTAAAATCTTTACAGTATAAAAGTAAATTATGTCAACATTCGACTTCAGTAATGATATGGTGCAACAAACAACATTTAATTCGTCTGGAATACTTTTAAGGTCATAAGTCGAACTAAAATTTACCATCCCCTGTGAAATTTGGTGCATGCATAGATTCTATGGCGATAAATATTTTCTGTGAAAATGGGCGAAATCGGTTGAAGCCACGCCCAGTTTTTATAAACAGTCGACCGTCTGTCCTTCCGCTCGTCCGTAACACGATAACTTGAGCAAAAATCGATATATCTTGACTAAACTTAGTTCACGTACTTATCTGAACTCACTTTATCTTGGTATAAAATATGGCCGAAATCCGACTATGACCACACCCACTTTTGCGATATCGAATATTACGAAAAATGAAAAAAATGCCATAATTCTGTACCAAATATGAAAAAAGTGATGAAACATGGTAATTGGATTGGTTTATTGACGAAAACACTTTGTATCAAGTAGAAGAAAATGAAAAAGTTCTGCAGGCCGAAATCAAAAGCCCTTGGAATATTGGCAGGAATACTGTTCGTGGTATTACATATGTAAATAAATTAGCGATACCCGACAGATGATGTTCGGGGTCACCCTGATCCACATTTTGGTGGATTTCTCGAAAACGCCTTCACATATACACCTACCACCACTCCCTTTTAAAACCCTCATTAATACCCTTCATTTGATACCCATATCGTACAAACATTCTAGAGTCACCCCTGGTCTACGTTTATGGCGATATCTCGAAAAGGCGCCCAGCCATAGAACTAAAGCTCGCTCACTTTTAAAATACTCATTAATACCTTCCATTTGAAACCAATGTCATACAAACACATTCCAGGGTTACTCTAGGTTCATTTTGCTATATGGTTGTTTTCCCTTATTTTGTCTCCAAAGCTCTCAACTGAGTATGTAATGTTCGGTTACACCCGAAATTAACCTTCCTTACTTGTTTTTGTGATAAATTTGGACTTAAGCGCAATTTTGAGAATGTTTCGGTATCATTTAAAAATAATTTCGGTATTGTCTTCATTTATGAATTATTCAGGAACGACTTCAAGGCATGGGTGTGTGTGCTGTACTAAAAACTTAGTTGCGGAAAATTGTTTTCACTATCACTTAAAAAAAATTAGTGACAGTGAAAAAAAAACTTTAGTGAAAGTCAAAATTTGTGCAAAACTCCATTGACAGTGAATACTATAGGGAATGTTATAATAACCATCTCGTAAATATGTTTTGAAAATTATTTCGGTAAAATTTCTGTAATTGTTTTTGATTAGTCCCGAGCCATTTGAGTATGATTTTTAGCACGTTTGTGTGACCATTTCTGAACTATTTATATAAAATATCACGATTTCAGGTTAGAAATGAGTTTTTGTTCGCTTATCATGCCTTGTCGATCAAGTAACTTTTCCAGCAAAAATAGTAAAGTCCTACATTTATGAATGGTGTTTGCTTGTTTTTCCCCTCCTTATCCAAACAATTATACACACATTATTTTGCGTTGCTGCCATGAGCACTTATTCATAAATATATATACACTTGTAATATTCACCTTCTTAAAGATATCTATACAAATGTACCTAACTATACAAATAAAGTCAATATTAAGCGCCCGAGGCAAACAAAATCAAACCCTAGCAAAACAATGAAAAAACTGGGAAAAATATCTACATGTGCGACCACAAAAATGCCACGACTACAAAAGCATCCCTCGATCTAAGAAAAACTTTAATCCAAAGACAATGAGAATACTCATCAAAAAATGTTGTAAGCGATTAAACTCATATTTTAAATTAACTCTTTATACATTCAATAAAATCTCATATATTATTTCTAATTGCTCTTTTTATGTACGGGTCCCTTTTTCGCGCTTATTTGGAATCCAAATCTATAAATAAAGTTTTTGTTGTAAAGATGGAGATTCGTGCTATTAGCGAGCTTTGGGCGTTAGTGGTCGTAGTGCTGTTGTTAAGCTATATTCTATTAAAATAATTTCTTATAAATAAACGTTTGTGAGCACACAAAGATATATACATATTTGTAATATGGCACTATTGTGAATATTTGATAAGAACTAACACTGCATTACCGGCAGTTGCTAACATTCGCCAGATGACAGCGCAAGCGCATGTAAGTTTTTATTGATAGATGATTGATTGATAGAACAGCTGATTTCTGCTGATATTTGATATGAGACTTTTATATTTTGTTGCGCAAGATACGCACGGGTCCGGCTAGTAATAAATAAATTAGATACACACCAATGATGGCTTCGGTCTACAGGTCTACTCTGTTGCAACTATAACCACCGTTGGTTAGCACTCTTCTCTCTCTGTAGAGAGCCGTCACCGTCCTTGGATCGTCACATAATCGACAACATTACCTACGAAAAGCAGCTCAGTCATCGCTATCCGAATCAGTACCGTTATTAATTCCGACGTCCTCGCTCCCTGATGAGTATTAATATCCTCTCTCCAAGCGTACGGAACTGCTCTATAAAGCATCACCGGTACTAACTCATTAATTCCTTCATTAAAAAATAAATAAATGTAAGGCGCGATAACCTCCGAAGAGATCTAAGGCCGAGCTTCTCTTCCAATTTGCATCGTGCTTCTCTTGATTTTCCCTACAAATTGGATGGACAGGATCTACATGTTTTATGCTGACTCCGAACGGCATCTGCAAGGCAGATGAGTTTTCACTGAGAGCTTTTGATGGCAGAAATACATCCGGAGCGCTTGCCAAACACTGCCGAGCGGCGACCCCGCTTAGAAAAATTTACTTTTAATTGAGAAACCTTATTTCTAAAATTTTGATATTGCTTTGCCCGGGGTGTGAACCCAGGGAATACGGTGTGGTAGGCGGAGCACGCTACCATCACACCATGGTGGCCGCCTCATTAATAACTGGAAAATAGTGACCTAAGTGTTTTTTAATCCTGGCAAGAAGCAGTAGAATCGAATATATATATATATATTTTTTGAAAAATGATACATCGATACACTTTCCGAAAAAAAAACTAGGCAGAAGCATATTCTGGGTGGCTATTTGTATGTAATGTCGGTTTTGAAGATGGGGAGTGGGGAGATATTTTATTTTAACTAAGTATTTTGAGACATTTAACATTGACGCCTTATCAAGAGCCGATGATACGGCAAGATTTGTTTTAAACAATTGAAAGGTGAAATTCGTTGGCTTAGCTTCGAGCTAAGGTGACTACGCCATCATTTCATAAGTTCATGAGCGTAGGTAGGGGAACAATTTGAGGCATTTGCATACGAAAAATGACACTGAAGATGGCACAGTACCATCTGCCATGATATCGAGGATAATTTTATTGCGAAATCGCATGAAGTGCCTGTTGTTATATTTCTCTTACATCTTTATGTTTACAAATATCTACTTATATTTTTTTTACAAACAAATTTTTTAGTTACATTAGGAGAAAACTTGAATGTTAGGTCTGTACCATATGAACATAAAAATAAAATGTAGGCTGTAAGTTTAAAGTGTTTTGATTAAAAATCCGGCTTATTTAAGCTACAATATTTTGGTAGGTATGTGAAGGATTGTTTGTTTATATCAATATAAAGTTATTTGTAGTCAAGCACTCAAAGGATCAAAGTTTCTATTACACAAATAAACAGGTGCAAACAAACACATATGTACGTATTTGCTTTGTATGAGTACCCTTATATATACGCCTACTCTGGTTCATGAAATAACAATGCGCTCAGATGCCCACATAAGTATCATCAAGTCATTCATTGAGACGCAAACGACCAACCGCCAAACCTTTGTGTCACCCACTATCCGTCTTCTTATGCCTAACCGCTCTACGAGTACTTAATCGCTAAGCTGCTTGTGTTCTTGTTAGTTTGTTTTTGGTGTCTTCTTCTTAGTTTTTCATAATCGCTCGGTTGTTATGCGCTTTCTCCTTGCCACTCTACTGGCGAACCCTTTGTTGTGGCTTACTATTCGTATACATACATACAGCCCTAAGCAACCTCATTCACCCCAACCTTTTTACCCTTTTGCCACTTTACTTTCTCATTAGTATGCATTTTTTTCAATTTCTTCATCAATTCTTCTGTATTTGTTTTTTTATTTTTCCGCACTAAACTTCTTCCGTTTTCGCCGCCAGCTATTTCTTTTGTACGAAAAAATTTCCCGAGCTGTTTGATTGTTTTGTTTACTTTTTTTGGTTTTCATTTGTATTCCTTTGGTAAGTAAGTATTTGGTCCATCACACACACACACACCCACACTGATACTAACAAACTACAATTTTAGTTATTTCCTTAATTCCCCTTTGACTTCCTTTGATTTCTTCATTGGCGCATTTGATTTTCCTTTTTTAATTATAACCGAAATGAAGAAATTACTTTATAGTCGAAAGTTTGCATTTTCCTACCCAAAGGGTTTCATAGACAGTGGCTCAGTTAACGCATTGAAATCTGTAAGCTTAACGCATCAACGTAAAATATCACTTAAGTGTGCGACATTTTTCGGAAATGTTTGCAAGGGTGTGAGTCGGAAGTGTGTGTAAGTGGTAGTGTTGTGATTGTGTTTATTTTAATACCCGTGGGAAAACAACAAACACTGTAATTGTTAGCTTAGACAAAAGATTTTCCGAAATTGATTGGGGGCGCACAAATGGGTAATATTTACTTGATTTGCTGTTTACATAGGAAAAAAAAAAATACTGTAAAAAATGTTTTAATTAAGTGGAGTTTTTCTGTTGTAAGAAGTTAACATAAAGGCATTTATTTGTACAATGCAAAAGCGATTTTTCGATTATTGTTCAATTATGGGAAAGAATCGAGTTCAGTTTAAATCGTTCGTATGAAAAAAGAGGTCGAGTAGCTGAAAGCAACGAAACCGATTCCAGAGATGATGTCGTAAGTCAAGGAGTTGAGAAATTTTGTACCCAGTTTATATTGGCTTCGAATAACTTCAAAACGGCTCTAACATTCAGTCGGTAGAGGAATGGCTACCATCTCATTCGCCAATTTTTGATAACTGGTAGTGTGAATGTGCTTGTCACCCAGTAACCTAGGCAGCTCTATGAAAATACCGCTATCAAACTGTCTGCCCTAGTTGGCGGTGTTGAATTTAGGTACTTCAAAGCTGCTAATGTAATATTTTATTAGTTCTCTGGTGCCATTTTCGACTTTAGTGTCTGCCTGTTGGAAATCTTCAATCCATCTACAGAATCTGTTGGCGCATATTAATCATATTGAAACGAGAAAACAAGTAAGGACAGGACTGTCTTCGGCTGTGCCGAAGACTTTATACCTTTCATGAATGGGGCTGAACAATAATCTTATCCCATTTGTAATCTCAAAATAATGCGCTGTATAAGACAAGAAATATATAGTGGATAGATGTACATACCTAAAAGATTTTAAGATAAATATAAAAAAATGGAAAAGAAAATCAACAAAGCAAAATACGGAAAAAACCCCCTTATCTGGACGATCGGTTTTATGGGATATATATTATATATAGCTCCGATCCAAATGATTTTTACTGGAAATCTTCTATGATATATTAGAATATATATCACCAAGTTTCACGTTTTTATATTGGAAACTAAGGGAGAAATGGCTAAAATTCTTTCTATCTGAACTATCGGTTGTATGGGATATATTTTATATATAGCTCCGATCGAAATGATTTTTTCATGAAATCTTCAATGATATATTAGAATAAATATTACCAAGTTTAACGTTTTTATATTGGAAACTAAGGGAGAAATTGCCAAAAATCTTTCTATCTGAACGATCGGTTGTATGGGATATATACTATATGTAGCTCCGATCAAAGTGATTTTTTCAGAAAAGCTTCTTCGATATATTAAAATATATATCACCGAGTTTCACGTTTATACTTTCTAAATTGAAGCAGGAATGACCAAAATCGTCTTATCTGAACCATCGGTTGTATGGGAGATATATGTTATAGTGGTCCGATCCTACCGGATCCGACAAATGTCTTATATAATACAAAAATACATCCTTGTGCCTAATTTCATTGAGATATCTCAAAATTTGAGGGACTAGTTTGCGTTCAAACAGACAGACGGACGGACAGACGGACATGGCTATATCAACTCAGTTCGTTGCCCTGATCAATTCGGTATACTTAATGGTGAGTCTATCTTCTATATTTCTCAACGTTAGAAACATCGGACCAAAGTTAATATACCATTCATGTTCATGAAAGGTATAAAAAATGGCAGTGGCAATGCTTATCAAATTTCCTCAATTAAAATCTTTTCATGTTATTTTCGATATTTTAAGTTTTTTCAACATAGTTACTAAAACTATTCAAACCTATTTAAAAACGTTCTAAAAAAAACATGGAAAAGTTCGAGAAGCATTTACGAAATGTTTGAGTTGAGTATTTGAGATTATCTAATTTTTTTTAGTATTTAGTTTTGTAACCCAATAAATCGAACAATGTACAGGGTAATAGGTCACTCCGAATTGGCATTGATTTTTACAATTTTTTTCTAGAGTGTTTCAGAATTTCTTCCATAAAAAAAAAAAAAAAATTCATATTTGGCATGGAGAATAATCTAAAACATATTGTAAGGAATTAAGGGAAATCCTGGTTATTTATGCACTTCTGCTAACGTTCGAATCGCTAAACTGTTTAATAAATCACTCCAGTATTCTGTATTGCAAAATGGTCTTTATTTAGATTATTTTGGAAGTAGCACTTCACAATTATATTTCACAACCAATAGCGTGTTTAAATCAAAACTGATCACTGATTCCTCAGCTTGCGCTGCTTTTATACTCTCTGTTGCCTCGTCTACATATTTCTCCAAAGATCTAGTAATTTTCCGAACAGTTGTAGCTCATGCTTGGTTAGTTACCAGCTATATAAGTACAGGTATATTTGTAGTTTATAGCCATATACGTGTGTGTGTGAGTAACTACCTCGGCTGATGACTACATCTGTGTGTGTGAGATAGCTCTTCGTCGCCTTCTACATAAGTGTTGCTAGCTTTAATGTGTACACGTACATAAGAGTGGCTGGTTCATGTTTGAGTTGTTGCCGGTAACCCGGAATGAAAGCTTAAGGTAGATGTAGTAGTAAGCGTAGTATGTGCGATCGGCATGTTGTACGGCGAAACATAGAATATAAGCGTAGGTGTAGTCACTACACTGTAGCTTAATGTGGAGTCAATGTATGCTGTAGAGTTGATAAGAACGAAATCATTCAGTAAATTGAGGCAAGGTTAAGGTGTGTTATCAATTTGTTATCGTCAAGCTACCGATTTTTTATAGACGAGGAATCGACTTGTTTCTGTCTATTGAACGCAAAGGTTTAAATGAATTACCGGTTTAATTATTCAGCGAAAAGTCATAGATATGCTATTAAAATGCTATCGATTTTTTATCGAAAAACTACTGGTTTGTTATCAAAAAGTTTGCGATATACTAATAAAATTTATCGATTTCATATCGAAAAGTTATCGGGTTGTTATGAAAACTTATACATAGATTTGCTTCCAAAAAAGTTTTGATGTGTAGGTAAAAAAACGTTCGATTTTATACCGAAAAGTTATCGATTTGTTATGATAAAAATATCCACATGTTATCGAAAAGTTATCGAAAATGTGTCGAGAATTAATCAATGATTTATCGAAAAAATGTCGATATGATATCTCAAAGTTATGATATGGCATCGAAAATGTATTGATTTATTATCTATAAAATGTAAATATAAAGAAAGTTATTTTAATCAATCTTTTCTTGGAAAGTCAAGTTTTTAAACTAAACATATAATAAAAACTTATAAATAAATAAATGTAAAACGCCATAGACTCCCAAAAGATTTAAGTCCAAGCTTCTCTTCCAATCTGCGTGCTCATTTTAACTTTTTATACAAATTGGACCTACATGTTACAGCAACTCCGAAAGGCATCTGCAAGTCAGAGGAGTTTTCACTTATTTCCGAAAAGCTCAAAATTTATTATCGAAAAGTCACCGTTTTGTTATAAATAAGTTATCGGTTAACTATCGAAGAGTCATCGAAAATTTATAGAAAAGTTATCAATTTGAAATCGAAAAATTATCGACTTCTTATCGGAATCTTGCCATTTTTGGCTTGTTATGAAACAAATACCCATGAAACATATCTTTTAACCCTCCGACTATCGGTGATTAAATTCTTAGCGTTGTCGCTACAATCTATAGGAGGGTTAACAACCTGATAAGAAACCAGCAAGAAGCCGATGATTCTGCGACTACAAGCCGAAAACAAACCGACGATGATAATTCGCTAACTTTAAGTGCCGGTAAACAATAACTTGTAGTTAACGGTTATTACCCATAATAAGCCGGCGAAGCTCTGCTCAAAAAATCCGAAATTAATTATTGTGATAGTGTTTGTGGTTTAACTTGCGTGACCTCAAAACAATCTTAAAATGATTTTGAACTAAGCCCACGAAAAATGGTAAAATATTTAAGTACACCTTTATTGAACCGCATTTACAATAAAATTACAATCGCACGCTATATAAATAATAACTTTATATCAAATAGTACAATAATAATAACGGACCACTTGAGGGCAGTGCGCTGCCACACGTCCGAGAAAAAAAAAAACAAAAAAAAAAAGAAAGGCTAAGTTCGGGTGTAGCCGAATATTACATACTCAGCTGACAAATTACAGCTTGAGAAACTGTTAAATTACCTATCTCGATTAGTTTATGCCGTTACGGGGTACCGTTATGCCAAACAAATTAATATACTCTGTGATCTCTGCTCCACTGAGTATAAAAATATACTTATATTGAATGCTATTTAAGTTCAGATAAAATTTCTCATTTTACTTACTATTTGACGGTCAAGACGCTTTACTGAAAACATCACAAAATGAACTTTGGCTCTTACTTCAAGTGACCACAAAAATATGATTCAAAATATTTCCGCTAAATAAATTTTGTGCATGAACTTTTTTCTTTAAGTAAAAACAAAACTAAAGTAAAGCAATTCCATCCACCCTACTGCAATAAAAAACTGCTGTTATTTGTGTTAAGCATTTATGTTCTTAAACTTTTATCTTCGCGGCACCTCGGGCCAGTTGATTTCTTTCATAAGGAGCAAATGATTGAACAAAAAAGATTTGAATAAAAAGAGAGACCGCCTGATGTGCAAATATTCGTTAGCGGATGATTATGTCAAATTTGAGGTATAATCAGCAATAAAGAAGAAGCGACAGCTGCGATAAAGAAAATATGATAGATTAACAGTTAATAAACTACGAATAACCTAATTAGGGATGAATATTGGGTGGATGAAGCATGATTTTGAATAAATTTGTGATTTTTTTATTACTTTTAAGAAATAACATGAAATTTAAATAGAAAAAACAAAATTGGAATATTAAATTTTACTAAATATGCACATTTTACATTCGGGTAAAGGTGTTGTAACAGATTCCGGCCTAGATCAATAATAACGCTCTTAAATTTTTTCAGTTCACATTTTTGTATTCTGTTGCTCAACGAAATTTGATTTGGTGCACAAAAAGAAATATTTTTTTTCCATGCAACAAAAATGTTTTATAAGGTCACAGCGAACAAAATTGAAATGGAAAACAATGTACATAATTATGACTTCATAAACAAAATTTGGTTTCGTTATTTGCAAATTTGGCGCTAAAACGAAAGTGAATGACCATTAAAAACAAATATGAATGCACAAAAATATCTAAAGTAAATATGCGCATAATTTTCGATGGCTTAATGATGAAAAAACGTCAAAAAAAAACTTGGATAATTATATGAAAGCGTATAATAAAACAAGTAAGGAAGGTTAAGTTCGGGTGTAACCGAACATTACATACTCAGTTGAGAGCTATGGTGACAACATAAGGGAAAATAACCATGTAGGAAAATGAACCGAGGGAAACCCTGGAATGTGTTTGTATGACATGTGTATCAAATGAAAGTCATTAAAGAGTATTTTATGAGGGAGTGGGCCATAGTTCTATAGGTGGATGCCGTTTCGAAATATCGCCATAATGGTGGACCAGGGGTGACCCTAGAATGTGTTTGTACGATATGGGTATCAAATTAAAGGTATTAATGAGGGTTTTAAAAGAGAGTGGCGGTTGTTGTGTAGGTGGTCGCCTTTTCAAGATATCGCCATAAAGGTGGACCAGGGGTGACTCTAGAATTTGTTTGTACAATATGGGTATCAAAAGAAAGGTGTTAAATAGTATTTTAAAAGGGAGTAATCCTTAGTTCCATAGGTGGACGCCGTTTCGAGATATCGCCATAAAGGTGGGCCAGGGGTGACTCTAGAATTCGTTTGTGCAATATGGGTATCAAACGAAAGGAGCTAATGAGTATTTTAAAAGGGAGTGGGCTTTAGTTCCATAGGTGGACGCCTTTTCGAGGTATCGCAATAAAGGTGGACCAGGGGTGACTCTAGACTTTGTTTGTACGATATGGGTATCAAATGAAAGGTGTTAATGAGTATTTTTAAATGGGAGTGGGCCTTCGTTCTATAGGTGGACGCCTTTTCGAGATATCGCCATAAAGGTGGACCAGGGGTGACTCTAGAATTTGTTTGTACAATATGGGTATCAAAAGAAAGGTGTTAAATAGTATTTTAAAAGGGAGTAATCCTTAGTTCCATAGGTGGACACCGTTTCGAGATATCACCATAAAGGTGGGCCAGGGGTGACTCTAGAGTTCATTTGTGCAATATGGGTATCAAACGAAAGGAGTTAATGAGTATTTTAAAAGGGAGTGGGCCTTAGTTCTATAAGTGGACGCCTTTTCGAGGTATCGCAATAAAGGTGGACCAGGGGTGACTCTAGACTTTGTTTGTACAATATGGGTATCAAATGAAAGGTGTTAATGAGTATTTTAAAAGGGCGTGGGGCTTAGTTCTCTAGATGGACGCCTTTTCGAGATATCGCCATAAAGGTGGACCAGGGGTGACTCTAGAATGAGTTTGTACGATATGGGTATCAAATTAAAGGTATTAATGAGAGTTTTAAAAGGGAGTGGGGGTAGTTGTATATGTGAAGGCGTTTTCCAGATATCGACCAAAATGTGGACCAGGGTGACCCAGAACATCATATGTTGGATACCGCTAATTTATTTATATATGTAATTCCTGCCAAGATTTTAAGGGTTTTTATTTCGCTCTGCAGAACTTTTTCATTTTCTTCTACTTAAAATGGTAGGTGTCACAACTATTTTATAAAGTTTTTTCTAAAGTTATATTTAGCGTCAATAAAACAATCCAATTACCTTACCATGTTTCATCCCTTTTTTCGTTTTTTTATATAATTGAGGCATTTTTTTCATTTTTCGTAATTTTCGATATCAAAAAAGTGGGCATGGTCATAGTCGGATTTCGTTCATTTTCAAGATAAAGTGAGTTCAAGTAAGCACGTGAACTAAGTTCATTAAAGATATGTCGATTTTTCTCAAGTTATCGTGTTAACGGCCATGCGGAAGGACAGACGGACGACTGTGTATAAAAACTGTTATCGTCATAAAATCTATGCTCCTACCAAATTTCAAAAGGATTGGTTAATTTTTGTTCGACTTATGGCATTAAAAGCATCCTAGACAAATTAAATGAAAAAGGGCGGAGCCACGCCCATTTTGAAAATTTCTTTTATTTTTGTATTTTGTTGCACCATATCATTACTGGAGTTGAATGTTGACATAATTTCCTTATATACTGTAAAGATATTAAATTCTTTGTTAAAATTTTACTTTAAAAAAATTTTTTTTTTAAAGTGGGCGTGGTCCTTCTCCGATTTTGCTAATTTTTATTAAGCGTACATATAGTAATAGGAGTAACGTTCCTGCCAAACTTCATCATGATATCTTCAACGACTGCCAAATTACAGCTTGCAAAAGTTTTAAATTACCTTCTTTTAAAAGTGGGCGGTGCCACGCCCATTTTAAAAAATTTTGATAATTTTCTATTCAACGTCATAAGTTCAACTCATATACCAAGTTTCGTCGCTTTATCTGTCTTTTGTAATGAATTATCGCACTTTTTCGGTTTTTCGAAATTTTCGATATCGAAAAAGTGGGCGTGGTTATAGTCCGATGTCGTTCATTTTAAATAGCGATCTGAGATGAGTTCTCAGGAACCTACATACCAAATTTCATCAAGATACCTCAAAATTTACTCAAGTTATCGTGTTAACGGACGGACGGACGAACGGACGGACGAACATGGCTCAATCAAATTTTTTTTCGATCCTGATTATTTTGATATATGGAAGTCTATATCTATCTCGATTCCTTTATATATGTACAACCAACCGTTATCCAATCAAACTTAATATACTCTGTGAGCTCTGCTCAACTGAGTATAATATACGAATATTTGTGGGACGATTAAAATAAAAAAATACCTTAAATATAGTCGTGCAAATAAACGCTTACGAATATGCATGGATGTGTGTGTGTGTGTGTTGACAAGAGTTGTATGTAATTATATATCATAAAACTTTCTGTGCGAACTCGTGAAAATACTCATTAAAGTTTTTGCTAAAATTGAGCTTCCATTCAGTGTTGGAAATCCTTTTGAAAAGGTGTTGAAAACTTTACTTCTTTCATGTGCGGAATGGTGTAAATACATATGTATATGACACACACATGTAGAATATATACACACACTTATTCATACAAATGATGTTTGATCTTTAAGCAAAACGTGTTTGAATGGAAAATAGGTCAACTCAAAAGATTTCCATCATGCAATAACAAAGATTTGTATTCGTATTTACATTAAGATGGGCCAAACAAAAAAAACCTGTAAAAATTTCAGCTTTTTGTTTCAATCGCGACCTAGGTTTTTCATGCAAATAGTACGGGGAATCACATACGGTTTGAGGCTAAATTTTAACCTCGAATAACCACCAAACCAGTCAAGTTAACCAAAAAACTTTGAAACATTTCTTTATAGACCCCTAATTTTTGTATAGGAATATGTAAAGCAATTGATTTGGGTACTCAGCTGCGGATCCACGGAGGTGGAATTGGGGGAGAATTTTTTCAGGATATTTGGGATGATGTCCTGAAGAATATTTTAACTATAGCAAAAGGAAAGTACAATTTTTTTGCCTACCCCAATGTGCATATTAGGCTGGCTGAAAAATTAATAGGCAATTTGTTGTAAGTCCCCTATTTGAAATTAGTGGCTTTCGAGAGATGGTAGGCTGATAAATTTCGTGTTCCGCCCACTACACTGAAGATCTTGGGTTAAATGCCTGGGCAAAGCAACATCAAAAATTTATAAAAAAGTTTTTCTAGGCAGGGTCACAGCTCGGCAGCGATTTGGCAAGCATTGCGAGTGTAGTTCTGCCATGAAAATCTCCCCAGTCAATATCAATCTGCCTTGCAGATACCGTTAGGTCTTGGCGTAAGATATGTAGGTCCCGTTATTTTTTCGGAAATGGTTACGGTTACTTGTTTTAATAAATGTTATCTATTTGTAACCCTTTATTCTGGAACTGGTTAAAGAACGGGGTACTTAAAAAGTTCGGTTACTTTTTATCTACTATTTTTAAAATTTGCTACGTTTTCTAAATCGGTTTTTTATTCAAGAACCGGTTATAATATATTCTCAAGGAACGCGGAAAATATTTTAAAATACGTGATACCAAAACAATTTTGAAAAAAAATCTAAAAATGTTCAGAGAACGGTCTGTAAAAAGTCTATTAATCAATAACACTGAAAATGTTATAACACATAAAATTCCCTACTCTATTTCGAAAGATATCAGGTTAATAAATGAAGGCGAAACAATTCAGAGAATATTTATGTTATCTGAATTTTTTAGTGCTATTGCAAAATAGATCTTTAATTTCTTACCGCGATGATTAATTTTGCTGAAAATAGCACATTTTTTCGAGAGGCACCCTAATGTTATCGCACCATAATATAAATATACAAATCTTATATTGAAAACGCGCGTTTCTGGAAAAATTTATATAGTTTCCTTTTCTGTGAAGTACATAAACAACTTTTAACTATTGAATTTTGCATGCATTGAAAGTCAAGTTATGAAATGGCAATTATACTTTACATTGACGCCCCGATTCTAGTGTGGTAACAACATTCTTCGCCACGGTAATGAAATCATGTGGCAACTTTTACACCCTTTTGGTATTCTACCCGCGAAAGTAGCCGGATAATTTTTTACCCAAAAAAGTAGGTGGTTACATCGAAGTAACCACACAACAGCTGTTCTATAGAAAAAGGCAAAACTGAAAAATAAAGAATTGTAAGCGCAAATAAGTAAAGATAATAGTAAAAAAAGTGTTGCCTCTTGCTATACATATTCGTTTACATTATGTACTTTCACAGAATAAATTACAATATACCTATGTAGAAACTTATCATGCATAATATGCATATACACATCGTCCCGCTTATTCGTTAACCTCGTATCTACAAGTGAGACATTTTCGGTAAAGCGAACACGGTTGCCACACCATGATTTCATTTGGGACCAAAATTCATCGAAAAAAATGACCAAATTTTTGTTTTATTTTATTAGTATAAAGTACAAAATTTTAGGATGTTTCCATATAAAATTGTACTAAATATAGTGAAGACTTTCCTTTCATTCAAGCTGAACAAACAAATATACAGTGGCTCACAGCTTATTTCGTGCAGCTACAGAACAAAATTATAGAGCTATATAGAAAGCAAACTAGTGACGGTGCCAAAAAAATTCAAATGCACAATTTTAACAAAAATATGCTTTTATTCGAACAAATACTTAATTTTCAGGTGTTTACACGTTTGTGCTAATTATTTAATAAAATCTAAAATTATCTCAGAAACTAAGGTCACAGTTTATTTCGTGCACTGCGCCCTGCCTTAGAAAAAACTACTTTTTATTTAGCTTAGTACCACGTCTGACCACCTTTTTGTTAAATAACATCTTCAGGATGATTTTCCATAGATGCAATTAGTTTCGCGGATAAAAGAACTGGTAACGATATTCGGTTACATAATGTTCTGGGTACTATTTTAATTACTATTTTAAAGCTTTGTTCAACCCAAAGCATGCCATGGCGTATACGCAATTTAAATTTTTTTGTCTGTCCCAGAGCTGCTTTTGCTACAACAAATACAAATACTGCTAATGTTGCGTATCTAGCAAATCTGCCAAACACAGAATAGCATTATCCTAAATCTTTCAAATTGAAATGCGGTTGTGGTTGATTTATTTTGATTTAGATGTGCAAATGGCAAATAATTTAACGAATTGGTTAGTCCTATTTATTGACCAGTCAGGCTTCAATGTGTTAAGTAACATTAAATATTTGCAGAAGCGTAAAAAATTCTACTTTAGGATAAAAATACCAAATAAAAAATGTTTTCTTATAACAAATTTGCAATTTTCTTTCAAGCTCTATCTCTTGGCCTTGGGACAGGCTTATGTTAAATGTAAAACCGCATAAATATTAACTAATACAAACATACATGCATAAATGTGTAAACATTGTGATGATGGGAAATGTTGAAAATCTAATTTTTACTTTCTTCCTATTGTTAAATACATTTGCTTAGACAGTTTAGGAGATTGTAAGCTTAATCTCAACCAAAATTACTTAAGTACCTTTTCTATGCCTTTCCTGAAAATCTTATATACAGATTTTGGTCCGCTATCCCTAAATTGTATGGATTGAAGATGTAAACTACTACCGTGGTGTCAGTGTGCCTTGTTCGCCAACAAAAACAGTTTTTTCATTTAGGGGTGCCTCTAGGCTGTGGTTTGGCAAACGCTCCGCCATGAAAAGCTTCATTTACTTGCAGATGCCGGTCGGAGTCGGCATATAAAATTTGCTTAAATCTCTTCGGAGAAACATCTCGCATCCTTTTTTTTTTAATTTAGGATATAAGCGCAGGTAGTGTGTTGGTGATCTAAAGCTCTATGTCGTGGTTGGAAGCTCTTCTTTTAAAAAGAGAAACAGGAAAGGGGAATCAGAATTTAAAGAGAAGGCAAGTATAGTAGAAAAGAAAGTTATGAGAGATAAAAGTCTGGATTAATATAGGAAAGGGAAGATGTTCAAAAGTGCGAGGCGTAAGGAAAGAGCGAAAGGGAGCGGATGATTATGAGACATAGGATGATGAGAAGGGAGTTACAGTTACCGTTATGCTTCCGACATGGCTTGCTGTTAATCATTTCTTTATAATAACGATTACGTTTGGGGTTATTGTAAGGGGTGCGCTTACAAGTTTTGAGAGGTTTACGATTACTCTTACGTATGGTTGAGGTAACTGTTAGTATCTAAACTATGGTTAAGCTATTATATTTACCATTGCTGTTACAGTGTTGGATGAAAATATGATTGAAATCACATTTACAGTTACAGTTACAGAAACAGTTACATTAACTGTACCTTAAACTGTAACTGCTACTGTACCTGTAGCTGTAACTGAAGCTGTTACTATAGTACATAGAATTGCATTTGGAGCATGTAAAACATGACACATACTTTGTATTGTCCAATACTTTTGTCAAGAACAAACACAAAGAAAAAATTTACACACACATCTCCTTATCTCAACATATTCTGCTTGGAATTTACATTGCGTTGGCAGCATGGTCATGACCCAATAAAGTAAAAAAAAAACTCTAAACCAATTTACGACCATGGGACATTTTACTTTTTTGTATCATTCTTATGTAAATATGTGACAAAGTGGGATAACAAAGCTGTAAAAAAGTTGAATTGAAATAGACTACATATATGAATTTGTATGCAAAGTGGCAATAATGAAAATGACCAACTAAACATCTGCAACCTACCAACATACATGCATACATACATACATACATACATACATACATACACATGTTTATTCGTCCAATAAAATAGCCTACATTTTGAGTAATGATTTCAATATCTCTTTCTTGCTATCTGTTTACATTTGACATAACTTTCGATTTTCTGTTTTACGTGCATTATACCCCAAACTGTTTTTTGCCACTTTATAACTTTTTCTGCATTAACTTTGACGAGCCAGCAAACTTCAAAACTTTGTTTACCGTAGTGAATATGGTTTTGCTTGACAGGTTGATAAAAATCTTTCAAAGAAACTGCAGCGATTAACTTTTTCTTCGGACAGTACTTAAGGTCACGTATATGTGTGTGTGTTGGTGTTTAGAAATAGACTATGGTCATTACATCATCAAAAAATGTTGAGAATAAATTATTATGGGGTTTTTTACGTTTTAGCGTCCAAACGTCCTGTACTGAAGCTCAACAATTTGGAAATTTTTAGTAACACCAGCTTCCAACATTTATCTTAAGTTTTCAAGTTCATTTAGCCATCTAAAATTTGGATTGATACAGATGACGCCACTGAAGTTTTCTGTGCTAGGTTGTTTTAAAACATCAGAACATATTTAAAACTAATTCCACATAACATAACATAACATAACGTAATATATTATAAAGTAATATAACAAGAGCGTCGTGACATAAAATAACAAAACTAAATTTTGCATATCAAAACTAGATGATATATAACGACTACTTAATTTAACATAACGTTACATAGCACAACATAGCATAGTATAATGAAATATTACATATCATAAAATTTTATTACTTAGCAAAAAACTATTTTACGAAATGTAGCAGTACATAATTTGGCATAAGAAATGGTCTCATATTACATGACAGACATAACATAACATGACACGACACAAATCGCATACATATATCCTCTCTATAGACTAAGCAAAATAAAACACAAAATTACACATGAATAAGCATATAAGGAATAATATTATTAATTGGCATAAATAAAATAACATCTATAAATTAACATAATCTATGTTAGATATCATAACAGCTTAGTTTAACAATGTTAACATTGAAGTTATGAGAAAATCCCACCGCGCAAGTTGGACATTCCGGGAAAAGCGATAGAGAGCCTTCTGAAAAACTTCCTCAGAACAGCAATAAAGCATAAAAGGGCACCGTCTCATGGCTGTTATCACCCGCTGAGAGGGCGCTTTTATCTTAGCCAGTTGAGATAATATGCTTGGGGTATAAAATTGCTTTCTCACGGTTCCTATATATTAGGCGAAAAGCTTCAGGAAAACTTGAAGAAGCATTTTCCGACGTATTAAGCTACTCATTGTCAATGAAAGGTTAAGGTAACAGGTGGAGCTACCCAGGGTTTGGTGGTAACTATATGCCAGAAAGCACGTTCTTCGTCATTTTTGCGGACAATACGGCTGCTATCATAACAGCACGGAACTACGATCTATCTTAGGTAAAGCTATGTAAGATCAAGCTCAACTTAAAATGATGGATGACTGATCACAGTCTTAAGTTGGTAACAGCAAAAACGATCATCGTCGCCTTCTCGAAGAGACGGTTCGCTACTATAATTAGAATAGCCGAGTGTGGGGTACAGCAAGTATAAACCCGCACCGTATCAAAAAATGCATGATTACGGGGTAGTCGTGAAGTTCGATGTGCAAACATATAGGGCTAAAACAAATATGTTAACTGGAGCTCGACCAGGGGTTATCGAAGAAGGCTTATTAATGAGCTGTATTGGGTGTACGCAAATAGGGAATACCAGAAGACCAGAGGCTTCATTGGCTAGGTTATGCTATGATAATAAAAGAATGCACTCTGGCTCAGAAATTGCTTTTTCGACACCCATATTTCAAAACAGAAGACGGATGGACTTGCTTTGAGTAGGTAGAGAGGTACGGGTGGAAAAGACTTCACAGCTATCGCTTAACAAGGGAAGCTGGGGTGATTTGTTATGCAACGGCCAAAACGGCATAGGCGCTAAGCTCCAACTGATAATGGATGATGATACACGTTGTTGGGGCTGTTTGTTTTCAGACCCTAATAAGATGTGTAAGAAGAGCATAGATGTTTATGCGAGCTCGGGGTCAAGCAGCGAACGCTTGAGAGAAAAGAAAAACCCCTAAAAAATTGTCGACGACAACATCAGTGACCCTTTGAACGGATGCGGATTTCACATAATGGTTCTCTTGAGGGTGCATGTCTTATTCTACAGAAGCTTTGCGATTTATTATAACCTTTGCGCCGTAAATTACATTTTCTTTTGTACTTTGAACTAGTTTTCCTTCTGATGTAGTTGACCGTGGAATGTTTACAGCTTTACTAGGAAAACCTATAAGGGGTTTTCATTAGCAACGCCATTTCCTTCTGCAGCGTAGAAAATCCTTGATATTAGCGCTCCAGTTCTATCTCAATATCTGCTGAGATGAAATAACTCAAATAAAAGTTTGTAATGAGTTGAAATGAATTGAAGCTAATACCAAATCCCGACAAAAACTTGAATGCAAAGAAAAAGGAGGAACCCAAAAACACATAGAGAATACCAATTTGTACCTGAACAGGCAATGAACCGATGAGAATTGAGCAGCAAAGTGAGTAGTTAAGCTGAAAGCAATTTCTTAATTGCGTGTGAATACCGGTATGTGAATGGTTTGTAAGTAGCAAATATCAGAGAGGTAGGATATGAATGGGCAGTTGACCTGTGAAACACCCAACGGCAAAGGGTGAGATGAAGCAAAAACGCATAGCCATTTATGTAATGATGCACACACACGCACACACACACATACGGGAATAAACAAACAATCAAAAAGGGAGATACATTGTATTGCACTAAAAGCTATTATTGCTGATTTCTGTATCATCATTTCAGCTATCTTGACATTCCGACATTCCTCTAGCACCAATACGACGTTGAAATTCATCCATCCATTCTCCCTGCATTCCATTTTCACATTGCAATGACCGAAAATCGCATAAATATTCACAGGGTTGTGTGAATGTGAGCTCGCACATTGGCTGACTGATTACGAAAGCTGTGCGGTCGAAAATTATGACCGAAAATACAAGGAAATGAAAGGAGCAAAAGGTGTTCTACCCTGAGGTGAGGAATTCGTTGGCTGGCGCATCATTGTTATAAACCAACCTCATAATAAATCGTAAAATACACATACACATACGTACACATACCACTTAAGATACAATACATTGAGGTAAGAAAATTTATATGCGTGCCGAAAGGCGTTTTTGTTTGGGGCGAACAAAAGGTTAGCCAAGGCTTAAGCGAACTTTCACACGCACATACACAGTTACTCAAATTCACATACTAACATACATACAAAATAGCATTTATTTCCTTAAGAAGGTTGCAAAAGGTAAGACGTAGAAAAAAGAGGGTATGACAGACAAAATGAAGTGGAATAAAGAAATTGCAAGTTTGAGAAGGATTTTTACGCTTTTGGGTAGATCGGCCAAAGTCAGTAGCAAAGTACACAAAAGGTATTGAACAGTCCTGTTAAAAAATTTGCCTTTGTTGGTTTTGTTTTTTCTTATTTTATAGCAATGAAGTTATCGCACTTAATGTGTCCTGGAGCGTAATGATTTGGACGTATTTCGTGAGAAAGGAAATAAATAGCCTTCATAGACCTACACGCTGAGAGTAACTTAAAAAGATTTACATAATTTAAGCGCAGTATGATGTGTGAGATTTACAACAGGCAATGAAAATCCTTGTTTTTTTTAAAGCCGATTATTGATTTCTTATTTTAGAAGCATTTTTTAAAGACTAACTAAGACTCTGGGGAGGCTTAACAGAAGTGACCAGAATTGGAGAGGGTACTCTTGCAGTACCAGTGGGAGAGACGAAGCAGCTGCCACCGCCAAATTGGCGGCGAAAAATAAGCAAAATAACTACTTGGCGGAGGTTATCTCCAACGAGATTAAAGTCGAGCTTCTGTTTGAATTGGCGTCATGATTTGTGTTAATTTCACCATTACATCGGTGAGATAGGGCCTACTTATGGCGACACTGAACGGCAGCTGCCAGGCAAGTTGAATTTTCATTGAGAGGCTTTTCATGGCAGAAGTCTATATGGAGTATTTGCCAAACCACGGCCGAACACGCTTAAAAAAACTTTTTTCTCTTTGAAAAAACTCGTTTCAAAATGTTTGATGTTGCTTATCCTGAAACGCAGCACTATTGCCTCGCCAAAACCGAGGAGCAAAGCAGTGAATTCTAGAAGTAAGGGTAGCTGTGATTAGGGACTAGTTGCAAGGAGCTTGGAGCGCTACGGCACCTGAATGCAGTTTAGTTGTTTAAGAAACATTTTAGTACGCAGGAGTGGCTGGGGAGCATTTTGAACAGCGCCAACGCAGTTACGGGGATGAGAGGAGCAGGAGCTAACTGTTAGCAAAACAACTAGGTCTTCCAACTTTATCGATTATGATGTCTTTGACAGAGGCAGGAAAGACTGGAACATCTCAAGGCAAGAACTACGGTGGAGAGCATCTGCAATTTTTGCAGTTAATACGGAGGCCAATGGATAATGCTTTTAGGAGGATAATCCGTTTGGTTGAGGAGGTTTTGCAGGGAGCAATTTTCGAAGCCGTGGATTGGAGTGAGCTCCCTTTGCAGACAAGTGCTCATATATGGCAGCCAGAACTGATTATGGAACTGATCAAATATTGCAATCCAGACCTTTCAACTTATAACTGGAGGGTCCTGTACCATAAGTCGTATTCTATTACGATGAATATGTTTTTAAAATACCACTGTATGATTTTATTGAATAACAACACAATTCAATTTATTGCGATTTAAATGTAAGTTCAGCTTTATGTGTAATATAATACAATAGTCACTTGTATGAAAAACTATAACTCGATTTATTAGCGCACAAATACCAGGAAAAAATGTGTGAATGCTCTTGCTCCAGAAAATGTAATGAACGAGCCACTCACGCACCGGGTTGCATTCGTCCGTGCGACTTCAGTCAATTAGATCAACATCTAATTAATGTTTACTGTGGTGACATTCTTTTGGTTGAACTTAGGGTTGCACAAAACATAAATAAAATGTCAAACTTGTAAATAACGAAGCCGAAGGTATATAAGAAAAACTAATTTTATCTGTGTATCATTGAATTATATCGAAGCGATTTATAAGTTTTGGTGTTGGTTGAGGGTGATGATATTTGATCAAAAAGTTATCGCTTGCAATAAAAACTTACATGTATTTTAAAAATTCGCCATATATCGCCTGAAAAGTAAAAAAAAAATTTAGTAACTTGTAAAGCGTTGAAATTTGAACAAAGTAGTTTAGCTACAATACAATACAACATAATATACTAAGTTTAAACTTAAATCGTCGTCGTAAACCTACATTGTCATAGGTTTAACTGATCGGTACGTGAGGACCTCGCATAGACTAAATGAGTCTGCAGTGTAAGCAGAAATTTTTCCAATGACCAAAGTGAAAACTCCTATTAAAAACCAGGACCTATGTTATATGGTAACTCCGTTCTCTTGGCAAATACTAGAAGCTTTCTAGGAATTATGCTACATGCTGCTTCAAGATCAGATAGCTGTATCACTCCCTATAGCTGAAGTCTTTGCCTTCAGTCCTTGCTTTTTAATGATAACAGTTGTTAGGCAGCCGCCGTGGTGTGATGATAGCGTGCTGCACCTACCACAACGAAGATCCCGGTTTAACGCCATGGGCAAAACACCATAAAAATTTTAGAAACAAGTTTTTCCAATTAGAACAAAATTTTTCCAAGCGGGGTTGCCCCTCGGCAGTTTTTGGCAAGCACTACCAGTGTATTTCTGCCATGAAAAGCTCTCAGTGAAAAATCATCTGCCTTTGCAAATAAAACAAGTAGACAAAATTAAAAGGAGCACGACGCAAATTGGAAGAGAAGCTCGGTCTAAAATCTCGTCAGAGGTTATTGCGCCTTAAATTTTTTATGTAACCCTGTTAAGTGGCAAGACCTACACATGATCCACGCCGCTCCCGCTTGAGCAATCATGTGCAACTCCCGCTTTATTTTGATCTCGCTCAATTTAATTGGGACATCTACGACACAAGCTTCAAGAGATGCGCCCTTTCGAGCTCGTTCATCCCCTTTTTCATTCCCATCTATCACTTATGCTCTGGGACCTAATAAAGATGTATATGGGGATTGCTTACACTCTAACACAATTTTAGATGCTGTGCTATGTGAGATTAGTGCCTTGATTGCTGCTTGGTTGGCAATATAAAATATGACGCGGCTACTGTTTAACATATTTTCTTCCAACATTTCTACTGCTTTGGTTAGGGCTACTTCTTCCACCTGAAAAATGCTACAGTACTCTGGCAGCATGTTGGATCTGTTTCCGGATCTGCACAGTATACCCCAAACCTTACTCCTTCCACTATTTTGGAACTATCGGTGTACACGTGAAAAATGCTACAGTACAATGACAGCTTGTTGGATTTGCTTATTTCCGGATCAGCAGAGTATACTCCAAAATCCTACTCTTTCCACTATTTTGGAACACGTGTATCGCCTCGTCCGCCATATGGACAACCTTGTGCGAAACATCCATCTCTATTGTGGCTTTAAGTGCCACATCGAAGCGGAGATACGGATTCAAGTATTCTGTTCATTCTGTCTAGTGCTATACTACTATGGCCGTATGGTCTGCGCTCAACTGCCTAGAGGCACTGAGCTTACTACAGTTGTAAACGCTATGTTCTTTACCACCCGGTCTACAAGTGAATCTGCAGAATGGCATACAGCTTTTGTGTTAACTTAATTGAAGAAAATTTTCATGTATTTCAGAGATACAAGAAGACGCCCAATTTCAGAGACGTCAATTGGTAAGGCAACATGGCATGAAAAGCCCCATATATGTCCATATTACTATGTATGAACCAGAATATTCACAACAAAAATCACTCAGTCATGCACACCTAAAGAAGCAAACATAATTGATACCGTAATCAATTCAAACTCGAAATCTAAATCTTAAGCTCTGAGCATCAGCTCAACTAAAGCACCGTAAATATCAAAGAAAGCCAACGACCATCTTTCGTATATTTCATAAGTCTGCCATTTGGGACCGTTTTTACTCGTGATGCGATTGTCTGCAGTGCACACAAACGGATAACGAATATGTGAATGAGGTTAAGACGAGGCAAAAAAAAAAAAAAACATGAGAGCTTTGAGTTATCGGACAGCAAACAGAAGGAACAGAAACTAAACAAAATATTCTTAGATATTTTGACGCATTCATATAAAAATTGTACACTAAACTAACTGCGTGTGTATCGGTACGTTGACTATTTTTCATCTATGTATGCGTGCATATTGCTTGGTTCTGTATTATTTGCAATATAAGGCATAACAGCCTCCCTCTTTGTACGATCCCGGCTCCGGTCCCCAAGCAATAACGTACACAAATATTAGCCTTAATACCAATGAGATTCAAAGTCGAGTTACATGCTATAATACAAATATACTTACATACATATGTATGTGTGTATATGTTTTATAAAACAATAACAAAAAACCCAAACCTCAAAGCAATGATAATGTGTATGAAAAATAAAACAAACTAACCTAAATAATCTTAAGAGGGCAGCAAAACGAACAGCAACTGCAACCAGTTTGCTAGGCATCGAGAGATTGAGGCAACTGAAGCAGAACGACACATAAACAACAACACGAAAATATAAAAATAAAAACGTAAACAAAATTGAAATGAAATTGTATTGGTAAGTAAAAGGAAATAACCTTAAGCACAAATACATACACACCCTGGGATTAAACAACACACCTCACAAAGAAGTACTAGTCTACGGATGGAACTATTTCGACTGCAACCAAAATATATTTTGTTCCAGCTATCCACATGGAATTTTAGAATAATGAATTAGCACTAATTCAACTGACTAAATTTTAAAATCCCAGATTCTCTGAAATTATGAATCGGATTAACGAAATATGTCAAATTGTGGTTACGAGTACACACAAAATCCATATCTGAATACCATTTTTACGAATAGTTTGAGAGATTCTAATTTAGAGTTTGAGTGAAATTGCTTTTCGATATGTGATCGTATGCGATACAGGCCCAGAAAAGAATGCAGATTGGGGTGAAATGAATCATAAACACATTCATGTGTTAATACCATGCAAAGTTACCTACCAGCAACCCTACCATTTGTTAAAACTCCTGTCTGCTTGCGACGTATACACATTCAGACCTTCTGAAATAGAAGCCATCATCAGTTTTATACATCATTTCAACGCTTTGCAATCAGAAATTTGTGAAATACTCGCAAATTTTGCGACTGTGTATGCCAGGATTGATTGAGGGAGCTCTATAGGCGTGCAATACACAGGTACTCCCATGTGGCCCGAAACTTTGAATTCCAAACCAGTTTTAAAGCAGTTAGAGGGTTTGCAAACGTCTTTACTGCAGCCGAATAAACTCATTTTGCCACACCAGTTCTCAGTCCTTGAGGACTGCAAATACCCTAGCCTGGAAGCCATAAACATACTTCTCATGAAAAAAAACAAGTTCGTCACCAACACTAAATGCATATACAGCTGTCACAAGAAATGCAAGTTTTTGAGCCAGCAGCAAGATTTTTAGTTCAGTGTTAAGACTCCAAGGTGTGGGGGAAGCGTGCTCGCCTACCATACCGAAGATCCTGTGCAAAGCAACATCATACATTCGGAAACAATGTTTTTCAATTAGAAAACAGTTTTTCTAAGCGATTTGCCTTTCGACAGTGATTTGGCAAACAATCCGAGTGTACTTCTGCCATGAAAAGCTTCTCAGTGAAAAGTCATCTGCGTTGCAAATGTCGTTCGGGGTCGGTGTTAAACAATTAGAATTAGAACTTGAGGAGAATCTCGGTCCTTATCTCATCGTGGTATATCGCGCCTTGTAATAATTACATTTTTTACTAGGACTAAACCAACATTTTGTCACGTCAACATTGAAGAATCCTTTTGGCAAAGGCAACCAAAAAGACGCAGATCATGTTGTGCCACATTAATTTTTATCCTGCATGTGTCTTACGAGTATCCAAATGCAGAAAAAAGATTGATACAGCCTTGCATCCTGAGCGTCATCAAGCATTGCAGGGATCCTGCAGCACATACTAATCGCTCTTTTGAATTTGGCAAACTGATATCGCATACTGTATATTAGAAGTGCTATAGCAATTCGAAGCGACAAGGTAGGTCCGTGGAGATTTGGGTCGACATTATTTTTCTCATTTAGTATTGTTAGGCCAACCGCTCTCGCCTCATCTACTTATGCTTTATATTTGAACATTTGAGTTCCAATGGAATCGGAATGCATTTTTTTTCAATCTTACTAAAAATTTCTGTACGAAATTGCCGCCCAATTTTGGGCATATGTTAATATAATAATAGGACTTTACTATAGTACCCGACTCAATCTCACTAGGAGCTTTTATATTTATTGTA
Organism: Eurosta solidaginis; assembly: GCF_040869045.1. Lineage (NCBI taxonomy): Eukaryota > Metazoa > Arthropoda > Insecta > Diptera > Tephritidae > Eurosta > Eurosta solidaginis. The sequence continues at coordinate 6,218,819 of NC_090319.1, forward strand.
TTAAGTACCCTTTAACTCACCGGTTGACCTTTTAGGGCGAACGTCTTCTATGTTTCAAAATAAAAAACACCAGCGTAGCATGAATTTACCTCACATCAACAAGATTAATGATTTTTCATATTTATTCGAAATATTATTAATTTGCCAGAATGTGCAAGATCTGATGTCAACTGGGTTATAAATACCAAATAAAACTTTAGATTTTAATTTGAATGTTTGCGGCTCGAACCGGCAAGAATTCTTGCAAGTGACTTACTCCAATACCCACCATACTACGGCTTCAAATAATCAGCATGTGAAAGATTTGACTTCATTAAGCCTAGTCCTTTCTAGGCCATTTGAACCCGCGCATATGAGAGTGGCCCTGCTCTAATCAAAAACTGTTGACTGTTCCGTCGATTTCGAAATTCAAACTAGTTGTAGGGCAGAAATTGTGCCATGTAATGCACTCTCGTACGTAAAAATAAATATATTTATATGTACATATATGCATTTGTCAAGTGCACTTGTGTGTGAGTAGAAAATAAAAATTTCAAAACAAATAAACTCAGTAAAAGGGGAAAAATGAATTTAAAACTCCAAACAAAAAATAACCAGGAGCAGCAGCTGGAGGGATAAGTAAAAGGAAAAACGAAAAATAAATAGTAATATTGTAAATGAGAAGAAAAAGGGGCAAAACAAACATTAAAGTAAATTGTGCCGCTGTGTGTGGCAAGCGGAAGCAATGGTTGTGGCAACTGCAACCACAAAAGCAATAGCAATTGTTAATATGTAATGTTGAAAGAAATATGTTTGTATGCCATAGTAAAGTTAAACAAAACCTGCTGTAAAGAAATTACAATAAAAACAACAATAAAATTGCATGTTGTAGTTGCAGCAACAGTAGAAGCACAACGAATCAAACTTTTGTGGTGAGAAGAGATGGTTAAAGTTTATACGCCAGTGACAAAAACAACAAGAACAATTACAGAAAGCAAGGAAAGAAGGCAGGCAAATCTTTAGTGTGGATACAATCGAGGTTTTATACCCAATGTCTGCTGAAGCTTATGGTAGATAATAAAAGTCAGGTTAGTACTGGTCCGCAATACAGCCGATGCAGCAGCTTTGAGGCCAGAACCACTATGAAAAATGTAAAGAAATTGTGAAGGTTGGCTGTCCCTTATTAATATGTTATTTATTGCTAACTTTAATCGACATTGACTCCAAATCACTCCTTACAGTTTGTGACAAATAGGCCCTTCTAACTACAAATTCTAAATCTAACCATACATGTCATATTCTAGTAAAATTTCTTTAATCTTCTTTCTATTGGAGTTGATGTATATTTGACGTCTCATAAAACCTCATAAGGGGGAAATATTTGTTCTCTTAATTTTAGTTTTCTCTTTTGCTTTTTAGGTGTAAACCATTCTCATAATTTATGCAGGCACAAACTTTTAGCCAGATGTGTTTTATCTGGGAGAGGGTTTTCTTGTGAAATTGATATTGTTTTTACCACTGATGTTGATGGGAGATGAAAATGAAAGATAGGGGAGATATGAAAGCGGAGATCATGAAGATAAGAGAAATGGTAGAGAGAAAGACAAAATAAGGAGCTAAGATGGAAAGTTACGGATGGCGTTATAAAATGTGTTGGGATAGATATTATGGAAGAGAGACTTAAAAGCCAGTCATTACAATACTACAAGATTTCACCCAACCCCCAGCGGGTTAGGGGGTCAGAATATACCCGCGTTAAGTATGCCAGTCGTAAGAGGCGACTAAAATACCAGATTCAAGGGGTTGTGTAGCGCAACCCTTTCAGGTTGCCAGCGCAATATATAGCTTCTCCAAAACCAATTGTCAACCTCAACTATCCGTGGCGAATCCTGTTTCATTAACAGCCAATGCTCTGGCGACCCCGAACTCCCCATGGTCATAACAAATCGTTCCCGAGATGGTGTGGCTTGGTACCGGAACGTACCGGATCTGAATCCGGAAAGGGACCATCAACATCGATAACACTCCCCCAGGGCTTTCGGGGTATGTCGTTATCGGTACAACAACAACAACCTAACCATTACTTTAACTGAAGAGATTCTTTAACTTCGAATTCTTTAAAGCGCTTATTCCTAATAATGATTTGTGCTAGTTCACTCCAGAATTTTGACTGATGCCTAGAAAACTAGTTTTGATTCAGACTGATAGGTTTTTTGATGATGATGTATACGAACTTCTCTAATATTATTTGAAGTAAGCATCGATCTTATTCTTCTTCCTGTAGCGATAAAGACACTATTCGAAAGTTTTGTGTGGTTCCTTGCAGAAAATATATCTGGTACGTTTCGGTAACAAGCACCATTAAAGTCCTAACTGGCCCACGTATTAATATGGTCACATTGAACCTTCTAGGCCAGACGCAATAGTTGCAGAAAAGGTGTTGAAAACCATTCTTAACTGTAAGTTGGAGCTTCATTATATTTTTGTATGAAACGCGCTAGCTCTATTCTGAATATTGTGTCTCATTGGAATGAGACGGCTCAATAGTTGAACAGCACTCCTTCATTCATTAATCGAAGCAACTGTCAGAAATTAAATTTTTGCGGACTAACAAAGATTAGAGTGGCTATAAAATGCCTGTTTTAGTGCCTGCTCTTAGCGAGCAGAACTGCCATCACCTTTGTTAAAGTGGCTAAGGAGAACGACAAAGTCAGAAGGAGGAAGATAAAGAGCAGGGAAAATAGAAGAGAATAACGAGAAAGTATGTGAGAGGACTAAGGAGAACTAAAGGTAGAGCGATGATTAAAGCATGGGGGTAAAAAAGAACGAGAGAAAAAGGACCGGGCAGGGTATATGAGAGGTATAGGGATAGTGGTAGCGGTAGGATAATTACAGGGCCCATTTTTATGAATGAAGGCTTTACTAGAGTGCCGGAACAAAAAGTTGGAGAAAGCTTAACAGTAAACTTTTAGGCAACCGTCACCGTATTCCTAAACTTTACTGTTGACAAAACCATAACTTTAACTTCTTTGACTTCTTAATAGTTTCTTGCATGGTTGCTGTGCTGTCCCACCAGAGAAATAGAGCCTTATTATGTATTGAACTGCTGCACTCTTCTCATGCCCTTTACGGAGCAAACTACATGTGCCCCGGTTAGTCTGACCGATTTTTTATTCTTGCGAACATATGAATTTGATTCTCGCTGGATTGGTAGCTTTGCATAGCAGCTTTTTATACCTATGTACGAGGGGATTCAACGGCACCCCAGCGGGTAAGGGGGTCAGAATATACCCGCGGTAGGTATGCCTGTCGTAAGAGGCGACTAAAATACCCTTCAGGTTGCCAGCGCAATATATAGCTTCTCCAAATCCAATTGTCAACCTCACCTATCCGCGGCGAATCCTGTTTCACTAACAGACGAGGCTCTGGCGACCCCAAGCTCCTCATGGATCTTGGGGGTGGGGAGGGAGGGGATGGCCTGAAGGTTTAATGTGGCCACATAAATCGTTCCTGAGATGGTCGGGCTAGCACCTTATTGGTGCTGTGGTACCGGAGCGTACCGGATCTGCATCCGGCAAAGGACCATCACATCGATAACACTCCCCAAAGCCTTCGGGGAGCAACCTTATCGCTACAACAACAACAACAACAACAGGGGATTCAACGGGTTGTATAGAGCAAATATTTCAAAGAGTTGTTGGCGCTATTTATGGCTTCTTGAATCCAATTGCCAACCTAAACAACTCGTAGCTCCTGTTTATTAAGAAGGCGGTGCTTTGGTGGCCCCAAGTTTCTCACCGAAGAGGAGGTTTGGATGATGTAAAAGGTTGAATGTTTTAATATTAAAACGATTCTGCGATGATCGGGCTGGTAACTATTGGTGCTGTCTTCCCGAAATTAGGGGACAAACCATTAACGTCTATTAAGAAAAAAGACGTTATCTACGATTTTGGAGGACGCAAATAGTGAATCCAATTCCAAGAATTTATTTCAATTTCCAGTTTGCCTTTGTCCTCTGTCTCCTGCCCGAGTATTAAGAAATGTATGCCTTCTTTTAACACTAACGGCAATCTGGAGATGAGCCACCGTTGCCTGTCTCTCTACAAAATTGCGGTTCCTTCCTTCTGGATATTAATGCTTGAAGGTACTGAGTTTGTCTTAGATATCAATATTTCGAAGAATATTGGCTTACGAAGTCAAATTTCAATAACGCACTGGGTATAAAACTTACAATGAAAACAAACAAATTATCAAAATAGTCGACATAATATTATTGCGAAATAATAGCAACAACAGCGTACAATCGGTACAAACAAACAAGCAAGCATTCAAAGATAACGGTATCAAAAATGTATAGAGTCGGGCATAAGATGAAAAAATAAACAACAAACAGAAACAAGTGAGGGTGTCTAAGATCGGGTGTAACCGAACATTATATACTCATTTTGAGCCTAAATTGTACATTTCATTTCAGATAAATAACTTTTCTACATAACACGTGGCACCACCCGTTTAAAAGAAAAATGTCTCCCCATTTCCTCTTACAATAAAACTTTATAAGTGAAATATCATTGATTCAAAACTATCTTTTGCTAAGTTATAGCTTATTATTTTCGTCTACGACCCTTTTAAACGTGTTTATATCTAAGTTGCAGTGGTCCTTAACCGATCCCGTCCATTTTTACGAGAAACATTTACTGCTCTAAGGAAAATATGTGTACCCAATTTTATTACGATCCGTTAATTTTTCTGCGGGTTGTGGCTCCCGAAACCTAGAAAATTGCTTAGTCATAAAAGAGGCGGTACCACGCCCATTTATTACAATTTGAAGTTTTTCCTATTTATTGTTATAAATTCACTTGTGAAATGAAATATCATTGATACAATGCTATTTTTTGCAAAGATATAGCTTATTTTATTCGTCTACGACCCTTTTAAAAATATTTTATATAAAAGTGGGCGTGGTCCTTAACCGATTTTTGTTCAAAGCATTCCTTGTAGTAAAGGCAACCTCTCTGGCAAATTTTGTTTCGATAGGTTAAACGAATTTTGGTTTATAATTAATAATATTTGTAAAATTGATTTTATTACAAGTGGGCGTGTCACGCCAATTTAAAAAAATGTTTTCAATTTTTATCAAAAGTCTCAGTATCAGTCCACACGTCAAATTTCAACACTCTACGTGTATTATTTATTAAATAACCAGGTCTTTTGGGGTTTCCAAAATGTTATACATAAAAAGTGGGCGTGGTTACCATCCTATTTCGCTCATTTTCAATACCAATGCATTCTGGGTACAGATAAGCTCGTGTACCAAATTTGGTGAAAATATCTCAATGTTAACGGACAGACGGGCGGACGGACGGATGGACATGGCTGAATCAAATTTTTTTCGACACTGATGATATTGATATATGGAAGTCTATATCTATCTCGATTCCTTTATACCTGTACAACCAACCGTTATATAATCAACGTTAATATACTCTGTGTGCAAAGCATGCTGTGTATAAAAATATGCATATAAAAAGCGAATGGCAAAAAGGGCAGTCGTAAACGTAATCGAAACGTAAAACAAATAGAGGAAAAAATCTTGGAGAGAAGAAAATATTATTTTGCCAAACAGCAGAACAATCACCACACAGAAGGCGAAGATATATTGCGTATACGATGCAACGACATACAAACATACAGGCAGGCACACAAAGCAATGGTAGCATACCGCAGTCGGATGTTACGTATACGACGGGGTGGTCCAAAGCCAAAAAGAAAATTGTCTACAATATAGAGGAAAACGACTTGTGACGGCGCTAGAATATGGCTACAAACACTCAAATGCAGGTAGTCAGTTGGTGAGTGAGTGAGTGAGTCAGGTTTGGTTGGTTAGCAACTTTGTTGCTTGTTTGTCAATGGCGGTGACTATGGCACTGACAACTTTAATTTCTATGCGGGCGCGCGTGTGTATGTGTGTATGTTTGTGTAGTAGCAGCATAAGCTTGCTTGAGTTTATGCGAATAAAATTTATCAGCAATGACACACCGCATCATATTTTAGTGAAGGCAAGCCATATTATTTGTTGTATTTGTTTTATGCGTGAGTGTCTGTATGTGAATATACATAGCTACATACTTATTGTATTAGATTAAAATAATTATGGGCTGGGGAAATTTTTGCTTATATTGATGATGCTCATATGCGTAAAATGATTTCACTTGGGATCGTGAAGTGTGGTAATAACTTGTCACTGTGGTTAATAATTGGCGGAAGTTAATTTGTTTTTGATGGAAAATATAATTTGCATACGATAATACATGGAAGGTCACATGTGTTGTGTGTGTGAATGTACGCAGATATGTATGTACGTAAATGTGTAGGCTCTTACTGATTAATATTCAGCATCAAAGAAATTGTTTCAGTTTATTTAAAACCTAATATTATTTTGATATTATTAACATTCAATATTAGATTTACACGTGTAAAGCGTTTCCAATTAAAGCAGCTGGGGCTTAATAACTTTAAATTTCAGTTGCGGGCGAAGGCTTGTCGTCTTATGCAGCCGTAGAGTTGAAGCAATTTGCCTTGTTGCTGTTATTGTAGGTGATACATTAGAGGTAGTCAAACTCGTATATATGAATTTAGCCTAATGAGATGCGCTATCTCATTGTTACACTTTTCCGGGTCTCCGGACACAGCAGTATTGAAGGAAAAGGTTTTGCTGATAAGATAGCGAGAAAATGTGATGAAATGGATATAAATAAATACTAGAAATAGGATAGATACTAGGATAAGAAAGGTTCGAACAAATCCAATTAAAAAAATGTGATGAAATCTAAGTTTGGGCGAAACTAAACATTTTATACTCAGCGTGTGCTAACATATATATATCAAAGGCAATTATCAGCTATAAGCTATAAAACAGTTGCTGTCGTAGACAAAACGCTCTTTCCTAATTTCGTTAAATTTTTTCGCTTTTTATTCGACTTTCATATTAAAAATTTGGTGAAGAGCTAAAATAAAAGAGGCGGGCCAGTACCTATCGCCCTTTTTTTAATTTGCATGCATTCCACTAACCAATCTATTATTATATTAAATGGGCAGCCGCGGCCTACCACCCCGAAGATTCTTGGGAGCTCGGGCAAGGCAACATCAAAAAATTTAGAAAAAAGTTGTCTTAATTACAAATAGTTGATCCCGTCCCGCCAATTCGTAGGACAAATCAAATGGAGCGTGACGCATAATAGAAGAACAACATGGCCAAAATCTGCCCAGAGGTAAATCGTGACAATTCATAATAAAAAAAAGTTGCTGTGATCGTTTACAAACTATTCATAGATCTAAAGATGTTATCAAGAACCATAACTTTGCAAACTGGCAAGATGATACTAGAGCTTCTCATTAACGACTTGCAAAAATTTAAAACTTCTTCTCCCCAATCTTGGCGGCGCTATGCCTATTGTCCAAAATTTAAAAAAATTTTAATTTTACATTTTAAAGTTAAGCCACGTTTTATCGATTTTTCTTTATGTGTTATTGCATTGGCTTTTGTAGGCTTAGCTATTATCTGGTTCGACCATTTTCAATACAAATATTTTGAGTTTAGAAAAGCGCGTGTACTAAATTTGTTGAAGATATCCCAATTTTAGCACATCCTGGTTATGGACGGGCGGAAGAAAAAACGTACGGGAACGGCCGTATTTTCAAACAATTTCGCCTAAATTTAAAAGAAACAGACCTCAAAGAAAAGGATAAGTCGTGTTTTGTTCGTTTATGGAATTAATGATAATGTATTGAGATTAGCTTAAAAAGGGCTGGCCACGCTCATTTTAAAAAATCTTAAAATTTTTGTTCTCTGCTCCATCATATAAAACGCGCATGTGTTGAATTTTTTGTTACCATTCGACTTCGAAACAAATTTTTTTTTTAATTAAGCGTGGTATCAAACCGATTTTTGTATATATAATAGCAAGCAAAATCTCCATGCCAAATTTCAATATGATGTCTTCAATGGCTTTTGAACTACGCCGACCAAACATCAATTTAAAAATTTGTTTCTTCCTTACGTTACATGGTTCAACGAATTTTGATCTACTGCTGGAAAACTTTTAAACTTTCTTCTTGTGAATGTGGGCAGCGCCACACCCATTTTCTAAATTTGTTTCAAATTTCTTTTTTCGGTATAAGGTCAACAAGCCCCGTCTGAAATTTCATCATTTTATCTAGCTTTGGTAATGAGTTACCTCGTTTTTTTTGCATTTTTTTGTTTTGAAATTTTCGATGTCGAAAAAGTAAGCGTGGTTATAGTCCAATAGTGATCTATTCCGCATCGTTATCGTGTTAACGGACGGACGGACATAGCTCAATCAAATTCTTTTCGATATTTAGAGGTTATATGTATTTCGATTGTTTTATGTCCTTACGGAAGCAAGTCTACTTGATGAAAGGGGAAGTCGTTTGTCAGCAGCAGACAAGAAAATTTTTTGTTATTAAGGAAAAAGTGGTCAACAATAGACCTTGTAGTGCTATTGCCTGAACTGAAGATGATATCTGTAATTTCTTTGAATCCTCAGCAGCTACACTTTACAAAAAGAAATAAGAACAAGTAAGGAAGGCTATGTTCGGGTGTAACCGAACTTTACATACTCAGCTGAGAGATTTGGAGACAAAATAAGGGAAAATTACCATATCGGAAAATGAACCTAGGGTAACCCTGGAATGTGTTTGTATGACATGGGTATCAAATGGAAAGTATTAAAGAGTATTTTAAAAGGGAGTGGGCCATAGTTCTATAGGTGGACGCCATTTCGGGATATCGCCATTAAGTTGCGCCAGGGGTGACTCCATAATGTGTTTGTACCATAAGGGTATAAAACGAAAGGTGGTAATGGGTATTTTAAAAGGGAATGATCCTTAGTTCTATAGGTGGACGCCTTTTCGAGATATCACCAAAAAGGTGGATCAGGGGTGACTCTAGGATTTTTTTGTACGATACGGGTATCAAATGAAAGGCGTTAATGATTATTTTAAAAGGGAGTGGCCCTTAGTTTTATAGGTGGACGCCTTTTCGAGATATCGCCATAAAGGTGGACCAGGGGTGCCTAGAGAATGTGTTTATACGATATGGGTATCAAATTAAAGGTATTGTGACGAATATTAGCAACGCTAAGGGATACTATTATCTCTAAACCAATACTAAGCAGTGACTTGTATGCACATCAACAAGTTAATCATTATGTCTATACATATGTCCATACAAGCAGCCGAGAGCAACGCACAAACACAAGCATATATCTGAGATACTCCCAGAGGTAGGCAATTGTTTGTGCAAGTATCACTCACATATACACGCGCAAATGAGAAGCTATAAACGTAGTTATAGCTGTTAGTTTTATAGCTGGTAACTAACTAGTAAACTCTAGAAATAGAAACGCCTAGAAATATGCCAACGAGGAAACCAAACAGTATAAAAGCAGCAATAGTTGAGGCACGACCAATCAGTTTGATTTAAGCAAGCTGCGAAGTATAAGTGTTATTTTCAAGAAGTCGAATAAAGACCATTTTTGCATTATTCAATATTGAAGTTATTAATTCAACAGTTTAGTGATTCGAACGTTAGCAGAAGATTTGGAATAAGCGGAATTTCAGTAAATTCTGTGGCCCTTAGTTGTATATATGAAGGCGTTTTCGAGAAATCGAACAAAATGTGGACCAGGGTGATCAAGGACATCATCTGTCAGGTAACGCTAATTTATTTATATATGTAATACAACGAAGAGTATTCCTGCCAAGATTCCAAGGGCTTTTGATTACGCCCTGCAGAACTTTTTCATTTTCTTCTACTTAATATGGTAGGTGTCACACCCATTTTACAAAGTTTTTTCTAAAGTTATATTTTGCGTCAATAAACCAATCCAATTACCATGTTTCATCTCTTTTTTCATATTTGGTATAGAATTATAGCATTTTTTAATTTTTCGTAATTTTCGATATCGAAAAAGTGGGCGTGGTCATAGTCGGATTTCGGCCATCTTTTATACCAAGATAAAGAGAGTTCAGATAAATAAGTGATCTAAATTTAATAAAGATATATTGTTTTTTGCTCAAGTTATTGTGTTAACGGCCGACCGGAAGGACAGACGGTCGACTGTGTATAAAAACTGGGCGTGGCTTCAACCGATTTCGCCCATTTTCACAGAAACCAGTTACTGTTAGAGAGTCTATACCCCTACCGAATTTCACATGGATTGATAAATTTTTGTTCGACTTATGGCATAAAGGTTATCTAGAAAATTTAAATGAAAAAGGGCGGAGCCACGCCCATTTTGAAATTTTCTTTTATTTTTGTATTTTGTGGAGTGAATGTTGAAATAATTTATTCATATACTGTAAAGATATTAAATTTTTTGTTAAAAATTGACTTAAAAAATTTTTTTTTAAGGACCCGTTTTCGTCTTCCGATTTTGCTAATTTTTATTGAGCACACATATAGTAATAGGAGTAACGTTGCTGCAAAATTTCATCATGATATCTTCAACTGCTGCCAAATTACAGCTTGCAAAACTTTTAAATTACCTTCTTTTAAAAGTGGGCGGTGCCACGCCCATTATCTAAAATTTTACTTTCTTTCTATACTGCGTCATATGTTCAACCCACCTACCAAGTTTCATCGCTCTATCCGTCTTTCGTAATGAATTATCGCACTTTTTCGGTTTTTCGCAATTTTCGATATCGAAAAAGTAAAGTGGGCGTCGTTATAGTCCGATTTCGTTCATTTTAAAAGCGATTTGACATGAGTGCCCAGGAATCTACATACCAAATTTCATCAAGTTATCGGACAGATGGGCGGACGGACAGAGGGACGGACGGACGGACATGGCTAAATGAATTTCTTTTTTCGCCCAGATCATTTTGATACATAGAAGAGAAGTTTATATCTATCTCGATTAGTTTATGCCGTTACGGAATAGTTATGCGAAACAAGTTAATATACTCTGTGAACTCCGCTCAGCTGAGTATAAAAACAAATAAAAATCACTGCACCGTTACCATAGTTTTACAAACAACTTAAGTCGTTACCATTGTCAACGTTGAGCATGTATTTGTCATAGCCATATTAGTCAAAAGCGATTTGTATTGAAGTGGAATGATGTGAAAAGGAGAACTTAAGCGCATATGAGATACTAAAACTTAAGCTAGAACACTAGAAATCACGTATACTTAGCTTCACTAGAGCAACAAAGCAGACGAGAGTGATAAGTAAAAAGCCGTTAAAGTTTTTGGTCAGGAAGATTGGATGAAGTAAAAGCAAGGAATGGTGGTCGCAAGCGATAACAACTTAACTTGACTTAGGAAATTTTTAAGGCGCCATGTTAACTGCCTGTTTTCTTGTTATAAAACTTCATAATTATTGTTGTGCAAATATTATTCGTCAATTTCTTATCTATGAGGTGTTACAAAAATGTGTTTGGCTTAAGTTGTCGTACATTTTTGTTATGAAATTCGTCAGTTAAAATATTGCATTTTATGTATTTCTTAAGTCGACTACCTAAGTCGCTCGTGGCCACAGATATACTCACACATGTATGTAGATAAGAATGTGTGGAATAGTGTGAGCAAATAATCATATGAGCAAGACATTTTTGGGTTGTGTGGTGTGAGAGAGCGGATAATTTGTATATTGCTATAAATGTAATTATGCGAATGTGTGCTTGCAATTTACGTGCTTTCTGTGGTTACTTTCATTTGGAAGCGACAACAACAATGGCATGATTAACGAAGTACTCTGAGTACTGAAATTTTTTTCACTACTGCCATAAGTACAGTAATTTTTTGTGAAGCCAATATGTGTTCTCTCTCAGAGTATAAGCAGCTGCTCAGTGCGCATGCGAAGAAAGCCGTGAGTAATCACAAAATTGCTTAAATGTTTTAATTTCAATGATTAATTAGCATGTCAATGTTTTTGTGAATGTAGTTAATTAATCGTCAAAAATATGTTCGAGTAGGTAAAATATGTCGCAAACATTAATGAAAGGAAGATTTAAATTAAAAGCAAATAACAAAAAGTCAACTGATGTGCCAAAAAGAGAATAATTGGTCAATGATATTTGATATCCGGCTCATATAAATCAAGGCCTACGAAATTTTGGAAACGTGAGCAATGGCATCTTTCAGGGAATTTTTCGGCGGTGTTCGGTATAGTTTCCCGGCTAATCTCAGAATTGTATTCAAAGTAATTTCCAAACTATTACCGGGCCTTTTCACCATCAGAGCGGATTGTTTGACTTCTGTTTCTATTTCTGCATAACTTGGGACTAAATTCGACGTTGTTTTGGTACTGTTTCCGAATTAACATGGAGTAGTTTTAGAACTATTTCGTAAACTAACTCTATTTTGTGTTTGATTTTGAAACAGTTTCGTAATGGTTTTCGGTATTATTTTCGCTCTACTTTCTTTGCCAATTCACTGCTAAGGGGCGATCGACCTTAGACGAACTTTATTTTAATCACAAAATCTGTTTTCTAAATTACTTTTCCCGGGAGTTGAACCCAGGTCCTTCGGTTTGGTAGGCGGAGCACGTTACCACCACACCACGCTGGTAGCGCAATAAGTTTGAGATCATTGAGTGATTGTAGAATTGATTTCTTTTGACTTTTTCAGGACTATTTGCGAGATTATTTAGAACTATTTTTGAGAATTTTGTGTCATTCACCTGGTGCCATTTTTGGTTTGTCTTTGGGATAATTTGGAAAGATTTCATTGAGATAGTTTGAAACTATTGTAGGATTAATTTTGAGTCAATTTCGAAATTTTGTTAATAATTTTATCTGCACTTTTTCAGAATAACTTCTAGTTTTCTTTCGAGCTGATTAAAGGGCCATTCCGGAATTATTTCAGAAACGTAATGGAACTATTTCGAAACCATTCCAGTTAATGCCGTACGAAACACTCCGGAGCACACTTTGGAGTACATTTCGGGAATATCTTGTTTGTTCCATTTCTGAATTGTTTTTAGTTCATATCTGAATTCTTTGGATTGTTTTTATACATGGGAACGTCCTATTTGTCATGGACAAAAGGATGGTAGGGACTAATAATCCACGGAAATAATTTAAGATACAAAACCAAAATGTTAATCATGAAGTTAAAACACTCAAATCATAGTAACAACAGCAGCGAACAGAAAAAAAAAACAGCGGTATTTCTTAGCTAATCTCGGCAAAGTTCTTCCTCTTCTTTATTATCTATATTTCAAGAAACAATCCTATGACCTTTCTGACTGAAACTATTCAAGCCAGTTTCAAACACGTTTAAAAAAAAAATGGCAAATTGGAAAAATATTTTACGAAATTTTTGAGATTTTTATTCAGAGTTTGCTAAATTTTTTCGATTATGCCCAATCAATTTAATTTGACAAAAGACAAATTATAGGTCTCCCACAATTCGCATTGATTTTTTAAATATGTTTTTAAGTTCAACCTAATCACGCGAAAATACTACAAATAAGGAACAAATATCCTAATCAGGATCCGATTAATCAGTTTTTGCGATTAATGGGAAAGAGCACTAACTAAATTTTATTTAACTGAATAATTGCCGACCAGTCGAACTATTTTTTTTTTTGCGTACCAGTGAAATTATTATGAACTTTAACCATAATTTAACAAGCCGGGTTAGGAGAACGAAGTTTAAGAGCAAAATGAAGAGTATTTTCGCCAAAAATGTTTAAAAGAACTCAAGTACGCACCACTAAAGAGCTCATATGTATATAAAGGGAGTGTTAAAGCAAATTTAAGAGCAATCCAAATCACACCGGCTTAGCTTAATTCTCATTTTCCTTGCTATTCAAGGTTTTCACCTAAATTCATATTATTGGTGAGTGCGAGTTTTATGGCTTCCTCTGAGACTGAGCTCGTTAAAAAACTTAGAAAATGTGGAACAACTCTTTTTTTCGGTTGTGATTTGAGGTAAAAATAGTGAGTTGAGTGCCTGGAAGCATAATAACTTTAAGTTCATTAGTTTCTGTGTTGTAAACCCTCCCCTCTCATTCATTTCCACGCTGCTGTGCACTTACTGTAAGCTTATCGTTCAATGCAATTTCTTCTCTGATTTCGTGACCAAAGCAACCATAACTACTTGCAAACTTTTCCTTTTGGATTCCTTATAACAATCGCTCGGCTGTTTGTAGCAATGGGCTCCTGCATTGCTACTGCGATTATTTCTCATTCAGAACTTACTTATAGGGATCGCATTGCTAGAAAGGCGCCGACAACTGCAGCAACAACAACAAACACTACAAAAATAAATAAAAACCACATTTAAAGTAACAGCACTGTTTTTGTTGTTTTTGTAGCGATAAGGACAGGAGCGTTTTTTGCCCAAGCATCACTTTCCTCTCATCTTTTTTTTAATATCCTGGATTCTCCTTGCTCTCCATCAACGCCATCGTCATCGGCACTTCCATCACTATCACCATCACCATCACCGTTGTCATAGACATAACCATTTTATACCAAAACCAATTTCATTGTCATTCACCACCACTTGGGTGGCATCATTCTCAACTGCATCACATCTTACTTGTACTTTGCTGTGATGATTTCTCCTCCTTACCACATTTACAGATTGAAACATTCTTGTGGGTTTTTGTATTATGGCGTTAAGTGAAATGGAATTTTTAGACGTTACCTCAGATTTTCTATTAAATTTTTTCTTTATCTAAATTAGCAATGTCATTACACTTAAGCTTTTAATGTGTGCGTATATGAATATATGTAGGAGGGGGTTCCGAGATACCGTATATATAGCAAAACGATTTTTTTGTATATTACGTGAATATGTTTTAAGTACACTTAAGAGTTTATGCTTGAGTTGTAAATGTTGTATTTGTTGCTATGAAACAAAGCATCATTGAATGTGCGTTGGATTTGTTGCTGTGAATGTAGGAAAGAATGTATGGATATAAATAATTTTTTCATTTGTGGTTATCTAGTTTTTTTTGGGTGTATGTCCTTGGCACTTGAGTATTTAACAAAACGTACTGACGTTGTTAGACTCCAACTTAAGGTAGAATATCGCTTTTATAAAACAAAAGTTGAAAGAGAAACGAGATTGGCTTTATTATATTAGGTACGAGAGGGGAGATGTGCATGTATACTCTCCATGGTCCACGCATGTTCTAGAATAAATTTTTAGTAGCAGCAAAAGCTTCAACTGTTATACCTCGCCATAGGGCTGGAGTATAGCTCGGTCAATGAAAAGTTGTGTCAGCCCTATTTCAGTTATACTTTTTTGGTGGTATTTGAGAAAGATACTTACTTGGCTGCGGAGAGTGGCATCTAGGGGCGATAAATCGCTAATTCGGTTCTTACTTGGTCGGAAGAAGCAGATAAAGACTGGTAGCAGATGATAAACTCACAGTAAAAGTGGCAAATTGTAAATCGGTTGATGGAATCGCCAGAATAAGCCATGCAATTGATGCACAGTGACTATGATAGCAGATGTCTAGTATGCAATCAAACCATTGGGATTATGACCGTCGAATAGGTCACTCACTTGTGGATGGTAACAGATACTCAAGAGAACGGTGGGACTGGCCAACGAGGGGAAAAGCCGAGTGCTTGGACTCATGGGCGTAAAACAGTTGACTGGTGGATGGTATTTGGTTTCCAAGGGGATTGAGCGATTTTTGGGCGGTGGGTAAGGCCTAGTCGCTGGATATTTAATTGAGAAACAGTTGCTTGGTGGCTAGTAAAATTAACTAAGGGAACGATGGGATTGATTGCCGGGTAGCAAAATTGAGTGATTGAGCATATAGCCATGACCAAATAGCAAGTGGGACTGGTGAATGATCGGTAGGATGGTGGGCTGTGATCTTATACAGACTTCGTGACTCGTTGTATCCTAGAACGGAGCAGCCCTTGGATTAATAATTCTGCATGCCAATAACACCTGGATTGATAGCTGGATTAGATACAGCGTGGAATGTCCATATCCGCAACACTCCCTAAGCTTTTAGTAAGTATGTTTTTGGTTAAAACAACAACAAGAAAATCGGCAGGCGTCGATATCCAAATGGGTGTAACGATGGCAAATAACTGTTCGCTTGGTTAGGAAAGAGCTCGTTACAAAACTCCTGTGTGCCAAAACTCTGTATGGATGGATCAGACTCCATAGAATACTGTGCAGTGTGCGATTTTAATCCGGCGGTATTGTTCAGGGAAAAAATTTCCGAATTTTTCTTATACGGTGGCTAAAACTCTGGACTGAGCTGGATATATAATTGCTACTATCAAGCCTCTTTCAATTGGGAGAATACCGCTGAATGAGTTAAACTAATTGGTTTTTTACAGAACAAGAGATTGTCTAGAAAACTAAATTTTCCATACGCCTGTGCTGAGTGCTACCACCATTGCTTGCCTCGACACTTTCAGTCTCTTAAGAAACCAAAAAAAGAACGAGAACGATGGTATACTGGTAGGCCAGAGTTCCAATTTCTAGCTGGAACTCCCTCTTGTACAAATTAGCCTTGAACCAGCTAAGCAGACAAAGGAAGCTCAATAACCCTTGCTGATTAAGGACATAGGGAGTACATGCAATGAGTCACATCCTACTTAAAACTCTTTCCTTGTTCAGTTGCATGTAGATTGCGAGGCTGTCCAACTTTGGAACAAATTCTAATACTTACGGAGTCAAGAGTAGGTTAGCGACACCCTTTCCCCCTCGCTACCCTGCCTGTGCCTGTGCGTATTTAAGGATATAGCTTTTTTGTGGGCGCAATGTAACTAATTTTATTTATTCAAAAAAAGCACAAATTCTAATCAACTTGACACATAAAATATGCTCGTCAATTTTATTTTGAATTATTAATTTGTGGTCTCACCCCTCCAGTGGCGTATCGCGCGCACACAACGCACATAACTGCATATGCAACTATAGATTGTATGTATGTGTATGTGTGTGTGAAAATATGAATTTCCTATTTCATTACCATGGTAAATTACGATATTGCCTCAACAATAATGACTTGCTTGGTTTGGTGAGCCATGAGCGATGGGTAAATGGGCATAAAGTCAGTTCTCTATGCTATCATTTGTGATAATTCATACCCGCAAATGTGTGTCGATAAATGATAAATGTTATTTTTGTTGACGTTCGACTAATTTGTAGGCGGTTGAATACGTTGTAATTTGACATATATTACAAATATTCATACGAATATGCATTTGGCTCATTGTTAGTATGCAAGAGAGTGACATTCTAGAGCATATTGAGCTTTTAAATTAAATTTAAATTTGACAGGGATCAGTTTCAGTTAAAACGCCAGTACAGCGAATGAAAAAACTCATCTAATAAAAAATTGACATATTCTATATTGTTAATTAATATTAGATTAAAGAATAAAAAACAGGAAAAGTTGAATAAGTTTTCCACAATATTGGCTCTCTCGGCAATGGTTTGACAAAGCTTCTGGGAGTACTTCCCCTAGATTTGTTTGCATCATTCAGACTCCCATCGCAATGCAGCGTGTTTCAAGCAGAAATCCTAGCGATATGGCAAGCCTGCAAATCACTGGAGGGCTTGAATATAGCTGGTAAAGTTTGCATCCTGTCGTATAATCAAGCAGCGATAAAGGCGCCTTCCTCGCCACACATTAACTCAAAATTAGTGTTGGCTTGTAAGCGACTCATATTACAGTTATCCACCAATCTAGAACTATGCGTTATCTGGGTCCCCGGCCGACGAGCTGGCACGCAGGGGCTCATCGGAGATGAGCGAGGAAACCACCAGTGTCGAAATAGGCATACCCTTAGCAGTAGCCAAGGGGAATATCCAAAGCTTCTACTTGAAGAAAGCACAAACAAAGTGGAATAACATCACCACTTGTGCAATATCAAAATCCATTTGGCCAAACTATGATGGAAGGAGGACGAGAAGTCTTCTGAACAAATCCAGAGCGAACACACGCAAACTGATAGCAGTCTGCACCGTTCAAATATCCAAATGCCAAGGAGACAGTTGAACACTTTATGTGTAAATGTCCGCCTATAGCTAGAGCCCGACTAAGGTTCCTTGGAACCCCGTTTCTAGAAGACCTCAGAGGTCTATCTGTGATAGCAATCCCCAATATTCTTAATTTTATCAATAATTCTGGCTAGTTGTAATACATTGACCGTAACATTCCGTAGGTTTTAGACGAGTTATATGGCATCAAAACGGCTTTAAATAGCTAATTGGGTCGCAGCCATTTCACCTATCTACCTACCTACTTCCCCAATATAAAGCTTATCACAAGCAATTAAGGACGGGCAAAATCGACCATAATATACCCAGCTGTGTGCTCTCATATATATTTATTTAAGATATATTTTAAGAGAAATTTACTTATATGCATATATTTACAAATATGGTCTACCATAAGAATTTTTAGATCAGTTACCGTCATAGAAAAAATATTCTGACCAAATCTTATTAAAATCGGTCACTTTTCATTCAAAATACCAAAGTTGGGATAGAATAAAGTCTGTGACTGGTAACTTCTAAAATATCGTAAGTATCACTCGCAAATATTCCTCCATTTATGACTGATCATTTTTAATCATTTATCTAGGAACTTATTCCTGAGTCAGTTATTACGTTTTAGTTTGGAACTTCTCATATTTCTTTAACATTACTAGATTTAACGTTTAATATTTTTATAATGTCTACGGAGGTAAAAATTTGGCTAACTTGCCTGAATAATATCTGCAAAGGTAATAATAAATCAATGCGAATAAACGAAACATGGTCGCGCTTCATTTGCAGTCTGCGTTATAAGAATTTCGCATTTTAACACGCTTATACTACCTGCACCTGTATGTTTGTAGCTCTCTAGGCGAGGTGCGAAAATAAAGTAAGGAGACCCAATTAGCGGCAATTATTGAAGACTCACGGTTAAACGAGTTGTGCTCTGATCGTTTGCGATCAAACGTGGAGACATAGTGGAGAATAGTGTAGAGATAAAATGAATACATTTCAGCTAAACAACTGAGTATAATGGCCAAGCACAATGAAGTTTTTCATATAGATGTGTCCAACACAATCTTACGCATGTCAGTAATAAGGCCACACTCACGAAAAAATGTTGAAAGACTTGGCAATTGAAGTTTATTTCGGCATAGAAAATTTTGCAAATCACTGTTATAAACATAACCACTGCACAAGACTAATAGTTGATAACATATTTTGTGTCCTATTCATTTGTTAAAGTGCAGTCTTTAACTGTGAAAAATATTAGAAAAGTGGGAAAAATAATTTCACTTAGAAAATGTGGCAGCACCCTTAGCCAAAGGAAATATCAAATTCTTTTCCTTATGCTTTGCTTGCAACAAAAGTTGGAAGTTGACTACTTTTTCTTGTCAGATGGCGCCAGTGTTGCTCAATCTGCCGTTCTCCTTTAAAATAAATGATCTACTCATAATGCATAAGATAGAGTTCAACTCAACTATACGAAAAACTGCTTATGTGACGGGGATTTAATGCACACTGTTGTTGTTGTTGCAGAGAAAAGGACACTCCCCGTAGGCCTTGGGGAGTGTTATCGATGTTGATGGTCCTTTGCCGGATGCACATCCGGTACGTTCTGGTAACAAGCACCATTAAAGTACTAGCCCGAGCATCTCGGGAACGATTTGGTATGAACACATAAAACCTACTAGGCCATACCGCCCTCCCACGCCCTAGAATCATAAGGAACTTGGGGTCGCCAGAGACGCGGCTTTTACAAAAACAGGATTCGCCTCGGGTAGGTGAGGTTGACAATTGGGTTGGGGAAGTTATATATTGCGCTGGCAAACCCTTGTAAGGGTTGCGTTACATACGCTACTTGAATCAGTTTGGTATTTTAGTCGGCTCTTACGACAGACATACCAACCGCGGGTATATTCTAAGCCCCCTAAACCGCTGGGGGGAATTTAATGCATACTGAAATTTAGCAGTACTAATTTTCTGCGCAACAATTTCAGTGGTGTAGAACTTAGCAGTCTATACAAAACTTTATTGTTGATGTAATGCGCGTAAAAAAAACACCGATAATATCGAACTAAAAAGTTAAAAATAATTTTCAAAATAAGTTTAAAAGGATAAGGAACGAAAAATACTAGTTGTATGAATTAAGCGGGGGTTGCCCTTATTGCTTTTAAATGTAAGAGTATATTTATTTGAAGCAATTTTTAATTTATAATTTATTTATTAATTTGAGAAAAATTTAAACAATGTGACATCAGGACGCACAAGGCGACAGCTTTTTCGATTATACAATGTAAATCTCTTTAAATAAATATAATTTAAAAAAACAAAAAAAAAAAACACGCTTTTAAATAATAATATAACTGAAAAGTTAAAAGTAATTTTCAAAATAAGCTTAAAACAATAATGAACGAGAAATAATAGTATTATTGTGAAGAAAGCATCGGGCGTTCGTTATACGAAAAATATGGCAAAAGGCACCCATGGTTTTTTCATAATAATACTAGTATTTCTTTTAATTTCGAAAATGTGCGTGAATACCGATCACAGCTCAAATATATCACTCATACGCCATGTAGTACTAGCGAGCAATAATTTCCTGCGCTAGTAAATTTCTAAAATTTGTTTATTCATCCCTATTCTACATTTCGATTACGTTCCCGTTCTACGCTCCGCTTTAATCGAAGTTGGGTATTCTGCATTACGACGCAATCGTAACGAGAAGAGGAAGAGCAAATGATTTTTCGAAATCAGCTGTTTGTACGGAATGTGTGAACATTGGAACAAAATAAATTAAAGAAAATTTGTAAAAAACACTGAAAAACGTTTATATTTTATTATACACGCCATTTTGTACAAAAAAAGCAATAGAATATCTTGCCGCAGTGTTATATTTTTTTGAGTGAAGTGCTTTCATAATTGTATGTGTGTTTTTGTCGTTCTTTTGGCCAATTCCCTACCGTGACCACCAAGTTTTGTTAAAACGGATTCCTGCACGAATTTAGTTGACATTTTCTGAATTTTATGGATGCTCATTTCATTGCACTGGCCTAAAATACTTTATAAAGATTTATTTATTTTGTCCGCAAGGATTTACGTTTTCGCTTCACCTTCCTCTACTCCGGCAGCTTGCTTTGGTATATAACTGGACCCAACGAACAGACACAAATTTTAGCTGTCTATTATAATGGAATCAATAGCCGTGGCATTATTTGTGGAGTTGGAAAGCAACGCATACGAAAATGGCCGGGCGGGAATGGAAAGGCAAATATTGCGAGATTTGTGTAATCCATTTTAGATGAGTGACGAATTGTAAGAAATTGAACTTAAAAGTGGTAAAGTTTAATGAATTATTTTCTTAATTAGGTTCAAAAAAAAAAACTTTCGACTTGCGGGGCAAATATGTCCAAGGACTTCGACATCGATATGTTGTTTTGGCCTGGAAACATATAAAAAACTATTACCATCAAGCCTTCTACGTTTCTTAACAAGTTTTACTTACATTTTTGTTAAAATTATGTTATAAATTAATAAAAAAATAAAAAGAAAATATTTTTCTGCCAACTAGTTTGCAATTTAGAAAAACGGAACTACGATCGAAATGCAGAATACACAAATTCGAACGATTCGAAGTTGGATCGAAGGAAATTCGACCACAGAATACCAACTTTTCCAAATCGAAAAAATTCCAATCCAAGTCGAAATGCAGAATATGGCTGATTATTTAATCATCATTTTAATACATATTTACAAATATGTGTACACTACCAGACCCGTCAGACGTTGTTCTGTCCTAAATTTGGTCTATCTACATAAATTTTAATAAGCTTTTTCCGTTTAACTCTGCTCAGTTTTGTCACGTTGATGCGACTAAATCGAATATCACAATGAAAATTACTTTAAAGCTCTCACCAATAGCTTCCATTTGATATCCCTATTACACACATATTCTAGGGGTATCCGGGTCCATGTTTTGGCCTATATCTTGAGACTCGAGTCACACAGCGGTATAAAAATTACTCTGTACTAAAGCACTCATCAACAACTTCAATTTGATACCCATAATGTAAAAACACTGTTTAGGCGTTCACGGGCCCACGTTTTCGCTTATATCTCGAGACCCTAGTTACCTGCGGGTACGAAAAAAACCCCGTATCAAAGTACTCATAAACAGCTTCCATTTGATACCCATATTGTACAAACATATCGCAGGATTACCCAACTGGATAAAAATTATCCTATTTCTGTCTCCTGGTTCTAGGCTACCCCTCCACCAATTTTCAGCCAAATATGTTCATCCATTCCTCTTCAATCACTCTTTATCTATTAAGAAAAGCGCATCAAAATCCGTTGGGTATTTTTAAAGGTTTAAGCACTCAAAGGGACATAGCGACAGAAAAAGCGACTTTGTTTTATACTATGTAGTGATGTACATCCATACATACCTATAAATCTACGCCCGAAGTTAAATAACGCAGCGAATGCTATATATGTACATATGTATGTGTCGCATCAAGCCTCACTCAAAGGCAATTAGCGCGCACAGTTCACAGCGAACAACCACACAAACACATTTCTTGGGGAAAATGTTACTTTTGTTTAAACAATTTGGCTGATATAGAATGTAATCAAGTATTTGTTTTGATGTAGATCGAAGGTAAATATTTCAAAGTTTTACTGAAAAGTAGAATTTCTTAAATCCATCCATCCGTTTATGAGTTATAGCTGTGTAAACAAACATTTTATGATTTTTTACTACATTTTGGCAATTTGCCACGCTCCTATAATATATATATTCATATTATATTAACTGTACCATCTCACGTAGCTAAGCTTTCAAATGAAAAAAACCGTTTTAAAATCGAAGCATTCTGTGTGAAGTTATGTGCATACATGGCATTTAGCGACTTTATTTTATAAGATTTAAAGAAGATATAGATATGCAAACGGATATAAGTATTTTCTTTTTCTTGGGAGGTGCACCAATCCCAATTTTCTAAAACAAAGACAGCTTATTGTCACTTACAAATCTACTTTTTGGCATTTTACTAATTGAGTTAATTCATTCAATTGCTTGTAAACATCACGACTGACAGCTAACTTGATGATTCAATTATTCGGCTGTTTGAGCATATCTGTTTTCATAGACTCTATTTACATGCAAAGTTGCCAAATATTATATGAAATTATTTGTTCATTTTGTATATGAAATTCTAAGAGAAAATTATCAAAATTTCAAAAAAGATATTTACCAACCTATTATTGGTTTTGGTCAGTTTCATAACAAGGCATCAATGGACTTAACAATAGATAAATCAGCGATGGCGTAAAGGAACTGCGTGGCTTTTGTCAATAAATTAATTTAAATCAATAAATTTACAGTAAATGGATATCTAACCGCACACTTTTGTCACAATATTTGAATGTTTATACATGTATATATGTATGTACTTATGTTAATATACTAAAACGCAGTTTTTTAATTTTATTGCAAAATTTTAAACTTTCATACCTTTAGATACTAACTAAATATAGAAACATTTTAAATTTGCAATAAATATTTTTTGATTAGTGTAATATGCATTGCTCAGCTGTCAAGCGCTACATCCATTTAGATGTGTAAAATAGCAACAACAGAGTGATTCATTCACCCACATTTGCTAAAAAATTGAATTCATTACATAATGACGCCAACGTTTAACAAAATTTATACATATTTATGTACTGCAGTGGGCATGGCTATTATATATTAATGAATTTCAGTTATGCATATCAGCAAACAAATATACCACCAGCGGGTTAGGGATTCAGAATATACCCGCGGCAGGTATGCCTGTCGTAAGAGGCGACTAAAATACCAGATTCAAGGGGCTGTGTAGCGCAACCCTTTCAGGTTGCCAGCGCAATATATAGCTTCTCCAAACCCAATTGTCAACCTCACCTACCCGCTGCGAATCCTGTTTCACTAACAGACGAGTCTCTGGCGACCTCAAGCTCCTTATGGAACTTGGGGGTGGGGAGTGAGGGATGGCCTGAAGGTTTAATTCTTAATGAGCTGTGTTACCGGAACGTACCGGATCTGTAACCGGCAAAGGACCATCACATTGATAACACTCCCTAAAGCCTTTGGGGAGAAACCTTATCGCTACAACAACAACAATAACAGCAAACAAATATTTATACATAGTAATACAAATACATTCATAGATACACAAATAATTTCATACATAAAAACTTAAAAAAAAATTGTTATATATTAATTTTAAAGCAAAGCATTTTTTTCAAATTATTTTCATGTTTCAAATAAATGTAACCAAAATATGCAACAAAAAATACCTGGGATTTGGCAGTTTTTATTGCTTGCGGTCAGTCGTAAATTAATTTATATACGAAATTAGTTTTGAGCTATTATTTAATATGCAGACTATGCCAAAAGTTTTACATATTTATACAGTGACTGTTAGTGAATGTGGTTAATTTAATTCTCTGTATAAGTAATTTGTTATGTAAACATATTTCCTCCAAAATCTGAGCGTAAGGAAATTGCAAGCCCAATGGTTGGAAGTGGTATGCTGTATCAGAGAATTCATAATTAGAGTGTAGTTGTTGGAGTGATGAGAGGAAAGCCAAGATTTAGAAAATATAAAAATTGGGAAGAAAAAGGAACTATCAGAAATCAAAACCGGAGCCGAAACACTTTTCGCCGAGTTATCAGATTGTTATTCAACGACGATACATGGAGAAGTTGTCGATTTGTTAACGAATTACTATTGAATATATTATCGATAAAAAGTTGTACAGAAGAGTTATTAGTTTTTGTCGAAATGTTATGAATTTTTTATTGCTGAGTTATCGATTTGTTATCAGGAATTTATCGAAAAGAGATTGATTTGCTATAGAAAGCTATTGATTTGTTGTAGAAAAGCAATCAATTTTTATTGGATTTTTATCGATTTGTTATCGACGAGTTATCGGATTATAATCGGCATGTACTCAATTTGTTGTTGACGAGTTATTGACTTTTTATTGAAGTGTTATTGGTATATTTTCGAAAAGTTACAAAAGCGTTATCGGTTTTGTTATCGATAAAAACATTATCGGCTGGTGCAAAGTGGTTTAACTAAAAGTTTTAATAAATTGAGTCTTCAAAGCGTAATTTGAACTTGAACCCCTAAGCAATACGCCATAACCATTTCCAATCGGAAACAAAACTAATATGTGACATCACCAACTATAGTATTACCTATTTCGGGTATTAGAAAACTAAAAATCATACTTAAAGTATTTGAATTGCTATTTGAGTCTCTAATCTTAATTTAAACCCTTGTGCGACACCCCTTAAGCTTCTCCAATTGGGATCAAATTAACATGTGATATTTTCGAACTTAGTATTACTTTTTGAAGTGATGAGACTGAAATAAATTGGATGTTTCATTTATAAAGACCACTCAAGTTTTAAGATACCGAAAATCACGACTAGTTGATACTTATGCCTTTTTTCATGACTTTTTTCTTTCTTTTTATGCTCAGCTGAACAAAGAGAGGTCAAGAAAAGGGGGTGTTAGGATGAAGTTGATTCTCAATCGTAGTGGCAGACTGAATACTACATGGGCGGAGGGATTATGCTAGTATCATATAGGGGTACTGATTTTTCTACCGGTTGTTGGGTGTACCGTGGGAAACGAGGCCCAATGCAGCCTGGTGTTAAACATGCAGTTGATATAACCCCAACAAAACCCGGAACGCAGTATCTCCTGCGAAAATTGTTTATGTTGTCACGGTAAGGACAACCTTATTCCCTGATCTTGTCGGATATAAATAAAACTCTACTAAAATAGGAATGGAAGTAAATGGCTCTTCTTAAATTAGGACAAACTATCTAAGAAAGCATTTGAATAGCGCCCTATTTCACACTTGTTTCAAAAATGCCCTGTCTAAGAGTTCGGTTGAACCTTTAGAACTTTTTTCAAAAACACCCCAGCTAATTTGAGCTCAGATAGGGCGCTTTGGGAACAAAATCTGAGATAGGGCATTCTTTAACTGAATACTGAGATAGGGCGTTTTAAAGACAAATGCTGGAATAGGTCGTTATTCATTCGTTTTCTGAAATATGGCATTTTTGAAAAGGCAGCCGAGAAAGAGTGATATTCCAAAAAAGAGTCAATATGATTTAAAGATAAACTATGATCGAATTTGCAAACTTACCCAACTTTCATATTCTGCAAAGAAAAATTATAAAATTATTTCAGCTTGTGACGGGTGGGACAAATCACGCTGGAAGGAAATAATTTATAAAAAAGTTTCATTGCAATTCGGTTCACAGTCGCTGTAATATTTACATATTAACTATATACCTATATATTTGTATGTATGTACGCATTTATAAATTTATAATAAAAACACGTAAACGCAAATCCAAAGACCGTAAAAGTTATAAATTATAATTTAAAGCAAAATTGGCGCACAAAGTTAGAAATCAAATGGATTAAGCATACGTAATTGTCTAAGAGCAATAATTTTGTGGTTGCTAATATGTTACCGCATACTCATATCAATAACAACAACGAGCAAATGATATACCGTTTTTTAAGGAAATTACGCTTAAGCATATGTGAGTGGGCATTATATTTGGGGAATTCAGTTTATGAATTACTTTTTATTATTTATTTATTTTATTTTTCCCAGCTCAGGTTTAACTTGTATGTGTGTGTATGTGTGTATGCAATGCGCTGTTTTTTATTCTCTGCGGCTGTACTAAATTACACGGCAGTGCAAATGTTATTCATTGTAACGAGACGTGACTCAAATTCTTACACAATGCACGTACACACATACACACAAACATTTACTAAGCAATGCCATTGTGCACAGCACGTTTGACTCTTCCTTCCTCTCTCTCCTTAACTCATTCCGCCCACATGCTTAGTTGCTTGCATGCTTACTATTTCACTGCTTACAACTTACGACTTAAGTGACTACTTCGTTACTTATAAAGAAAGGATCTTGTGTGTGATGCCACCTACATACATATTTTGTTGCTGGTGCCACACCCCTGCTCAAATTTAAGTAAATGCGCACCTTTTGCTCATCGTTATTTATAAGTTTGTGCAAGTGTAAGCAATTTTATTACTAAGTGAAGTTAGTTTCTTTTATATCAGTTACTAATGCAAATATACAAACAAATCTGTGAATACATGCACATACAGTTGCGATTAGTAAAAGTGAACTTTTTTTGTGTTGTTGGGAATTAATTTGCAATATTTTTAATTTCACGTAATATTTCCTGGTTCAATTAATACGACCGCGTAAGTATACACCAAAAGAAAGATCAGAGCAACAACAAAATTGGAAAGTGGCGAAAAAACGTTAAAGGAGAGCAAGGCGACAAGGTTGTAAAAAAAAATTACATGGAAAAGGAAAGAGAGAGGGAAAATTTAAAAGGAAAATTATCGAAAAAAATAAGCGCAAATCTAAGTCGGCATATGCCTTAATAGGAATATATTGCGCAAGCCTATCATACCGAAAGTCCCAAGCTAATATCCCAGCAATAATTAATATGATTGCGGTTAAAGTTACTGTTACTGTTTCAGTAAATGTGCCGATTAACGTTACGGTTTTTGTGCTGCTAAACTTATTGCTAGGTTAGGGTGATAAATCCAGTAACGATTACGATTTTGTTAGGCTTATAGTCATATATTATGGTAACATTTGCGGTAAGAGTTAAGGTTACGGTTGAGGAAAGGATTCGTGTAATGGTTCCATTCACGATTATTATTGTAGTTACGTTAACTTTGCAGATGCGGTTACGGTTATGTCTTATCTTGCGGTAACGGTTACATATAGAATTAAGGTTACAGGTAAGGTAACGGTAAGCGTAGGGTTAATGTTGTGGTTAAAATAAGATAAAGTACCCTGCAAAAACCCTTGTGTTTGATCTCTTTTGTTATTGTTGATGTTAGCAACGTATGTGGAGAACTCGCAACAAAAATGGATACCTAACAATTTTCGGATGCTCCACTTGCCAAACTTTCAGCCAGGTAAAATTGGTCGCCCCATAGGACATGTTCAAGCAAAAAAGATCACTCCGACCCAAATAAAGAGATCAAAACTGGTTATATTCGCATACTCCTTTGGCGACTCATCCCGGATTCATCATAGACTTTTCTCATATTTTTCGCAAAGTAACTTTAACTATTATGCTTATGGACTAGTTTGCGGTTTTACTATATACAGAAGTAGCAGTACAGTGAAATACATTTAACTTTCGTTTTGCCTATGGTCGAGTTTTTTCGTTTGACATTTTCGTTGATATAAATAAATTAAGCAATACTGTGTTGATGTTTTTTCGAAATTCGAACTTGTTTTGTTTTTAGACGTTTTAGCAAATCGGTAGCTTTTGATAACAAATCGTTAAACTTTCTCAAACACGTCTATAACGTTTTGATAAATAATCGATACTTTTATGATAAGAAACCGATAACTCGTCGATGAAAAAACGGTAACTAATTGATAAGACTTAACAACGCGATAGCAAGTTTATATCACTTCGATAACAAATCGATAACTCATCAATACCTCGGATAACAGAAATTGATAACACGCTCCTTACCCTTTTCCCACAAACATATAACCCATTGATAACAAGCCATTAACATTTAGATGACGAATTCAAAAAACGCCTTGACTTGTACTGTCTTCCCTTAATTTGTTGTCTAATTTTGCTCATTTCAACCCAGCCACGTACATTGATTCCACATTACCTTGAGTGCAGTGACTAGAATTCCGCTAACATTATGCATTCCTCCATATAGCGTACCACTTCCACAGACTACGCTTACGCTTACACTTACCTTACAGTTGCACATAAAAACTAAATCATATACATTTTAGTTTTTTGCGTACATGCTTATTTTTCAATAAAACTTAAGAATAATTGAATTCAATAAATGCCCTCTCCAAAATTACAAAATTCAACAAGTAAGGAATGCTAAGTACGGGTGTAACCGAACATTACATACTCAGCTGAGAGCTTTGGAGACAAAATAAGGGAAAATAACCATTTAGTAAAATGAACCTAGGGTAACCCTGGAATGTGTTTTTATGACATTGGTTTCAAATGGAAGGTGTTTATGTGTATTTTAAAAGGGAGTAGCCCTTAGCTGTATATGTGAAGGCGTTTTCAAGATATCGACCGAAATGTGGATCAGGGTGACCCCGAACTTCATCTGTCGGGTATCGCTAATTTATTTATATATGTAATACCACGAACAGTATTCCTGCCAAAATTCGAAGGGCTTTTGATTTCGCTCTGCAGAACTTTTTCATTCTACTTGATATGGTAGGTGTCACACCCATTTTACATTTACATTTTGCTTCAATGAACCAATCCAATTACCTTGTTTCATCTCTTTTTTCATATTTGGTACAGAATTATGGTGTATAAAAACTGGGCGTGGCTTCAACCTATTTCCCCCATTTTCACAGAAAACAGTTATCGTCATAGACTCTATGCACACACCAAATTTCACAAGGATTGGTAAATTTTAGTTCGACTTATGAACTTAAAAGTATTCTAGACGAATTAAATGAAAAAGTGGGCGTGTTCGTCATCCGATTTTGCAAATTTTTACACACAACAACAAAATCAACAGCAACGTGCGTGCCAAATTTCATCATGATATCTTCAACGACTGCGAAATTACAGCTTGCAAAACTTTTAAATTACCTTCTTTTAAAAGTGGGCGGTGCCACGCCCATTGTCCAAAAATTTACTAATTTTATGTTTTTCGTCATAAGATCAACGCATCTTTCAAGTTTCATCGCTTTACCCGTCTTTGGTAATGAATTATCGCACTTTTTCGGTTTTTCGAAATTGTCGATATCGAAAAAGTGGACGTGGTTGTAGTCCAATTTCGTTCATTTTAAATAGCGATCTGAGATGAGCGCCCAGGAACCTACGAACCAAATTTCATCAAGATACCTCAAAATTTACTCAAGTTATCGTGTTTACAGACGGACGGACGGATGGACATGGCTAAATGAATATCTTTTTTCACCCAGATCATTTATATATAGAAGTCTATGTCTATCTCTATTAGTTTATGCCGTTACGGATTACCGTTATGCGAACAAAGTTAATATACTCTGTGAGTCCTGCTCAGCTGAGTATAAAAAGAAAATATGGAATAGCTCTAAAAGTAATATTGGTTACTTCGACTGGCACTAACTGTATATGTATGTATATGTGTATGTCCTTTGCACGATGACAATAAATAAAATGTACTCTTCCCTAAACAAATTCATATCCAGGTACTAATATTTAAGTGGCTTACTTCAGAAGCGCACGTGAAAGTTTTCCTACAAATGTTAGGTGTCTCCAAGTTTTTGTTTTCCGAAGACAAATTAGTTGTAGTATTTGGGTTTTGTTGTAATCAAAAGTATGTTATTTTACGTGTTCATGCGCCAGTTCTATCATTTAGCTTACTATACTTGCGCTTGTGTGCATGCATGCGTTAAGGTGTGTGTGTGTGTGTGTGTGGGTATGACTAGCGCTGTATAACTTTCTTATGTTTACTTGCTGCTAAAAACTAAAACAATAGCAGCTATGATCTTTGTATGAATACCTAAGTACATACTCCTATTCTCTAGAGAAGACCTATGTATGTATTGTATGTGTGTATGTAAACACAGAAGTATCTACCATGAAATATATTTAAGCGATTATAACATTGTATTTCTAAATATTCTTTGCTTTATGTCTATTAAAAGTTTTGGTACAAAAGTTTTCACAAAATTTAGATAAATAAATAAAGACAGCAGAGCGATGGAGCGAAACTTCATCCGGGTTAAGATCTTAGCTGGGCTACAATTTGTGTGCGATTACCAGTTGATGTGGCATGTGAGTAAAACATTTTTCTTGTACTTTTAATGTACCCGTAATTGGGTGCTGTACAAATGAGTGTTTAAACAATTATTCTTATCTTTATCAGCAGGGAAAATTTTAATATTTTATGTTCACACTGAATATTAAGTTTGAAGCTGTTAAAATGATTTCGTGACATGAAAAAAGTTAGGCCCAATGCTAGAAATGATATTCGTTGTTTTAATATAAAATTACAAAAATAATAATAAAATCCATTACAAGCTCAAGCCCAGCCTAGCTCTTTATCGTGATAGCCATATCGAGTGCAAACATTAACTTTGACATTGGTTAGGCCAGCAGGCTAACCCCAAAGGAAAATTAAGGGTTGGCCACCACAAAACCGCTTATTAGTTACCGCCGTTTTCACTCATACTAAGGGAAAAAGTGACGTTTCGTTAAGTTGCCTCTCCAAAGGCCTGTTAACTTTGGGTGGTAAACGGAACGTGTGGAATGGAACTCGGTCACTTGGATTATAGCAGTCGCAGTAAACGCACGCCCGTAAGTTTTTAAATCATCAAGTTTTTAAAAAACCAAAAAAAAAAGTCACTCCAGCGATCATCACCGCCAGAATGCAGAGTTCCCGTATACATTAACAGGTAACACTGTAGCAAGTGCATGTTTGCCTTTTAAACTCTAGCCATATTTTTCTATTGCACATTCCTTTGAAATAAAATACTATTGAAATGTTTAATATTAAGCGCTGTCTTTTAATTCTAACCCCACTGAGAGAAACTGAGTCTGAAAGCCGCCAGCTCACGTTTTCAGAGATAAAAAAATAAGCAAAAGCTGATAGACTCATCGATTATATGTCATATTAGACGCCATTTATTTAATATTATGTTATCGATTTTACATCGGAAATTTGTTGATCTGTTATTAGCTTGTTACCAATTTCTTATCAAAAAGAAGCCATTAAAAATTTGATAATTCGGCGATAATTTTGCTTTCGATATTGTGCCGATAATAAAATATTACTGGAAAATTTCAACAATAATACCTGTGGAAAAAGTAAAAAATACAATGAAACCTGAGGAACTACGTCCAATTAACACGTTACCTACAGATGAAAAAATTATGGAGGCGGTGGTGAAGGATCAACTTGTGGCATACTTAGAGAAGCACAATGTGATTATCCCAGAACAGTCGGGATTCAGGAAGAGCCATTCTTGTGAAACAACGTTGAATATGGTAATTGCAGATTGGAAAGAAGGCATGGCGGAGAAAAAATTTACTGCGTCTGTCTTCTTGGATTTAAAACGGGCTTTTGAAACTGTCTATAGATCTGAGCTATTGGACGTTATGTTTAAAATTGGTATAAGAGGAAAGGCGTTGGAATGGTTCCGGAGTTATTTGGGTGAAAGAAAACAGAGAACGATAATTGGAAAGGAGGTTTTATCAGTGGTGGATGTTAGCATTGGTTTACCACAAGGCTCGGTCTTGGCGCCAATATTGTTTACATTGTATATCAATGATATCAAAAGATGCTTGAAATGTTGTAAAATACGTCTATTTGCAGATGATGCATTGCTTATCATAAGTGAAAAATATGCAGAATGTGCCATGCTGAAAGTACAAGAAGACCTGGATTTGCTATACAAATGGTTATGCCTTAGAAAACTGATACTAAATGTCGAAAAACTAAGTTCATGATATTTTGTAAAAACACTAATATCATAAGTAACAATAGTTTAAATAATATTACGCTGAAGGTAAAAAACATGGAAATCCAAAGAGTAAACAAAATTAAGTATTTAGGAGTTTTGATTGATGATAATCTAAATTTTGGAGAGCATGTAACTTATCTGGAAAGGAAAATTGCACAGAAAATAGGCTTCATGTATAGAACATGTAAACATATCAGTCAAAGTCATAAAATATTGGTATATCGTTCAATTATTGAACCACACTTTATTAATTGTCCTACTATTCTGCTATTAATATAATGATATATATATTAAGAAACTTCAAATACAGCAAAACAAGGCAATGCGATTTATTTTAAAATGTCCTCCAAGAACGCCAAAAATTGTAATGCTCAATAGATTAAACTGGCTTAGTATTAAACAGTCAGTTAGTTATTTCACATTGAAATTTATACACCAACTTAGGTTAGGAATGTTAGCGAATTACCTGAGTAGTAAAATACATTACAATCATGAAATCCACAATTATGGAACTAGAAATTGCAATAATATAAGACTACCTAGAATATGAACTGAGTTCGCCAAAAGGTCTCTTGAATATTTAGGGTAAAAAATGTATAATGAGTTACCTTCTGATTTGAAAGACTGTGAAAATATTAGTAAGTTCAAAGAAAAACTGTATTTATATTGTACGTCACTAAATGTGACATGAGTATTTATGTTTAATCTCTTATTTTAACCTAAACTAGGTCTTAAAGACCGTAATAATAAATAAATAAAAAATACTATTTGATAAAGTTTCCTTTTTTGTGGTTTAACTTCAGCCCTTAGGCGAGCTCCAGATAGATTAAAAACATTAGTTTTTTAGACGAAAGTCTGTATGTTAATCTAACGTCACGACTTATTAGCACCCACGAGTTTTTAATAAAATTGTGCACATTTGCGCTTACGAAGTTAATTTCAACAAGTAACTCATGAATGGAGCCTAAATACTTTTAATGTGAAAAACTTCCGAGAATCTGTAATATCTGTACAGTTAATTGTATTGAAAATATATATATTATATGGAAAACATATATAAGTGATCAAAAAATCTGAAGTACATATATAGTTGCTTTGAAATTGCCCACAAAATTTGAAGTCTCTTATCTGTACTATCGGATGTATGAGCGAAATACTA
Source organism: Eurosta solidaginis (assembly GCF_040869045.1). Classification (NCBI taxonomy): domain Eukaryota; kingdom Metazoa; phylum Arthropoda; class Insecta; order Diptera; family Tephritidae; genus Eurosta; species Eurosta solidaginis. The sequence continues at coordinate 6,252,543 of NC_090319.1, forward strand.
TGTTATAACAATTCGATGCCATCAGTTCTGATAAACGATTAATGAATCATCAAAATACAACCGATAAGCAAACTTCAACAAAATGTTTCCTTCATATTCATAAACGCATCATCTTTGTTGACTGTTTCGATGTTACTGGAATGCATAAGCCTATGTTAAAAGCATCTATACGATAAATGTCATTGTGCCGCGGCCTTAAAAAACGGTTACATATAAACGTAGATTCACCTGAAGCTAATATGTACGGCCGGAAATAAAAACTTTATTTTATGTGGGTGTGAATAAAAGAAAATCTTTTAAGCAATTCAGTAAGAATTAGAAAAATCATTGAGAACTTAAATCAATATTGTGGTGAATATTAGCATCCCTATATTGTTAGTAAATAGCCACAACAAAAAAGCAAACCTCACTTATGTACATGTACACATAGAAAACTACGAAGAATATCTCACATACACATATGTAGTCATGAGTAAGAGCAGAAGTTGATACGCATATGGCTAGTAGAAAAGCATAAACTACGAATATACATGTATATAGCTGGTAACTAAGCATGACATACAATTGTTATCGAACACATTTTCGCGAAATTAGTATACCTTAGGAGAAATGGGTGAACGAGAAAACCGAGATTATAAAAACAGCACAAGCTGAGGAATCAGTAATCAGTATGATTTAAACACGTTATTAGTTGTGAATTGTGAAGTACTCCAAAGTAATCTAAATAAAGACCAGTTTGCGATAATGAATGTAGGAGTTATTTATTCGAACGTTAGCAGAAGGTGTTTAAATTATCAGAAATTCCCAGAATTCGTTACAATATTATATGTGGAGTACCAATTTCGCTGAACTTATTTTTTATTTCGGATATGTCTATAAGTTTTTCATTTATTCACTCCTTAAATTGGAACTTTTTTTATCACGAAATGAATTCCATTAGTATAAACATTGCTTTATTGTAATTTCCACTTATAAATTTTCGATAGCTCTTAACCAGACGGAAAATATGAATAAACAGCAGAAAAATATTTATTATACAAAAAAAGTACGCTTAAGTATTAAAAAAGATTAATGGTATTTTGTTGAGTTGTAGTATGCAAATTAAGCAATTCATAACTGACAGCAAGTGTTAAATATTAAATATATTGCTAAATATTTTTATGTAAATATAAAATTTATTTGCATGCTTCAGTGACTGTAAAAATATTGCAAAAAACCCTAAAGCTGTCGTCTTTTTTCGAAAAGCATAATTCTGTATATTTTTTTCATAACAATTTATCAGCTGATCCATAAAACGCACGCACACACACACACACACACACACAAATAATAACAAACCTACACACAAACGAATAGTGCATTTATTGTAAAGCTCCAATACTTTAATGTTTGGCTTAGCGTGTGTTTACTGCACCTAATGGTACACACTTTTTAATTGAGTTAGAAAACTATTGACTCCATTGTGACTAAAAGAAAAATTAGATTTTTCAGTTTTTAAAATTGTTTTGAATGATGAGTTTGCTAAATATTTTCCCTCAACAAACAACTAGTCATATATAAAAAGCTTTCAAACTGTGCAATCAAAAACAACAACAACAACAAATAAAATAAATTAAATAAACCAAAGTGCAAAATTGCAAAACATTGCTGATGGGAATTGGCAAATGGAAAGTGTCAGCGTAAAAGGAGCAAAAGAAGTTAACAAAATAATATGCACAATAACAACATTTTGAAGCGACCAATGAAGGAATTTTCTTGTGTACGAAAAAAGTGATAAAAAAGTATTGTAAATTTGCGGAAATAAAAATAAAACAAAAAGGTTGATAATATTGTGAAAATTTTAAAGTTTGCTTCTGGCAAAGTTTAGACATTTCATTGATATTAAAATACAAAGTTTAATCTTACACAGTGATCCAATTTGAATTTGGTTACGAACTTAGGTATGTCTACTTGTACATATGTATATATCTTAGCGTCGCTAAAATTGGAATACGATTATTCTTTTTGGTGATTACTTTATGCAGACAAAATTCGTTAAGTAATAAATATTGCTAATGCTCCTTTAATATGAATAAAAGAACTACAATTTGGAAGAAGCTTTCAAAAATATATGATTACATATGTATATACTCTCGCTGCCGCTCTTAATTTCTCTCCAACCAAAATTTCCTAATATATGGATTCTATTCTCTTCCATTTTTCGAGTGCTCCTTTAAATTTTTCCTATAAATTAGCGGGACCTACGCCGACTCCCGGAGGCAATTACTAGGTAGATGAGTTTTCACTGAAAAGCTTTTCATGGTAGAAATAAACTCGGAGTGATTGCCAAATCAGTGGTGAGGGGCGACTCCACTTAGAAAAGTTTTTCTAATTTAAAAACTTATTTCTATGTTTTTGATGTTGATTGTCGGGTCTTGAACCCAGGCCGCTTAAGGAGATACAGCGAATTTATATTTCGTTTACTCCCACTCCCACTATCACTCCAACTTCTACTCTCATCATCACATGTACTTTCACTACTCACACTCCCGTTCCCTTACAGTGGGAATGAGGACAAATTTAATTTATTGTTTCATCAACCCTTTAGTGGCGTAATTTTTAAACAATTCTGCAAATTTTTTATTTTATGGAAAGATTTTGGGATTTAAAAGAGAACAGTCGAATTTTGAATTTTCGTTTTCTATATAAATTTTTGTTTGCAATATTCGAAGAAATGGAAACATTTTTAGAAACTTGTTTCTTAATATTCCATAAGGGAAGCTAGGTCGAACATTTTTTGTAATATACCAAAATTAAAAAGAAGTTCGAAAAAAATTCAAAATCCAAAAAAAAAAAATTTTATTCGAAATTAAATTAAATTTGCATCCCTAAATTGTTGGAAACAAATAGAATTCGAATATTTTTTTACTGCACTTAAAAAAATTATTTGTACAACTTTATTAAGAACGAGCGATAAATTGGCGGAAGAATTCGACCACCAATGAAAATTCCAGTTTGCACTGCAATATTTTTTACGAGTTTATAGAATAAAACAGTAACCAAGGCAGAAACTTTATCTCGAATAAAATTAATGTTAAACCTTTCATTAAACACCGTTTGGTTCCACATAAATTAAGTAAAACAGATTAAAATATAATTTTTTGTAAAAATTTGCAAAAAAGCTTTAAGCGATCCTGCAGATTTGTACAAGCTTCGTTTCTTCAATCCAAATTGTGTTAGTTTTCCACCCGAAAACAGAAAGGTCATCTGTGGAACCGACAATAAATATCCAATTATCAATAGTTTGAGCCAAATGGACTCCATTTTTGAAACAATGAAATTTACATTTCATATAGTCAGAAAAATATCGTGTGACTACTTAAACCTACTGTGAAAATTTGACAAGATCGGTTGACACCTTGGGCCCCTATATGGACAGACACATTCATTTACATTTATAGTTTAAACGATGTGCTAAACATCCTATTGTTCAGATAATATAATTTACCACTTTCTCCTTTAGTAAAATTTAAACTTAAATTCCCGTAGGATGCTTGCGAGTATGCTATACCAAATTTTCAAAAAAAAAAAACAAAAAAAAAACATGAAATTCCTGCAAATATTTTATTTCATACTCTCAAAAATTCTGAGAAAAAGCGTTGAACAATCAGATCCTAATATAAAATATTTATAAAAAATTTCAGTGAAATAGTGTTCTCAAAACGGCAGTAAATAAGTTCCTATGTAATTATTTTTAGTTGCTATAACTGGAATTTCGTTGCCATTTCTGGATTGCATGACAGATACTGTCGGGATCAGTTTATGAACTTTTCGGGATCATATCAGGAGTGTTTTATAAAAACTACGAAATCGTTTCGGAGCTATTTTAAGGCAGATACTATAGATTCCTTGAATCATTTAAGGGTTATTTTTGTGATAGTTTCGGTACTGTTTCTGAGTAATTTTGAGAATTTTGGCGATTTCTGAAACATTTCATGATGGTTTATCAAGAAAACATTAAGACTTTTTCAAGATAATTCCAGAAATGTGTACGGAATAGTTTCGGAATGTTTTCGGAAGCATATATCCGAACCATTTCAGGATACTTTCAGAACTCTTTAAGGATCTCGTCGGAAATATTTGCATATTTGTTTGTAGTGGTTTTCAAATAGTTTGATACTTCTGCGGAATTTACTTCGGGACTGTGTCGGTATTGTATTTGGGATTATTTGTCTGAAATATGTTGAAAAGCTTCCTGTTTTTGTTAGGATCATTTTTATATTTTTTTTTACTGAATATTTCAGCATACTTCGAGAACATTTCGAATATGTCTAAAATGTGGACTTTGGCTTATTCCGCGATGATTTTGCTATCTTGTTTGAGATCAGTCAGATAAGGAATGTTTATGGAAAGTTTCAGAATAGTCTAAGCAATCATTTCAGTAACACTTAAGGATTATTTTAAGTATACTTTCGACTTTTGCTTTCCCTAAAAAAATTTGCATAAAATCATTATAATTTTGAATCTGTTTGACGCAGATATATATTAGTATAAACGTAAATAAATAAATAAATGTAAGGCGCGATAATCTCCGAAGAGATTTTAGGTAGAGCTTCTCTTACAATTTGCGTCGCGCTCCACTTTAATTTTTCTTACAAATTGGCGGGACGGGACCTACTTGTTTTATACAGACTCCGAACGGCATCTGCAAGGCAGATTCGTTTTCACTAAGAGCTTTCCATGGCAGAAATACACTCGCAGTGCTTGCCAAACACCGCCGAGGGGCGATCCCGCTTAGAAATTTTTTTTCTAAATTGAAAAACTTGTTTCTAAAATTTTGATGTTGCTTTTCCCGTGGATCTTCGGTGTGGTAGGCGGAGCACTCTACCATACACCACGGCGGCCGTAGATCAAGATAAAATCTATTTTTGATTTTAAGTTCAACGAAACTTTATATTTATTTTCTGGTTCAGCAAAGTTATACAAACTCTTACGTCGTCACATAAGTTAGTTTTACTAAAAATATTGGTGTGAATGTTAAGCTTCAACGTGACTGTATTTTAACAGCATTTAAGTAGCATAATCTGAAAAGATTGAAAAAAAAAATTCGAATCCATCCCAAACTTTATCATTATACCCTCAATTTTTATATTCAGGCTTATTATTAGCTCGTTTTTAGCTAAAGGTCAAATATTGTCGAATTTGTTACATTCATATTCTGTTTACGATATCATATCTGAACTACGCACTTATTGAGTACTTATTGATTAACGAATACCTAAACATTGTTGTAATGAACTAAGTTTTGAAGTTAATTATAAGTTCGCCCAGCTGAAAAAAGGCATACGTTGTGTCAGCAAATGACAAGACCACCACAATTTTAATTTGCTGCAAATTAATGATATCGATTAATAAATATTCGTCATTATACACAATTTTTCGACCCCCAAACGAATGTGGTCGTTAATACAAATTCACGCCAGTCATCGATGCCTTGGGATAACTCACTTAATTTGGAAGCAAGAAACGAGACCAAGTCTTCAACCACCTCTCTATGCCACCGCGTTCCTCTTTGACTAAATAGTTTCTAAAAACTCGGAAGCCTTGGCACGCAGAAGCACTTGCCGAATTACATTAAAATTAAATAGTATTGAGATTTTCTTTACAGGCAACTGTGAACATTCAAAACCAATGATTAAGAGTTATTTATAACACAATTATTTGTTAATTAAATACATTTTTTCGCTTTAATACTTAATTAACTTTCATGGAGTGTATACGGAGTAATAAAAGTTGTTTTATCTCACACTCGAATGAAAATATGAAAACAGTTAACTCTTTACAATCACTGGTCGAATGGAACATTAAAATTGCTCGGTGTTTGTGGTTTTATTAGTTAAGGCAATTTAATAATTTGGTGGTGTGCAATACCCGAAGTACAAATTAGAAATTGTGAAACCAGTGACTGCACAATTGAGTGTGAAACCCAAAGCAGTCAAATCAATATTCCCTCTATAAAAACTATAAAAATAAGCATTGGGTATACAAAACTTATGCATATGTATTTTTCTTTCCAAATCTTTGATTAACTTTATGTAAGTTGGAATATGTTGGTAGTTATATTTATCGTTTTATATAATCATAACAATACAATAGAGGAAGCCAAAAATGGTCGACGAATTGTTAGTTTTTATGCGAATCGTAACGAGGAGGCATCACTGAGTAATACAAAAGATTTGTATGTTATTCCTTGAGAGCAGACTACAAGTGTGTACTCGCAGTTTACATGCAAGTAATTGTGAATGTGCATGTGTAGGTGTATGTGGATGTTTGTTTACTGGTTTGCAGGTATTGTTAAACTTTTACTGTTGCTAAGCTACTTACTAAGCCTTCCGCATAATGATTGTGTTTATTTGTTGTTTGAGTATCGTAGAAATTGTATGCATCAATAGGATCTATAGGAAAAAGTGGTGTTCACTAAAAAAGTTCACAAAATCAAAAAAATTAGTTTCGAATATCGAAAACTAAAAATTCTAATATTGAAAAACAGTTAAAACTGAAATTTACAATGACCCAAATTATGTGAGAATTGTGATTATAAATGAATTCGAATTTCAAAAAAAAAATTAAAGTTTCAATAAACTCGAATATCGAAAAAGTTTTAATATTGAAAAACAGCTATAACTGAAACTTCCGATGGTCGAGATTATATCGGCAATGCGATTAAGTTATATTAACAACAAAGCAAGGGAAAAATACCTTTGAGCTCATTTTGCTTGAAGAAATATATTCAAAAAAAATAACAAAAAAATAAAATAATTAAAAAAAAAATTGTAAGTTAAACGGTTATATTGAAAACAATATTTACATGAATTCATAATAACACTAAAAGCTGGAAAATATTTAGGTAGGTCCTAGATAATAGTCTTCACACTTTTCATCAATCTAGGGCGTTGATCAGACAATTAATTAAAAGCGTTGGGCGCGTGAAATTTCTAAAAATGTGAGGCGTAGCATAACGTGATTAAGGTTCAGTTGGTCTTACTTATGACTATCAATAGAAATTTGACACGTTCAACGCTTGTCTGATCAACGCCCTAGATTGATGAAAAGTGTGAAGACTATTATCTAGGACCTACCTAATTATTTTCTAGCTTTTAATATTATTATTTCTTCATGTAAGTATTGTTTTCAATAAAACCGTTTAACTAAAAAATTTTGTTTTGTTGTTTTCAAGTTTTTAGTCTTTATTTAATTGCCTATTATATCTCATTCTATTTAGTACATTTAGTGACAATTTGTTACAACCTAAATCCTCAATACATAATCTTTCCAAAGACTTTACTCGACTTTGCGCTACATATGCTTGTCCCTCCTCGAACTACAAAATATTTTGATGTCACTTCTACCGGACTGTATGTAACATTTGTTCCAAATATGAGCCAAATCGGAGCACAACTAGGATTTTTTGAAATATTTCGAACCATGCGCCACCCATCGGAGTTTTTTTTTTCTTATTATTGCATTGTCAGCGGGTTCTGAACTATATTCCAAGTTTCAAGCTTGTAGCTTCTCGGAAAGTTATTTAAATTTCAATTACAAAATTCGTTCACAACGGCCGGCCTGTAAATTCAAGCTAAATAAAACCGTTTAAGAACGAGCTTTTGTTTATTATTCCGCAAAATTTGCAGTTCGAAAAAGGTTAGAATTATATTATTTTATTTATTTCTGTTAAGGAGAAAAATGGTGGGCAGAAAAACTTCAAAAACATAGAGGTAAATGGCAACAATTTGAAAAAAATTTTGAATTCGAATCCCTTCAGTACTTCTTGACTTTTCCAAAATAACAGGAAAATATGCAAAGTCCAAAATCTTTCAAAAAACAAACGAACAAAAGTATTCCCCAGTTTTTAAGCCTTTTTCAATAAAAAGAAAAGCTTGAAAGTTGGCTGTCACTTTTTTGGAACACTTTATATTTGCCATGTCTGCGAAATGTATTGTGAAATACAAACCAATAAAATATAATCGTTCTTCGAAAAAGTTCGAACTTCGAAAAAATTCTATACTTCGAAAGAGTTAGAACTTCGAAAAAATGGAACTTGAAGTCAAGAACATAAATTTCAAAAGCTTGCCCTAATAAAATTTAACTAAGGTACATGTTGCTGTATAATAATTTCTTATTAGCCGGTATTTTTCTATCACAAACAAGCACATATTGAATTTACCTAACTTCACGCACTCAAAGTATTTTGAAGATGCTTCTTAGAAGAACTATATAACTTATTTAGCATGTTTGTGCGTGTGTGTATCGAAGACTTTTGTCGAAAAGTTTGCCACTTATTTATTGGCAGAAAGTTATTGTACACAGTGCTAACAAAAGAAAAGTCGTCGATATGCCACTACAAACTTGACTAACAGAACACACAAAAATGATGATGAGTGGAAGAGTGTTTATTAAAATGTATGTTAATGCTGCCAGGTAATGGTTTATTCTTTAACAAAACAATTTTATTATACACATAAGTTTTAGGCAAATTACAAAGTAGAAGCTCTAGTTTTTGGCTTAAACGAAACTTTTGAAGTTACTTGCCATTTGTTTTTTTTTTTTTTTTCAGAAGTGCTTACGCCGAGGGTGTGTCAGAAACATGCGCTGACTAATTTGAAGTCTTGTGAATACTTGCGAATTTCCACAGTTCAAAGTTCACACTAAAATAATAGGTCATATACAGGCAGAATTAGTTGTATACGATTTCATAAACCAGCAAGAAATATAAGGAGTTCGAAGTTATGTATTATCCTGCAGTGTATGGAAGCCGGTTTACTGACAGATTGATTGAAGTTTCAACACTAACGCGGAACACACATATAATCCGATACTCGCACACACAAAAGGCAGCATGCTTTTAGGCGCACAACCATACTATTTGTTGAGCACACGTTAGCTGCCACGATAAGAGCAAGTGTAACACATACCCTATACATATGCGCACAGTCAATACAACTGAATCATTTATGATGATACTGACAGGTGAGAAAAAATAACAGTAAATCACGTAAACAAACAAAAATGCAGTTTCATTTCTCTTCAGCATACAATAGTGCAGTCAAACTTTTGCTACAAGACATTTTCATATGAGCGTAATAGTAATACAATAGGTAAACGGGTAAAAAGTAACGAGCACCCAAAGGGTACGTAGTCGTGGCGTGGCTAACATTTGCCATTTGTCGCTTGCAGCAGCGCAGCAGCTTTATGTGCGGTTATGAATCAGTGGCATGTTGACGCCAAAAAGTATGCTGCTAAATGTATGTCACACCAATGCTAAGCATGAAATAAAGCAATCACTTTTGAAAATATTCATACAACCACACACACAAACATATGTATATACAATTATTCGTACAACAATTGTAGCCTTGCAAGTCACACTTGTGAAGCACAAAAACAAAATGGAAAAAATATTACAAAAATAAATAAATGAACGGAAATCAGGAAGTAAGCACATACAAATAAACTTAATTTCCAGTTTTTTTATGCAATTCACTCACACACACACATATATACATGCACCGTATTCCCCAAGATATTTGTTTGCTTGTATGTATGAATATTTTCAGTGGCTCAGACGACAGTTTTTGTCATACACATAAGTAAATTATAGCGCATGTAAAAGGAAAAGGTGCAGAAGGGGCAAATCAGAAATGAAAAATCACTTACATACATATAAACATGTCTACACATGCGAATACATAAATTTACACAAGAACATTACAAAAAAAGTTTAGAATTGCAAGAGCTGTTGTTCACTCCAGAGACACAGTCGCCAAACTTAAACTTAGTTCACATAAAAAGTGCAAAGGAAAGCGCAAAAGTTTTTGAAGTCGACTTTTTAAGAACTTATAGGCGAATTCATACTCCCACTTAAATAAATATTTAAGTCGCTGGTTTCGAAAAATAATGCATTTCGAAAAAGTTCGAATTTCGAAGAAATTTTTAGTTTTAAAAATTTATAGAACTTTAATAAAAAAAAAAAAAGCTTCGAATTTCGCTTCTACTTGAGCTGTTGTTTAATTCGGAGACACGGCTAAACGTAATGCACAATAAAAAGTGAAAAGAAAAGTTCAAAACTTTTCGAAATCGGTTTTTTTAAAACATAAAGTATAATTTTTATTTCTTCTTATTAAAAAAATGTATTTGTTATGGTTTTTATAAAATGCCATTTTCGGAAAATTCGAATTTCGAAAAAAGTCGAAGTTCGACAACGTGTTGAAACTAAGGTTTTTATTTTGTGTGATAAAAATGTATCACAGGACAGCTCAAGTTAAAAAAATGATCCTTTAGTATTGATTATGTATGACTTTCTTAGATTTTATCTAGTTATTGGTGAACAACTAGCAGCTCCCAGCAGCTGTAACTCCGCCAATGAGCATAAAGTTTTACTCAAAAATAAACAGCTTAAATCACCTTATCTTGCTGCTTCCAGTAAACATTTTTAGAGCTTACGATTTCTCGAATTTTCTCGAGAAGAAATTTATCGCGAGTATCTTTATCTCCACTGATTCTTGAACCTCGAAATACCCGTAAGGCTCGCGAGCTTGGTGCTTAAATTCGAGAAGAAATCGCTTGCTCTTTATAATACCGGCAATGCAGCGACTAAATTGAATATCGAGTATTTGAGGTTCGAGAATTTCGCGAGAAGCCAATTTCTCCATAAATTGAGTATCGAAATTCTCGCTTGTGTTCGAGAAATCGTAAGTTCTTATATTAAGAAAACCTTAGAAACTAAGGGTTTTCTTCTATATTGTGAGCAATAGCTCAATCTCAAATCTCCAATGCTTTGTGTATACCTTATTCTACAGCAAAAATTTCCATAAAACAACACAAACACAGGAAGTTGAACAGGATCAACTCCGAAAGGAGATGAATGGAAAATCAGAGTTTATTTGCGAACAAAAGGAAAAAGAAATGAGGAGAGCGCATAAAAAACGAACACATAAATAACACACCAGAGAAATGTGGTGGTAGTAAATCTGTAAAAGAAGTGCTTCAGGGCTGGTAAAAGTCAACGGGGTTTATAGGTATTTGCATGGCATCGCAACAAAGTTGACTCTGATGCTGATGCTTGGAAAATGTAAGACAAAATATTTTATAGCTGTGCAAAAAAAGAAAAAACAATAAAATTGTGAAAATCGATGCACATTTTGCATACTTTTGTCATGTAGCTCATACATATCCGACTGCAGGCTGTTGGTTGTTGTTGCATTTTATGCTCTTATTAATTTAAAGTTTTAAATTTGTTCTACATATATTAGCGAATTCTTCATTCAATATTTTTTTAACATTTTAAGCGTCTGGGGCATTCTGTCACAAATAAAAACTGTCTCCGAAGAGACATGAAAACCCTACATATGCTTTACTAAGATATTTGATAAAGTTTCCCGCTCGATCCTATGGTCCACGATTAAGCGCATAGGTTTTCCACTTATTTTACTTCTGTTGATATGTTCCAACCTGAAAGTTTGAATACAAATAATCATCTTTAAGGAATGTTTATCTCTTTTAACAAATATTACGTCTGATGAATCTGATTTGAATCACTTTTTTATATGGTGTGACGAAAACGACTTGGACCGTATCCCAAACAAATGTATGTCCACGTATATTACGACGAAGGCTTTGCCAGCATATAACTCCACCATTGGTGACTACCTGAGTAAGTGCGAAGACTAGAAGCTTCATTTATGTGTTACAAACCGAGCTGAAGAGCTTTTTGCACTGGTTCCATTCCCGAACAATAGAAAATGACAAGGATAATCCCAATATCAAAGCTTGGAAACTCAATCAATGACGGATAGTCGAATCTACCGATGCCATTTCTTTAGCCAGTGGCTAAAACGTTGGAAACCGTTCTGCATCCCTCATTTAAACGCAAGTTTTTGGGTGACCAGCCATCAGATGGCTTCCGTAAAACGCATTTCCCTACCACTGCGCTAAGCGCCATAAACACCCAGATAAATTGCGGACTGAACCATTCAAAACTCCATTATAGGACGCTCGTAGCGATTGACATGTCAAAAGCTTTTGACATAGTCAACCACCGCACACAACTCGAAGACATATAAGTTCACTTCGCGCGATTTGAAACTATAGCCGACCAAGTGACCAAGCTCACCGCCACTCTATTTAAGAAATGAAAGCAAGAATAGACGCAAATATTGGACACATACGTCGATGACGAAGAGCTATCGACTGTAAGTCAACCAAAAATCTTATCTTTAAGGCACATGCCTCCGATATTGCATCTAAATTACAAAGCCACATGAGAATCTTTAAGTCGCTTTTCAGCTGCACAACTTACAAAGCAAAAACAAACCACTAAATAAGGCTGCAGACGTACCAAAATGCTGCACCCAGAACTACCACGGGATGTCTTCTTATGAGCCCTGAACATCACCTGCATAGTAATTCAAAAGACCTCAATTTAAATGCGCATAATGAAATGCCGAACAGACAGTTGTTGCTGAATTATTATGATACTAGCAGAGTACCCGCCTTGGCAACGATGCTACTGTTGGCAGCCACAATTTCGAAATATTAAAAGACTTCGTTTATTTGGGAACCAGCATCAACACTAGCAACAACATCAGCACTGAAATCCAGCGAAGAATCAATCTTGCCAATAAATGCTATTTTGGACTAGGTAGGCAATTGAAAATTAAAGTCCTCTCTCGGCGAACGCAAATCATACTCTACTAGTCCATTATCGTACCCGTCCTGCTATATGGGGCAGAAGCATGGACCACGACAACAGCAGAGGAAGCGGCTTTGGGAGTGTTCGAGAGATAAGTTCTTCGAAAGATTTATGGACTTCTACGCGTTGGCGATGGCGAGTACCAAAGAAGATTTAATGATGAGCTGTACGAGCTATACCAGACAACAACATAGTGAATGAATGAAAGATGATGCTCTGGCCAAGAAAATGTTTCTATCGGAACCCGCCTATGGAAGCAGAGGTAGGGGGCGGCCCCCACACCGTTGGAAGGACCAGGTGGAAAATGATTTAAACTCCTTCTGACGAATGTTGACATCACTATACTGTTAATAAATAATCCCAACAACAAAATACAGCAAGCAAACACTTATGTACAAGGCAACGAAGAGATATCTCACGCATACACATGTAGTTATCAGCCGAAGTAGTTACTCACAAAAACACACGCATGTGGATAGTAGAAAAGCATAAACTACAAATATACATGTAGCTATATACAAGGTAATCAAGTACGAGATACAACTGTTCGCGAAATTACTATAACTTAGGAGAAATGGGAGAAAACCGAGAGTATAAAAGCAGCGCAAGCGGAGGAGTGACTAATAAGTTTGATTTAAACACGCTATTAGTTGCGAGGTGAAGTATAATTGTGAGGTATAATTGTACTACTCCGAAAATCTAATAAAGACCATTTTGTAACACAGAATATTGGAGTTATTTATTCGAGAGTTCAGCGATTCGAACGTTAGCAGAAGATTGCAAAATTACCAGAAATCCCCAGAATTCGTTGAAATATGTACTTTTTTCTTCTAAACTGATAAAATCAAAATTTCTGTTAGTTGCTTAAATTTTTCAATTCTGTGATACCTTCTAAGGTTTTAAAATGTTTCTAATTTTTTAACTTAAAATTTATTCGACAGTATTGAATTTCTGTGCTCTCTTCTGATTTTATATAGAATAATCCTTCCGTTTACTTCTGATATAAGTTATTTTATTAAATTTCGAATTCCTTATATTCCATTTTACTTCCTTGTATGTATATATCTACACAAGTGCGCATATAAGTGTATATGTATGTGCGTTCCCCTTATATAAATAAATATACATATTATTACACTTCATATTTTTGTGAGCATTCAACATTCCCGTGCCGTTGAGTTGTCAAGTTAAGCGTAAGCTGTCAAAAGCTGAAAAATATTTCAAAAAAGGAATTAAGGTAAATAAATAAAAATAAAACAAATATGTATGTATGTGTGTATATAGTAATGATTGTATATTTTGGAAGCTCTTACACACACTTTTAAATACATTAACGTAACATCTGTAGATGTATTGTATGCCAAAGCTTTCGAGTGTTTACTTAAAGATTCTTTGCGCGCACACTTGCACACAAACATATGCACATACGTAGTACATATGTATGTACTTAAGTCTTGAAGTTAAATCCAAGTACGATTGGCAGATGGAAGGATTATTTTAAAGCCTTATTTAAATTTAAACTTAAATGTACATATCAATGTCTAAATATTTATTTATATAAGTAAATATAAAAGAGCATTAAAATGTACTAGCAGACGCACATACATACATATACGTACATATGTTGTTCGATATTGATTTATCAGATTGTTGATTTGATTGATTGTTTTGCTTATTTTATCTTCTAAATGAATAATCTTCAAGCTGTTTTGAGTTATGCGTTATGTAATACTCCTATATTTCTACAAAAGGCTAGATACACTCACAAACATTGGAGTGCTGCTGTCGAATGTACCTAAATTAAAATTTTTTCTTGTCACACATATGCTGCTACAATTACAAAAATTTTGTAGGCTGTCTTGTTTTGATTTCGAATTCAAAACTCATTGCGAGCATTTCCTATTGGCAATTTAGAAGTATTACATATTTGGAGTTATGCATAATCGATATGATTGAAAGAAATTTAATCGGCCAGTTATTTGGTTGAATGATTTTAAATTTGTTCATGTTTTAATGGCCTGATAACATTGTAGACAGACTACAGTCTGCAGGAAAAGTCAATTCGTGTAACTGGAGTGGACACGTGGTTACAATTTTAGTATAATTGATTATTGATGTGGAAGCAATGTTGCTCACTGTATGATTCAGTATATTGGTTGGGGGTACATAGAAGGTAAGCGTAAGCGTTGTCACCATACTGTAGCCAAATGTAAAAACAAATTTACGCGAAAGACAGACAATTTTGGGCAAGGCAAAGCTTTGTTATCAATATGCTATCGACGAGTTATCGAATTCTGATAGGTGTGTTATTGGCGTAATTAAGACTAGTTATCGATTTGTTATCGAAGTGTTATAAATTTTCTGTCGATAGCAAAGTTAGAAATGAGCGACCGATTTTTCAGCTATGCGATAGCGGGTTGTTATCGGTTTGCTAAAGAGTTATTTAAACAATTTTATTAATTATTTCCCGAAAAGTTATCGATATACTATCAAAACGTAATCGATTTGTTATGGACAAGTAGTCAATTTATTATCGAAGCATTAATGGAAAAGCTATAGAATTTTCATCAAAAACTCATCGATATACTACAAAAATGGTATCGATATGTTACCACAAAGCTGTCGAAAAATAATCGGTTTTTATCGAACAGCTATTGATTTGTTATTAAAAAAGATACTGATTTGATATCTTATCGATTTCTTGTTTGGAGTGTTGCCTATTTGCTATCGGTATGTTATCGATTTCCTATCAACGCCCGATAAAACTTAAGTATAAAATCTTTGTCCCATCTGTAAACCGTCCCTTAATATGCCGATAAGTAGCCAAAAAGAAGCCGATAAAAACATTAGCTTTTAGCTATTCACGTCTTTAGAAATGTGAACCATTCAGTACGCAAATTGAGAAACTTCTAAAGGCAAAAAGTTAAGAAAAAGACCTATCAAATAAGAAAGCAAAAAGTATACAAATTCGGGTAAGACTTACAGTTTTTTGTACATTACAAATCAATTTCAGAGGCTCTAGCTAAAGAAATATTTGAAAGGCGCTAAGCTATTGGTGGTTAAATACAAAACACAACACCAACAAGATCTACGCCAAGCTTCCAATTTGCAGCGCTCTGCTTTTAACTTTTTCCTAGAAATTGATGGGATGAGACATCTATTGCCTGCTGAGTGGAATATCACCCTATCATGGCCGCTGATTTGAAAAGGTCCCATCCCAGAAAACGCTTGAACACCCTATTTGATAAAAAGTTTCAAAAACGAACTATCTGAGCATAAATTCAATACATTTTGTCATAAGCTGGAGCGCTTTTGAAAAAAATTTCTAAAAAGGGCTTGTTCGAACTAGCAGTTGTGATAAGGTGATATTCCACTTAACCATCGATATATCTTATGACGACTTCAAACGGCAGTTGCAAGGTAGATACATTTTCACTGAGAAGAATTTTATGGCAAAAATACACTCGGAGTGTTTGCCAAATCACTACCGAGGGGCGAAAAACTGTATTCTAATTGAAAAAAAAGTAATGTGGCCGCCGTGGTGTGATGGTAGCATGCTCCGCCTACCACACCGAATATTCTGGGTTCTAGCCCCGGGCAAAGCAACGTACAAATTTTAGAAATAAGGTTTTTCAATTAGAAGAAAAATTTTCTAAGTGGGGTCGCCCCTCGGCGGTGTTTGGAAAGCACTCCGAGAGTATTTCTGCCATGAAAAGCTCTCAGTGAAAATTCGTCTGCCTTGCAGATGCCGTTCGGAGTCGGCATAAAACGGGACCTACCCGCCAATTTGTAGGAAAAATTAAAACGAGCACGACGCAAATTGGAAGAGAAGCTAGGCTTAAAATCTCTTCGGGGGTTATCGCGCCACACATTTATTTTTTTTATATCGAAAACCGTGTTACTGTCCATAACAAAATTCAGCAGAGATCTTGCTTTTACTATTAGAAATGCTTCTAAGAAAAATTAATGAAATAGGCTAAGGACCACGCCCACTTTTATACAAAAGATTCTTAAAAGGGTCGTGGACGATCTTTGAAAAAAGAGATTTATATCAATTATATTTCTTTTTCCAAGTGGAATTCTAACAAAAATAGGAAAAAATTAGAATTTTTGAAAATGGGCGTGGCACCGGCCTTTTGTTGACTAAGCAATTTTCTATGTCATTAATAATACATTCATAAATAATACATTTTATTCCAGAGGCAACATTGTGGAAATCAAAAAAATATTTTTACTTTTTACAATTATATATGCATGTATGTATGAATGTATGTGTAATAACAAATTTTTATTTTCCTATTTCCTACAAATGAGATATGATAATAAAGCAAGCATAAATAAATTAATTTTCTCTTACAAAGTGAGAAGCTTATTAAACGTAATTTTGTTATTGCATATACACATACATACAAGGGCGTATGCAGGGGAGGGAAGCAGGGGGGCCATTGCCCCACCCTTCGCGAACTAAGAACACAAAACTGAAAGTTAAACATCAACAACATAAAAGGTTTTTAGTTCCTCACCTGTTTTTTAAAATTATGAGCTTAATAATATTTACATAAATTTATTAATAACTACATACACATACATAATACTTACCTATTCTAACTAATAAAGTAACTAAAATGATAAATGACTTTGAATAAGGTGAAGGTGAGTCTTAAAGATATTGAAAACAAACTTGCCGATGCCAAAGTTTTTTTATAATTTACCAGAAGACCCGGCAGACGTTGTCCTGCCCTAAATTTGGCCTACCTGCTACATTTTAATAAGCTTTTTCCGTCTGACTCTGCCCTCCTTCCCTCTTCACTTTTTCCTAATCCTTTTATTCACTCCTCCCTCCGTCTTTTTCGCTTCATATATCTCCATCTTCGTTTCATTCTATCTCTTTCTCAATCTCCTTCTCTCTTTCTCTTCTCCCAATTTCTTCTCATTCTTCTGCATCCCTTATTGCCTGTCCCAGAGGGTGGTATGTATTTTATTCCAGTCCCAGTCCCAGTCCCACTCCGAGTCTCAGTCCCAGTCCTGGTCCTAATCCCAGTTCCAGTCCGTCTTTGGATAATATATTACTCTGTACTAAAGCACTCATCAACAGCTTTCATTTGATATCGATATTGTATAAACACTGCCTAGGCATTCACTGACCCACGTTTTGGGCTATATCTCGAGACCCTAGTCACCCAGGGGTATGAAAATTACCCTCTACACAACTAAAGACTCTCCTGAATTAAAAAAAATGTCATAGTACCTCTAAATCGCGGGCCCCCTCAGAAACCCCCCTCCCCCCACCCTCTTGGCGGGCCTGGTGATGTGCTATACTTTATATCATACGCTATAATATTTTTTATTGATAAGCAGGTTGTTTAATTAAACACCAAGCAATTACACGGAAGTATATCCGCACCACCTGAAACCACCATGAGTGCTACAGCGTATACGTAACATTTTATTATTACGTATAAACAAATAAAAAAATTTGCAATAAAATAATATTGCGACTATAAACTGAGATACAGTCTATTCTATCTCCCAACTTAGACCAAACTAAACACGAGGTGCAAAACAAATTCAAAATCAGTTCAGTAGTTTAGGAGTCCATCGCGGCCGAAAATGTTGTGACACGTGTTTTTTATATATTAGGGTATGGTATCGATAACGAACTGGAACTGTGGTACAGGGCTTGCCAAAATCAGGGACCAACAGATCTTTTATGTGCCTTCGAGAAGACAGCATTCCATCCAAAAATAAGAGAAGCACTTGAAATTCTGCTTGCAATGCCCTGCACAACCACAACTGTGGAACACTGGTTCAGCACTCTAAGGAAGGTGAAGCGTGGTCGAGAACAACAATGGCAGAATCTCGCCTTAATGGTAAATTAATTTGTTTTTATATATTTATTGTATTTTTTCTTCAAAGGTTTACTATGCTGAGTGCTCACAGAAAATTGTTAGCGGAAAATTATACGGAGTTAAAAGATCTAATTTTAGATGAATTTACAATAAATCCTCGAGGAATTATACTTACTTAGCAGGTTTTCTAATACTCTGATAAGGAGTAATGCAATTTAAAATACATCTCTGTAACTAAATAAAATATGTGGAAAAATACAATTTTGTGGAATCTGAAACTCACTTGGGGGATCACATTTCTAAAGTAATTACACCTTGTACTGACCATTAAACTAATCTATCTAATTCAACAAAATTTTGAATTACCAAATCCTAGACACGGTAGATATTTTAGGGAGCTTTTGATAAATAAATAAAAATTGTTACAGACTGCTAGAGCCCAAAGCTGGGTCTATAAAGCAGGTTTCGCTTTTACCTAGACGTCATTACTCTTTATACTTATATATAAATAGACAAAGGTACACAACTTATATGTGTATTGATAGGAAATTTTCAGCTGCACTGTTATCCATAAATAAAAAAATTTGAAAAATCATTTTAATATAAAAAATTTAACATAAAAGTCACTCCACTACACATGCACTTATTGATACTACAGACACGCTGTGTGTGTGTACTTGCTTTTTGTGTACTATTACGAATATTAGCAAAACTAAGGGGTTCTGCTATCTCTAAGCCGATGCTAAACAGTGATATCATGCACATCCATAGATCAATCGTTATGTATCTACATAAGCGAAACAATAATTGCGTCTACACATATGTACCATGTACGTATACGAGCAGCGGAGAACCAATGCACAAACACATGCATATATCTGAGATACTTCTAAAAGTATGCAATGAGAGAAGCTATAAAATCGTGCAATTGTAGTTACAGCTGAGAAGTTTGAGAGCTGATGGCAACTAGTGGATTCTGGAAGCGCCTAGAAGATGCGAACGTTGAAATCAGAGAGTATAAAAGGCAGCAAATGTGGAGACGCTGGAATTCAGTTTGATTTGAGGTATCAAGCAGTTATTGATTAAGCACGCAATGTGGCGGGCAATAGTAGAGTTTCATTTGAACTATCATTCAGTTTGGTTGTTAAGCAAGCTAGTTGCAAAGTATAAGTGTTATTGCGAAGTACTTTAATAAAAGCCATTTTTCCATTATTCAATATTGGAGTTATTTATTCAACAGTTTAGTGATATGAACTTAGCAAAAGGGCAAATAAGAGGATTTGCAAGTAAATTCGTTACAGTACTATGCTGAATCGTTAGCATGGCCGAAGACTTACCTTGCACACAATAAAAATTAAACAAAAATACATAGCTGATCATGCGTCAAGTCTATTTCTTTTCTTTCCTTTGCTTTCCTTTCTTTTCCATTCAAATCTTTTATATTCCTTTCCTTTGTTTTCTTTTCTTTGCTTTACTTTCCTTTCATTTCATTTCCTTTCCTTACCTTTCATTTCTTTTCCTTTCATTTCCTTTCCTTTCCTTTCCTTTCTTTTCCATTCCTTTACTTTTCTTTTCTTTCTTTTCCTTTCCTTTCCTTTCCTTTCCTTTCCTTTCCTTTACTTTCCTTTCCTTACTTTCCATTCCTTTACTTTTCTTTTCTTTCATTTCTTTTATATTCATTTCCCTTCCATTGATTTTCCTTCCTTTCCTTTCTTTTCCTTTCCTTACCTTTCCTTTGCCTACCTTTTTTTACGAGAAGCAGATTGATTAAATCATACCCTTGCTGCCAGAGCAATAAACAAATTCCCTATTTTGAGCTTACTTATTCATTATATTACCCATCGAATGTTCCTATTATTATATTAAAATGACAAATTATATTTCTTTTATTTTCAAACCCTGGAATGTGTATCAAATGAAAGGCATTAAAGAGTATTTTATGAGGGAGTGGGCCATAGTTCTATAGGTGGACGCCATTTAGGGATATAGCCATAAAAGTGGATCAGGGTTGACTCTAGAATGCGTTTGTACGATATGGGTATCAAATGAAAGGTGTTAATGAGTATTTTAAAAGGGAGTAATCCTTAGTTCCATAGGTGGACGCCGTTTCAAGATATCGCCACAAAGGTGGACCAGGGGTGACTCTAGAATGTGTTTGTACGATATGGGTATCAAATTAAAGGTATTAATGAGGGTTTTAAAAGGGAGTAATCCTTAGTTCCATAGGTGGACGCCGTTTCGAGATAGCGCCATAAATGTGGACCAGGGGTGACTCTAGAATGCATTTGTACAATATGGGTATCAAAAGAAAGGTGTTAATGAGTATTTTAAAAGGGAGTAATCCTTAGTTCCATAGGTGGACGCGGTTTCGAGATATCGCCATAAAGGTGGAGCAGGGGTGACCCTAGAATTTATTTGCACGATATGGGTATCAAATGAAAGGGGTTAATGAGCATTTTAAAAGGGAGTGGGGCTTAGTTCTATAGGTGGTATTTCGAGATATCGCCATAAAGGTGGACCAGGGGTGACTCTAGAATGAGTTTGTACGATATGGGTATCAAATTAAAGGTATTAATGAGAGCTTTAAAAGGGAGTGGTGTGAAGGCGTTTTCCAGATATCGACCGAAATGTGGACCAGGGTGACCCAGAACATTATATGTTGGATACCGCTAATTTATTTATATATGTAATACCTGCCAAGATTTTAAGGGGTTTTATTTCGCCCTGCAGAACTTTTTCATTTTCTTCTACTTAATATGGTAGGTGTCACAACCATTTTATAAAGTTTTTTCTAAAGTTATATTTCGCGTCAATAAAACAATCCAATTACCTTACTCTGTTTCATCCCTTTTTTCGTATTTGGTATAGAATTATGGCATTTTTTCATTTTTCGATATCGAAAAAGTGGGCGTGGTCATAGTCGGATTTCGTTCATTTTTCATACCAAGATAAAGTGAGTTCAAGTAAGCACGTGAACTAAGTTCATTAAAGATATGTCGATTTTTGCTCAAGTTATCGTGTTAACGGCCATGCGGAAGGACAGACGGACGACAGTGTATAAAAACTGGGCGTGGCATCAAAGGATTTCGCCCATTTTCACAGAAAACAATTAATGTCATAAAATATATGCCCCTACCAAATTTCAAAAGGATTGGTTAATTTTTTTTCGATCCTGATTATTTTGATATATGGAAGTCTATATCTATCTCGATTCCTTTATATATGTACAACCAACCGTTATCCAATCAAACTTAATATACTCTGTGAGCTCTGCTCAACTGAGTATAAAAAAAATTGCCCCCCCCTTTGTGAAAGGCTGGAAACGCCCTTGCATACATACATACATATTGACAACAACAAATATCAAGAACAGCACAATTAAATTTGAAATGAACCTTTTCATTTATTTAATTAAAAATATCTACATTTGTACTTCATTTGTGTTGAAATAATTTTATCAGCTGTGCGCTTTCAATGAAAAATATGACCAATATTGTTGAGATTAAATTTTGCAATTTGTCGAAAGGAAAGGTCAAATTAATTTATGTACGGATGTGTTGTAGCATTGGCGGCGCTTAAAAGCAGGTTAACGTCACCACAATGCTTGGCCATAAATACGCACACAACAACATCTGTATGTGCGATTGTGTGTGTGCGTGTGCTCACATGCACGCACCAAAATACTCGTAACCATCCACAATCCCCAGTATGAATATCCGCTTTACTTTTCGACACAGTTCGCCTGCCTTATGGCTGATAGAAGAAACGTATGTAAGTAACACATTCTATGCTGGTGTTGTTGTTGTTGTTGCCACAAAAGCTTACTATTTTTGGTTAAAGTTTTCGATTAAAACGAATCACTGGTTGTAGATTTTATGGTACAAATAGATGTGTATGTGTGTGTGTGTGAGAGAGTTTGTGTAGAGGGTGAGGGTGTTGCGGAGGTCGAATATGTGTTAGAAGCTGCACTGTTTGAGGGAGCATCCAAAGCATACATATAAGCGTTTCATAGCATAAATATGCGTGCAGGTATGTATATATGTGTGTGTGAGTGTATGAGCGAATAAATATAAAAGCTGAAAAACCGAAATGATTTAAACGCTTTGAAGTAAAAACAAGAGAAAATGCAAGAAAAAAAAAAATCAGCAGAAAAACTGAATCAAATAACGAAAAAAAACGTTGCAATGGAAAATAAAAAAGGAAACAAATAAATGCCCCTTAGCAGTGGAAAATATGAACATAAGGGCGGTCCCAAATATTGGAAAAAACGGAGTTCAAATGCTATTAGTTTTTGCTAGCTTTGCAATGTATTGATCGATTTCAGCTGGTTCTTCATAAGATGCTTTGGGAAAATTTAAACAACGCGGCATTAGCAAGTACAAGCCTACAGCTATCTGCTGCTTGAAAATCACTTTATGGCCTTTCCTCTTATACTCCTGCGATGAACGATCTGTCTACATGCAGACTTCATCAAAGCCATGTCTTGTTGTTGTAGAATTTTATTCTAACTGTCCTCTTCCACATATAATTTTATTTTTGTATAAAACACAGCTCATTTTCGTCATCTCGAAGGCAATTTTGAAATCGGGGAAGCGGTGGTGATTGGAGGTTTTTTCCATAATTTGATGTATGCGACTTTTATTATTTTTATGCCTCGATGAAATGTAGCCTTTATTCAGGTCTATTGTGTTTGACCTTAAGAGATTAAGAGTGCTAGAACGACACATTCTCAGAATCTGGACTCTCGTTTTATCCTCACGAAAGCGGCAAATTTGTGTATTGATAGGTTTAACTTACTTGGGTGATATCGTGGACTGCAATGTCCCAAAAGTTGGGTGTTCGTAGGCCTTCTCTGCTAACATTAATGGGTTTGGCTAATACTCTCTTTGCTGGTAGTATAAACAGTTTGGCCTATCTTTATCATTGGCAATCAATCCAGTGTTGTCTGAGCTGCTTTTTATCCCAGTCACCTATGGCTTCTACGTGGACATTTTGAAATTCCCCGACACTGTATGTGGATAGTTCTGCAGATGTTTTTATTCGTACGTCGTGGTAGTAGTGAAAAAAAGATTAATTTCGTCGTCTTCAATTTTGAGTAGGGCTCAAAAACAGTTAAGGATGTTTCGTGAATGCAGTCCGCTGCGATAGCCAACTTTCTACGTCTAACTATGCTTGGTTTTAAAGGCTGGACTGAAGACTTAGCCCCTCATATTTGTATACCCTAGGCATTAAGAATGTCAAGCACGAGTTTTATATAATGGCGGGCCCACCTTTCATATGTGGGTTCCAAGCTTCCATAATGAAGTATTTCACATGTTTTCGTCTACTTGAGTGAACAACAGTACTTTGCGATGGAATATCCCTCCCAATATGAATTCTACACCAAAACTGCGCTTATTTGACTACTACTTATATAACTACTAGAACAAGTTTTAGCGGTGCTATTACGATATTTCATCTGTTAAATCTATACGATGTCGATAGGAAATGATTAATCGCACTGAGTTAATACTCCCATCGAGGTACTGGTGGTCTCTGGGCCCGTAAGATTATATATAAGTTTGCTATGGTTGTTATCATTCCCATTTGTTTCTCATATTTCCTTACCCATCTTGTCTGAAGCTGTTTTTCGCTTGCGTAGATACGTCGCCTTCGCCCTGTATATATACATCAGCATAAAATTTGGAAGAACCTCTTCGAAGATTTCGTTAGAAAATGGAGTTTTATAGAAACCCACTCCCTATTATGCAATAACTGCAACATGATTCTGGACAGATACTTTGAGGGAAAGAGCAGAATTGATTAGACACTATTAAAGCAGCGCACATAGCTATAACAGCCACGCCCACAGTTCGGTCTGCCCTGAGGTAGACAAAAAAGACGAAAACGTTGCGCGAGGACATGATGACATAACTGCTATTACTAAAAGGAAATCATCGTACGCCCTTAAACATATAGACAGATGTGTGTAAATGAAAATTTTTGGTTCCACAGAGTTCCTTTACGAAACATATGACTGCTGTGAAAGTGAGGTGGAAGAAAAGGAGATCTCGTTAGTTGTTATTGTTTCTGCCTTATTAACAAAAACAATCCCTTGGGGCTTGGGGAGTATTACGAATATGGGTAGTCTTTTTCGAGATTGTAACCGATACGCCCCTAGCACCTTCTCTCCATTTTCACGGCATCTGAAAATTTGTTAACTAAGATTTGCAAGTCCTCACACTATTACAAGTTATTAGTGAACCACCTTTACATGTATACATAGCTGTATACATATTTATGTCAAGACAAAAAGGGTGACACAAAAAAAGTTGTGTGCCGAAAGTCAAAAAAGAAAAAAATGTGAGTAATCACAAAAACGGATAGTGCTCTAAAAGGAAATGTCATAATAACAATATGAAAGTGGAAATATGAACGACAATAACAATAACAAGTAGCAACAGCATTACTATTTACAACAACAACAATTGCAGCAAACAAGCTATGACAGTGGCAAAAACTACAATGTTCATATATAAAAAATAATAAAAATCAGCAGCAAATAACAAGCAGCAGCTGCAACATCGACAACGCCAACGCTCATTTGTGTGTGTTTTTTCCCTCCCATTCCTGTTTTTTTTTTTACCGCTTGCTCACAACTATAGAGAAAAATAATTGACAGGAAGTGAAAATAATAGAAACGGAAATACACTTTCGGTGTGCTTTTACTTACCTATGTATTGTAAATACATACAAACATACACACATACATACATATATACATTGTAACACTTATTTACCAAATAACTAAAAAATATACATAAAAAAACTAAAGAAAACTATTAAATGAATAAAGCAAAACAAACGAGTAAAGAAAACGAATAAACAAAAGACAAAATATATAAGCAAAAGTAATAAAACATAAAATCATAAAAACCGAAAAAACAAATACTTCAAAACAACACAACATGCATGAAAAACACAAAAATTAAAACCAGAAAAGGCAAAGCAAACAAACACAAAAACCAATGAAATAAAATAAACGAATTATGCAAAACTGCAAAAATAAAAAAAATAAAAAAATAAAAATTAAGCAAAAAAGTCTAAATAAAAAGTAATTTACAAAGTATTTGAAAAAACCGGCAAACATTAAAAACAGATCTTCATAAAAAATACGAAAAGAAAAAATCTTTAATTGAACAAAAGAAAAAAACGAGTAAGAAAAAAGAAACAGATAAAATAAACAAAACAAGAAAATATGAAATCGATCAAAACAAGGAAAATATATCAAAAACAAAAACCAAATCATATAAAATATGCAGAAACGAAACGAGTTCAAAAAAAAAAAAAAAATAGACAAACAAAACAACAAAAACAAAAAGGACGAAGGACCCAAACATAATAAGATATACAATCTATACAAAAAAAAAAAACACAACAAAAAAATAAAACCAAAAAATAAATATTGTAGCAAAAAGAAAAAAAAAATATGAAAGTAACCAAATGAACAAAAACACAAAGCATACAAAACACCAAATAGCACAAAACAACTAGGAACATAAATCCAAATAAATCAAAACAAAATTGAGATAAAAAATAAAACAAACAGAATAAGCAGATTAAACACAGTAAGCAAATTATATATAACTAACAAAAGAAAATTAAACAAACAAAATAAAAAACCATAGAAGCAAATAAAATAAACGAAATAAAGAAGCAGAGCTACGGAGCTCGGCAAACTCAAATCTATCCCGTTCACAGTAATAGGGTCAGCCCCTCAAGACCCTCTCTCGCCATCCAATTGAGATTCGCAGCTTGGTTGTCAAAAACTACAGAAAAGCTCTCCATCCTTACTTGCCTCCATATTATATATTTCAGTATTGAAGATATGCGATTGAAAGGAGTAAAAGCCACATAGTTTGTTCACAATCTATATCTCGGTATGTGATAGTAGCCCGGACTAAGACAGCTTTGCTGACAGTATCCATATGGCACAAATTCATTATAACATTCATACCAGGGTGACTGGTCCAAAGTTCCCGCTTTACATTCAAAATCTGTTGCGCCTTATGATGCCAATATTCAAAAAAAGATAAACTACTTCAGATCGTTTCATATAAAAGAGTATGTACCCGGGAGGTATATTTTACAAAATACCTACAAAGTTCCAAAGCTTGGGCGAAATAAAAATTATTCACAAGAATTTGTTTATTTCAACATTAATATCATTATTTTTATGTACGCAAAGGTATTGCAATTTAATTCTATTTCGCTGAAAAAAAAGTTATGATAGGATTTTAAAATTTCATTTGCATTTTTACCGGTACTTAAGTACGAAAATTTCGAAGGAGCAAAGTGGTCGTTAGTTATGTACGTAGGTACTTATTTGCCTTCCAAAAGTAAATACTATGTTTCATATATTTGATATTCTCAATGCAAGACGATTGAACTCAACTTGCGCTGCCTACTCAAAGGTACGACTATCTTCACCAGCGCCCACTTGATGTCTTCAATTTAAAAGATGCCAGCAATTTTGACTTTTTAAATGCAATTGGAATTCAAATATTTTTTGACTACTGCGCGTACATTACATAGCCTCTTACATATCTCTTATTCTTATTATTATTATCATTTTTCCATAGGCAAATATTCACCACTTGACGAGCGTCTGACTTAAGTGGTTTGCTGTTTGCAACTACGAGAAGTTTCGAACACAAACATATAAACGAACGTAAGAGTAAATATATTAAGAGGAGTTTTTAAGCTTTCAGAAGGATGTAGCTGAAAGAAAAAGTGCCATTACTAACAACGAATGCAACTAAGTATTTGCTCAAAAAACTATTTGAATGCAACAAAGTAGAGGAATTCACACAACCAAAATTCGTAATATTTCTTTCACACAAATGTTAAGTGTTTGCAGATATCAAAGTATGGAACCAGTAGGGTGGTGTATTGTACTGAATGTCGCTTTGAGTGTTGCCGCTTTGGCTAGGACCGTATTTCTGCCAAAACCGGGGAAGTCTAAGCAAAAAACTTCAATGCATTGCCCAATTGAGTTCACTTTCTTTCTTCTCAAATATACGGATAAAATTTTGGAACAACACGTAACAGAAGTCTATCAAAAAACTTCTCTCGTGAAGGAATGGACTTTCTTACCAGTCTGAAAGCTCCACGGATAGTAATATTATACTTACACGATAAGTTGAAAAAGCTTTGGAGTCAAAAATTAAAGCACACTCTAATTTTATCGGCATTTCAGTGAAGAATGATAGCTGAGTCAATTGTGATCACTTAGGGTTACCCTAAATGGGGTGCACCCCCTCTTCTCTACTGTGAGCACTGGTCACAGATAATCTTCTTTAACTGGATATCCAGGAGTTTTATATACGAGGTGATTTTGTGATCTGCTTAGGTTAGGTTAGGTTGGGTAGTAGCTGCCCTAATAAGGGGAGCTTACTTGGACAACATGAAGGTCCGTTGAGATACAAACATGCAATAAAATAACGGTAACGTAGATGTAGCTACTTAGAGAATCGTTGACTAGAAACGATAGAGCTCCGAATGATACCGATCTCAACTTTGGATAAATCCTCGGGAGATCCAAATGAGTCGCGACCGAAATACTATCGCCTAGTTTTCGCTAAAGCTGGGCAATCAAGCATAAACTTATTTAGTGATTCCACCTCATCATCCTCCATACAGCTGCAGCAGTGATCTGCTTTACAATAATGTATTTATGTTAGTTAGGTGGCTTTAAAATCAGAACATATTGCGGTAACACTGAAAAGAACCAGATCATAGAATGCTCACTTATTGCAGACAATTTTCCATGAGATTTTTTTCTTTTATTTAAATAGATACTCAACACATTTCCACCTTAAATATCTCGCTGATCTGGTTTCCAAAAAAATTGTTTGCTTGCCCGCTGGTTGCTTTAGAGGGGTGGGTCTGCTGTTGGGCACTATTTGATTCCTCTGTCCTATTACCTGCAAATCACTGATGTTCGGGAGATTACGTTGCAGCAAAAGTTTTGACTATCTCTACCCTCTTTAGGAATGTTTTTAAACTGATTTAAGCATGGTTTGAGAAAAAGTGCCTGTCAGGAACACTTCCGTCTTAACTTCATATATCATGTTTAAATGGTAACATGATACCAAGCGCATTACTTGATGGTGGACCGACGTGATCCCTATCCTTTTTTCAAGTTTTAGCGGGATTCAAAGAGTTGTGTAGAGCAATCCACACAAAGAGGTTGATAGTGCAATTCATAGCTTCTCCAACTCACTGAAAAACTCAATTGTCAACTTCACCTACCCGTGGTGGAGCCTTGTCATTTAGCAGGTGAAGCAATGGTGGCCCCAAGTTCGCCACAAGGAGGTTCAATTTGGTCATACGAATCGGGATGCGATTTTTTGGAACGTAGCATATACATACCCGACAAAAGATCATCAAACATTCTGGGAGTCCCATCGCTACGAAAAGTAGAAGACTACATTGTTATAGATAAAAAAGTGGTCCCTCTATCGTTTGTATCTCCACATCCCGGAAAGTGTGGTGCATTATCGCAAGCACCCCATCCAATATCCGCCTTTAGCGTGAAATCTTCTATTGAGGCCTTCGCCTTGTAAAGTCCACGCATAGAGAAAATTCACGAGAATACCCTTTTTTACCCGTTTGTTGATTCTAACCGCCAATTCTCCAGTGCTCCAGCACCCATCGCCAAAATAAATTCAAAACCAAGGCTCTATAATCAGCGCAACTTCAAATGAACCCGTCTGAAGGGTTGTAAGGAAATCGCTAGACGCAACTTTTTTCTGTTGAAGGTTTATTTGTAGGATCAGTAGTATCACTGAGACATTTATACCCCATGAGACATTTGTCTTACGCCCGAGTCTTCTTTTTTATATTGCTGACTCGCGAAGTTCCTTTTTTTTAAACCCTTGTATAAGATATCTCTAAAATTCACCAGTGTTGGCTATGATCATTATCCCAAGAAAACGAATAAAGGTTGCAATCCCAAAATGTTAGTCCGAGAATGGGAATTCATGAATTGCATTTCGTGGTGATTGTATTCCTGAACAACTCTGGTTCAATCGAACTTCTCAAAATTTAATCAATGCTCACATTGAAGTACATTTATTGGAGTAATGTTTGTTCCAAGGTACTCTAAAATGGACTTAACAAATTCAAAAGAAAGAGAAATTGTGAAAACTAAAAAACATTTTAAAGGTTTACTTGAGCCGCAATTTTTTTTTTTTTTTTTGAGCAATGCAATTGATCAATTGGAAAATTCTTAGCCTTACCAACACGAAAATTTGTGCTGGGTACACAGAGACAACGTACAAACATATGTGAGAGAGGATGCATGTTCGACGTAACTTCATGTTTGCGAATGCCATGCAAGGGGTTGTGGGGGTGGGGGAGTGTAAGATGAACAGGATCAAGTCTCGTAAGAATTTTTATGCAATCAATTTGGATCTGCATTTATATGAGCAAACGCATATGTGTGTGTGTGTGTATGTGTGCGTGTTTATTTGTAAGCTTGTTTGTTAGTTGTTTTTGCCTGCATAGTCGCTACGAATGTTACAAATGCAATTTTCTATGACTGCACGAAGCTATTGAGCTTTTTTAGCCACAGGATGGTAAGTTAAGGTTGCGAGGCAGCAGCAGTAGTGGTGCTTGAATATTGTGAGACTTCTCATGGCTGCTGCTACTTCCATTGTACCAAAATCGCGTCTAACTTCACTACAGTGGTTACCTTGACTACCTGTTTGGAGTTTTGCATGGTTGGATAGCTTGCCAGTGGTTGGTTAGTAGAAAACTCAGCAGTTCTTCAGTTTCTCGAGTTTCGTCCAGCAGTTTACCTACACATATACATACGTATACAAGCAGTTTATTGTTGTTGCTTACTTACTTCGCATCATCTTACTTGGCGTTGTCTTATTGGTGTGGCCTGTACTGCTACGACAGTTTCTTGCTTGTTTGACGTTAAGTGCATTTCCTATTTTTCAGTGAATTCCCCAGGTACATAAACATAGACACGCATACGAACATCCTCAAATACGTACATCTGAAGTAAATACATACAAACATACACATTTTTTCCGCTTAAATTTTTCTTGCGTAAAATAATACCTTTTTATACATACAGACAAATGCACATACATACATACGTGTTCTATAATACACCCACAGTTCAGCCAAGTAAAACATGTGGGTCATTCCACTTCAAATCCATCAATAATGGACATAGATCACTCTTTCCTCAACTTGGACTAATTGTTATCAGAACTTTTATGCTGTCGTATAACGAAATTACACCAAAAACGTAATTTTTTTCCAAAAGTTTAAAATGGCGATGCTTATAATAAATAAAAATAAATAAAATAAAAATAGCAGTAAAAAAAAATATCCACACTTTTTATTGAGGAAAATCTTAAATATCCCCCGGTCAAAATTGTCAAAATGAATGCAAATTTCGAAAGACTTTTACTTCTACTTCGTTCGATTAAAATTGAACTAGAGAATTCCAAATAGAAATTTTATCAAAATTTCGAAATTTTTTGAAAACGTTTCTGAGCTCGGTTTGCCTAGTTTCAGTTACAAAATTCATAGAAGTTTATACTTAAAATATTGAAACGAAGAAAAAGGAACTTAGTTGGCCAAATTTGATAAAAGTTGCCACTGCTATTTTTCTGTTTGCTGCTGAATCTATATTCTCATCCCAAGCTTGTTGCTTGGTTTCATTGGAAAGGGTTTTAATGTCGCAAGCCTTGCGTACAACCACGGAACGGATTTGGATCTTAGGCATGTT
Organism: Eurosta solidaginis; assembly: GCF_040869045.1. Classification (NCBI taxonomy): domain Eukaryota; kingdom Metazoa; phylum Arthropoda; class Insecta; order Diptera; family Tephritidae; genus Eurosta; species Eurosta solidaginis. The sequence goes on from NC_090319.1 coordinate 6,283,912, forward strand.
GTACGACAAGCATACCTACCATAACTCGCAAACAAGACAATAGTGCGGCCAATATAAAACCAAATGCTTCGCTGGCAGGGTCGTGATATCCAAATGGACGAAGACGAACCGACCAAAAAACTATTTCAGTCAACACCGCAATCTGTAGGCAAAGAAATGGAGAACTCCTCTGAGTTTAGGAGTGCCAGGTGCGGGAAGATTTGACCTCCCTTGGTGCTCCCAATTGGCGTCAGCTATCAAGAAACACGGACAGCTGTTGTGACTTCTTACGACACGATAAAATTCGCTTAGGTGGTTATGCGCCAATTAATGTTGATGATGATGTATAAATATTCATTTTTGACTCAGTGGGCATTTTGAAAGTAAAAAGATCTTTCTACGTTTAAAAATATCATACTCTTAGTTCCTGCTCATACCTGCCCTTGTGTACGGTTCAGATATATAGGCCAGGTCAAACAAAAGTAGCATTTTCCTACGAGTAAGATATAGGTTTTCTTATTATAAAAATGGCGTGAATCGAAGGGAAAAAAGGGAAAGGGATTGCAATCTTTGTGAGCTGAACGCTGCCGGTTCACAAATTTTTGGTAGAAGAAAAATGGGTAATTGCATGGTGTTAGGAATTACAAGTTGAGAAAGACGCGACTCCTCCTAAATAAAAAAAATGGAAGGTGCGATAACCTTCGAAGAAATCTAAGGCCGAGCTTATTTTCCAATTTGCGTCGTACTCCTCTTGATTTTCTTTAAAAATTAGCCGGACGAGGCCTACATGTTTTATGCCAGGCAGATGAGTTTTCACTGAGAGATTTTCATGGCAGAAATACACCCGGAGCGCTTGCCAAACACTGCCGAGGGGCGGCCCCGCTTAGAAAAATTTTGTTCTAATTGAAATAACTTATTTCTAAAATTTTGATGTTGCTTTGCCGGGGTGTGAACCCAGGGCATACGGTGTGGTAGGCGGAGCACGCTACCATCACACCACGGTGCCCGCCTCGATACCTCTTGGTGCTCTAAATTGACGCCAGTTATCGCAATGAAGGAATCAGTGATACGCAACTGCGCCTATAAATCTTGATGACCTAAGCGTTTTCTGAATCTCGATGGGGGTGCGCCATCAAAGTCATGACAGTTCTTTGGGTGTTGCACAACGTCATTTGATAGAGCAACAAGAGTCTAAAAGAGAGATTAAATTTGGATACAGCAGCATGTGGGTAGCTCCATGTGATGATGTCAGAAGCTGATTAGAGCTCGGCAAAGATATCACGCGTTTTAATTTTTCCATTAAGGACCTTCTCTGGGTCTGAAGGTGGACTGATGTTTTTTTATGGCAGAGGGTATTAATATTTTTCTTCATAGCAGGTCGTTGGAACGTGGGAAATGAAGGTATCGGCTTCATTATCTCCTTCGCTACTTAACAATAACGGGAATTGTTACCTTCGCAACTCAAGCAGACTAAGTATGAAGTTGACGAGTTTCAAACTTTTGTTCTTGCAGAATTTTTTAAACGTAACGTTATCCGACGAACAAGTAAACATCGCTTCGATTCTTTTCTTCACGAACAAAATCAGGTGCATCGTAATCAACTTTGATCCGTAAGTGGCATATTTTTTTTTACAGCGCGACACTACTCTTCATACAAGCTTTTCACTGGAATCTATTGTGTCGAGAGAGACGGTATACAGCGTGACCCTATCTTGGCTGCCGAGGCGATATTTAGGAATAGATTACGACGTGGTATTTGGTGTTGGGTTATATAAAGACAGAATTCTTCCTCCTCTACAGTCGTCTTCCTCCTTTAGGAATTTATGGAGCTTAATCGATGTCCTATGCCAGTTTATGATCCGGAAAAAGGCACCATTTCGAGGTCTCCCGAATATCTCGGGAACGATGTGATATTACCATGTTGAGTCGTCAAGGTTGTTCAAGTTCAAATTCCGTGAGGAGCTTGGGGTCGGCAAATCCTCGCCCACTGAATAAATAGGACTCGTCACAGGTAGATAAGGTGGACTATAGGGTTGGAAAATTTATAATTTTCGCAGCTAATATCTTGAAGGGGTTGCCCTAAAAACTCCTTCAATCACTTGCAGAATAAATTCAAATAGCTCGGTTGATCTTTTAATGTAAGAACCTAATACTACAGATACATTATGGGGGTTTTAACTTTTAGCGATAGGATCAAACACAAAACTAGTTTTTGTTTATTTTGATAAACCTTGCGCATTTATATCCCTGTTTTCTGGTAATGGCAGTGATCGTGTGTATATTCTGATTTTATTCTGGAAATAGTCTTTATCTTTAGTTCGCAGTTTAGTAGATCACGTGGACGCGCTCACACGCAACCGCGAACGGCAATAGTATTTAACAGCGTTATCTATTTCAACTCTCCTTCTCACCACCAATATCATAGATATATTTTGTGTTTTCCTCCTTATGGGGAGATGTCGCAAGACGTTATTGCCTACGCAGCGTGGCCCTAATATGGTGTTTCCTGTATGGCTTTGATGTTAACTTTCATTTACTTATAGTACTTGATGCCTCGACGAGTGTTCGTTCAGGGTTTGGATGCGAAAGGAGCTCTAAAACTTAGAGAATGCAATACGTACGAAGACATTAACCAATTACATGCACGAGAAGATACTGGTTGGTATGGCAAAGGAACGACTAAACGGAATCATGACTGACCTAACGTACGATACAGATAACAGACTTCCAGATGCAAATAAGAAATTTTTTGAGGGACTGATGGAAGGAAGGCCTAGAGGGTGAGCTTTAAAATCTGGACCTACGTCTCAAATAAGAAAAAAGGAACTGGAGCTGGAGTTGGACTGTACTGAAAGCATCTGCAGGTAAATCAGTCGTGCCAACTTTCTGACTCATGCCATGTCTTCCAAGTATTGGTCCATGCCATAGAAATAGCTGCTATACTGATCCAGGATAGTACGGTCCCAGATATCAATGCAAAGTAGTTTTGAACAAACTACATCCAACTATAAACTTTATGGTATTCAGTAAATTTTTTATTAAGTAGAGTTAAGTCAACTTAAGGCTCTGGTAGCAAGTCCGTAATAATTATATTCTGACTTACTACCAAGTACCAAAGAATTAACGGAAAATTATAGACTTAAATAAATATCACCCAAGTATGGGGTCTACCGAATTTTGACCAAAATTTGACTTTATCCCCTTGTAACTAACTCAACAGAAATAATGACTTCAAACCATTTGTCGATTTCAAATAGCATCACCCACGTATGAAGCTACGTTGTGTACGATCACGTTTTTACACCTAACATTTACTCTAGCTTACTTTAGTCCATATATGTATAAGTACTACGTACCTTTGTAGATATGTTTTTATTTGCTGGATATGTGAGTTGGTTTTTGGTGGCGATGCACTCACCATTAAACTCATTCATTTACACTTGAAGTTTTTAATTACCATCGCTATGATGTACGAGTCATGTGGGAGTAATGCCGTTGCTGTTGATGACTTGTTGTTGTTGAAGTTGTTGTTATTTCGTTGATGATATTTATGCAGCAACAACCACGACTTTCATTTCTTGAGATTCTTTTGCAGAGTTTACCACACATACATATACAGATCCAATTAAACAAACACATACACACGTATTCATATACAACATACTTTTATTTATGTATTTCCGTATATTTCTAGGTCCTTTTAATATTTTGCGCCCACACTCAAATGAGTATGTTTTCAGTTTACTGTTTGTTTGTTTTTGTATTTGCACCGAGCATGTAGGCTTTTGCTTAACTTAGCGCTCGTTTTCCGCTTGCATACACCAACAAGAAGCCGGCATAAGCACACAGTAAATACGATATGTATGTTTGTATGTGTATGTAGTAATGTTAATACACAAGCTTAAATGCTCGTTAATTGTTTGTGTTGGTTGTATGTATGTGTGCTTTGGAGCACTTGTTAAATTTCACTTTCACTTTGTATGTAACAAAACACTTTTCTTTTACCGTTTGTTTATATGAAGCACTTTTTAATCGTTAATTTAATTGTTTTTAAACATCTTTTTCGTTGGTTGAAAATTTTTTTTGTTTGTTTCAAAGCTAATATTTATTTATTTTTTATCCTTTATTTGTTATGTTTGTTTCACATTGTTTTGTTTAGTAAGAGGAAATGTGGAATTAAAATTTGTATTTTTTTATACTCAGTTGAGCAGAGCTCACAGATTATATTAACTTTGATTGGATAACGGTTGGTTGTACAGGTATAAAAGAATCGAGATTCCATATATCAAAATCATCAGTATCGAAAAAAAAAATTATTGAGCCATGTCCGTCCGTCTGTCCGTTAACACGATAACTTGAGTAAATTTTGAGATATCTTGATGAAATTTGGTATGTAGGTCCCTGGGCACTCATCTCAGATCGCTATTTAAAATGAACGATATCGGACATTTCGAAAAACCGAAAAAGTGCGATAATTCATTACCAAAGATGGACAAAGCGATAAAACTTGGTAGGTGAGTTGAAATTATGACGCAGAATAGAAAATTAGTGAAATTTTTGACAATGGGCCTGGCACCGCACACTTTTAAAAGAAGGTAATTTAAAAGTTTTGCAAGCTGTAATTTGGCATTCGTTGAAGATATCATGATGAAATTTGGCAGGAACGTAACTACTTTTACTATATATGTGCTAAATAAAAATTAGAAAAATTGGATGAAGAACACGCCCACTTTAAAAAAAAATTTTTTTAAAGTAAAATTTTAACAAAAAATTTAATATCTTTACAGTATATAAGTAACTTATGTCAAGATTCAACTCCAGTAATGATATGGTGCAACAAAATACAAAAATAAAAGAAAATTTCAAAATGGGCGTGGCTCCGCCCTTTTTCATTTAATTTGTCTAGGATACTTTTAATGCCATAAGTCGAACAAAAATTTACCAATCCTTGTGAAATTTGGTAGAGGCTTAGATTCTAGGACGATAACTTTCTGTGAAAAAGGGTGAAATCGGTTGAAGCCACGCCCAGTTTTTATACACAGTCCTTCCGCTTGGCCGTTAACGCGATAGCTGAGCAAAAATCGATATATCTTTACTAAACTCAGTTCACGTAGTTATCTGAACTCACTTTGTATTGGTGTAAAAATGGCGGAAATCCACCTATGACCACGCCCACTTTTTCGATATCGAAAATTTCGAAAAATTAAGAAAAAAAAAATGCCATAATTCTATACCAAATACGAAAAAAGGGATGAAACATGGCGCAATTTATAACTTTAGAAAAAAACTTTGTAAAATGGGTGTGACACCTACCATATTAAGTAGAATAAAATGAAAAAGTTCTGAAGGGCGAAATCAAAAGCCCTTGGAATTTTGACAGGCATACTCTTCGTTGTATTACATATATAAATAAATTAGCGGTACCCGACAGATGACGTTCTGGGTCACCCTGGTCCACATTTTGGTCAATATCTCACAAACGCCTTCACATATACAACTACCACCACTCCCTTTCAAAATACTCATTAACACCTTTCATTTGATACCCATATCGTACAAACGCACTCTAGAGTCACCCCTGGTCCACCTTTATGGCGATATCCCGAAATGGCGTCCACCTATAGAACTATGGCTCACTCCCTTTTAAAATACTCTTTGATACCTTCCATTTGATACCCATGTCATATAAACACATTCCAGGGTTACCCTAGGTTCATTTTCCTACATGGTGATTTTCCCTTATTTTGTCGCCATAGCTCTCAACTGAGTATGTAATGTTCAGTTACACCCGAACCTAGCCTTCCTTACTTGTTTTCAAATAATTTTATGGGAATCGGCACAAATTTTATAAGCTCTTTATTGACTCATTTTATTTTTTATCCATTTACTTTTCTGAAAAAATTTTACAAACTTGAAGTTATTGAGTTCGAGACCTGGACCATTGGAAGCTACTATTTAGAACCTATCGATGATTTAACGAAAATGAGAGTCTTGCAAACGATTTTCTAGTAACTTGCCGTGAGCCAGATTTCTGAATCAAAGAACCGGATTCAGAACTCGATGACAATGCAACAGCACAATGAGTTGGAAAGTCCGCAAGATGGCACACTAAACGAAACTATTTCTTAAAATCGTGAGGAATTCGCTTTAGATTTTGAAATATCCTAAATATGAATTAAATGCTTTGAGATTTTCAGCATTCTTCAAAATGCAATGGCGATGCAAGAAAAGCAACGATTGCAATGGAAATAGAATTGGGTTTATATAAATTGTTTTAATTTGAACATTTTTCTTACACAAATTTTAATCTATGTATGTTCCAAGCCTCAGGCGACTATTTTAAACCGCTTCATACATTTTAAACGACTTAGTTTTGTAGCGCGTTTTTTTTTAATCTTACAAACTTTTAAATAATTTCGAACTCATCTGGCGTAACATTCTCGTATATTTACAACAGCGAATAGCAAAACTTAAGCGACAATATTTCTAAAGTTTCGTCAAATAAATCCCTTTTTTTATTTTCAATAATTTATCCAAAAAATTCCTAGAATTTTGTAACCGAATATGAGCAAGCCAATCTCGAAAGCATTATCGAAAAAAATTGTTTAACTCGAGAAAATTTCACGATCATATCGAATTATTTGTTTACAGCTCTCTGAATTTTTTTGGGTATGCCGTCTTGTAATCCAATCAGTTTTAATCTAATAAAGCTCAAGTTACAGGTGTCTCAAAACTCACATTGATTCTTAAAATGTTTTCCCTGAATGGTGTGTCTGACTTCCTTTCATATAAGCAAAAATTCTTCACACTCTTTATGGAGACAAATTTGTAACTTACTTTGGAAAGGGAAATCTCAAAAATCAAATGGAATTATGTGACCTTCAAGTTGTACTTTGCCTTACTAAAGTTGATAGGGCTGTGAAGCAGTATAGTCAAAATAATTCAGAGAACTCCAAATAAAAGTTCAACATTTTCCTGAAGTATTCTCGAATTTTTTTAAATATTGGTTTAATTAAGATTTAGTGATGAGTTTTAATAATGTACAAGCTTTACGCAGACATCAACATAGTCCGGCGAACTAAAACGAAATGGCTGAGTAGGCTAGACCAAGTTATGCGAATGAAATATGACGCTCCGACTAAGGAAGTAATTTTATTGGAACATGCCTATGGAAGAATAGGGAGAGGGCCGCCCCCACTTCGCTGGAAGGACCAGGTGGAAAAAGATTTCAACTCCCTTGGCGTGACCAATTGGCGCCACTTAACCCAGAAGAAGCGACTGGAGGGCCTTGTTGGACGGCCATAACCGTTTAAACTATATAACTATATATATACTAAAATATACCCGCTGGCAAAATTTCATCAGGATATCTCAAAAATTGAGGGACTACCTTACAGATAGACCGAAAGACGGAATGACAGGCATGGCTAAATCAAACCAGATGATCAACCTGATCAGTTGGGTATGCGTTATGGTGGGTCTATCTCTTCTCCTTCAATTACTTAATAGGTCGACAAAGTGTAAGAAGAAAGTTGGAAAAAAAAGAGTTCTATAATCTATATATATGTATGTAAAAAAAACCGAAAGAGAAAAGAAATTGGCTAAATTTATGAAAATAGGAAGTAAGAATAGAAGATAAGAAAGAACTTAAAAAATCATTAATTTTAATTAAAAAGTTGAAATAAACATAGGAAATTAGTGTCTTATAAAAAAATATCTATGTTGTGGCGAATACTAGCAACACTAAGGGGTACTATCATCTCTAAGCCGATGCTAAGAAGTGACTGTATGCACATAATTAAATCAATCATTATGCCTACCCATATGTCGATACGAGCGGCGGAGAAGAGACGCACAAAAACATGCATATATCTTATCTTAGATGCTCACAAACCCACGCGCATATGAGAGGCTGTAGGCGTGCATCTGTAGTTATAGCTGATAAGTTTATAGATGATAAATAACTAGTAAATTCTAGAATAGAAAATCCTAGAAATATGCAACGAGGAAACCAGACAGTATAAAAGGCAGCAACAGTAGAGGCACGACAACCATTTTATTTTTAGCAAGCTATTAGTTGCGAAGTATAAGTGTTATTTTGCATTATTGAATAGTGGAGTTATTTATTGAACAGTGTAGTGATTCGAACGTTATTAGAATGTTGCAAATAAGAGGAATTGCACTAAATTCGTTACAATATTTTACAAGATGCCAAAATCTAAAAATCCTATACGTTGTGATGACTCGGAGGAGATCGGAAAGAAATTAAGGTAAGGACGTACAGTTTTTAATAGAATTTTTGAAAATATTTAGTGATAGAGCGAACCTCAGCAAGGAATACAAAACATTTCTTATGTTTGAAATACTGACACGATTGAAGCTTTATTTTGAAATGGGTGCACAATAGGGCGGGTCGATTTGTGGGGAGGCAAAAAAATCGCCCATTGCTCTGTGAATATGATATTCTAGGGATCATAATAAGAAACTTTGCCGAAGGAACCATACCTCTAAAACGAATTCTGATGTCCCCCCCCCCCCCGCAGGTAGGGGAAAATTTTGAAAAATCCCACTTTTACTCATTTAGAGTGCTCCACTCGAGTCCAAATGTATGACCGACCCCCACTAACTTTGGAAGTCCGACCCACCCATGCCAGTGGCACACCCCCTGGAACCCCCCTGGGGGTTCACCATACAAACATTTCAAATTATTTTATTGCAAATTTTTTTAATTTGTTTATACGTAATAATAAAATGTTACATATGCGCAGTGGTGCATCTCTTTTCAGTTGGTATGAATATGTTTGTGCTGATTTTTTCATGTAAAGTGCAAAACCGGCGATTTTTTGAAATGTTTGTATGGTGAACCCCCAGGGGGGTTCCAGGGCGTGTGCCACTGGCATCGGTGAGTCGGGCCTCCAAAATTAGTGGGGGTCGGTCATACATTTGGACTCGATTGGAGCACTCTAAATGGGTTAAAGTGGAATTTTTCAAAATTTGCCCCTACCTGGAGGGGGGGGGGGGCATCAGAATTCGTTTTAGAGGTATGGTTCCTTTGGCAAAGTTTCTTATTTTGATCCCTAGAATACGATTTTCACAGAGCAATGAGCGATTTTTAAATCGACCCGCCCTAGTGCACAAATATCAAAAATATCAATTATAAAGGGCTAACGGGCAAAAATATACTAAATAAAACGAAAAGATCCACTATAATGACGCAACCTGATAAATATCTGGATTTTAATATTGCACTTGCGTTTGAATGTTAAAATTTTATCTTAATCTGGACCACTGACCACTGGAACACGCCTAACGGTTTCACTTTTGGTATTCTTGTTATATGAAAAGTTTTCCTGAATAGATTGTTTTGAACACATTATTTTAGTCCACCATATTTTATGTTGAGACCTAGTTTTATAATTTTTTTTTTTTTTTATTTGATTATCTTTTCAACAGTATTTTTCACATGCACAGTCTTTTAGTTTGATTAAACAAATTTTTATTTTTTGTTTGTTTTACGGCTAGCTCTTTATTTCATACACATTTCCAAAGTCGTTGACTTAAAGATCTCTTGAACACAATTCGCGCTCCGCCTAGGTTCGTTTTTAGTTATATCAAATTTTGAATGCTGCGCTTCAACCACGCAACTGCGACATTCGTAGCATAGCTTGCAACTGATGACCGAATCGGCGGTTAAGCACGAAGAAGGCAACGGCGCAACGCGACGGCAAAACGCTGCCCACAGCCATCAGGCATTGGCGTTGAATAACCGGGTTTGGGTTAAAGTAGTTTAAGCTGTTGTTGTTATTGTTATTGTTAGCATGCAATATGGCTGCTGGAGGCGAATGAACATGGAAAGCGCAACTAAATGTGAAGAAGGAAGAGGGAAATAAAACGATCAAAAACCAAAAAAAAACAACAAAATTGCATTTTAGATGCGCTACCGACAACTTTCAACCGACCTCACCAGCCCCGTGCCACCATTGACATCGCAATCAAAGACGCCTTTTTCAATCATACACAAACAATAATAATCGCATTGAGTTAAAGAATTGAAAAGCAAACAAATAAAAAGTAACAATGAAACACACAAACATACCAAACTAACTAAAAGATTGTGGAAGCTCCTGAGAAATTGCACGTAGATAGACACGATTGTGAAATGTAAACGTGCTGAAAAAAAGCATTCACGTTCATGTGCGCGTACGCGCTGTAAATGCTGCATTACAATGCTGATGCAGCAGCGCGCTTTCATGAGCTAGGATGTGTGTGTGTGTGTGTGTCGGTGATAAATCAAGAAAACTCGTAGACACGGCGTAAAACTAAACTCACAAAGTGTAGCATTTGAAAGTTTTTTTGGTTTTTGTTTTTGTTGTGCTCTTGTTACGTGCGAGCAATTTTTGCCAGTAACAGCATTCGAAACAACAAACCCAACAAAATACAATACAACTACTAACAAAGTGGTTACAAATCAATCTAACTTAAGGGAACGTTGAGAGGTGCAGAGGGTCGATAGGCAATCCGCGCCAGTTTAAGTCAAGGCAACGCAAACAAAATGCTGAACAATGTCAACACGAAGCGCTGCGCGGCAACATCACGACCAAAATGCGCCAAGTGAAGTGGCGTGCAAAAAAAAACAATGAAGAGACAGCACACAAAGAAATAAAAACGTAAATAATAAACAACAATATAAACGAAAATGGTAATAAGGAACATAAAAAAAAAAAATAAGGAACATAGCGTACAAAATAAACAACCAGAATAAATAATTGTGGCACGTTTGAGGGGTGGAGAAGGAAAAGTGGTGCACAGTGGAAAATGTGAAACAAATTTGACAGGAGCATTTTCACAATGAAATGACACTTCCGTATCAAAGTATTAGACGAGGCACCAAAAAAACTTTTGTGGCAATGTGGTGTGAGGTGCATATTGATTTCCGAAATCAGTATATGACACCTCTGCATTCTCGCTAACAATCATTCACATTGGATGGCACTGTAGGCTTCAAACACTTTTCGGAGAAAAGAGAAGCAAGTTCAGTACACCCGGAGGTACGGAATATCAAACACGCCCTGGAGGGAAGAGAGTAATAAAATATAAATAAAGACAGTAATTGAAGCACGAAATAAGATCAATTTGGTGCGATAGTAGCTAGATTTTCTCTAGTTCGAAAATCCACAACCTGAGTTTTTTAAACTTTTTTTTCAACTTATCGAGCTCTAGCAGCACTTTTAGTTCCCCCAGCGGGTTAGGGGGCATAGAATATACCCACAACAGGTATGCCTGTCGTAAGAGGCGACAAAAATAATAAAGGAATTGCCAGCGCAATAAATAACTTCTTCATCCCAATTGTCAACCTCATATGCCAATGGCGAAACCTGTTTACTTAACAGCCGAGGATTTGGCGACCCCAAGTTCTTCAGAGATCCAGAGGGTGGGAGTGCGGTATGGCCTGGAAGGTTTCATGTGGTCATATTATGGCGATGTTCGGGCGAGTACTTTAATGGTGCTTTTTACCAGAATGTACCGTATCTGCATCCGACAAAGGACCATCAACATCGATAACACTAAGGCCTTCGGGGAGTATCCTTTTTGCTACGACAACAGCACTTTTAGTTCAACCCACAAACAACAAATTATATATAAAGCTACACTTTTTACTACATACCTCTTTGTATGTCCTGAACAACAAGTTCACTATACCAACTATACAAACTATACGCCCTAGTATATACGCTGTGGCAAAATTACTTATTCTTGTGAAGTGTATTCAATCATTGCAAAAGTTTTTAAAAACGAAGATGAAAATTTCGCTAATTCAATCAAAATTTAATAGATCGTCATCATATCTGAATGTTGAAATTTCCAAATATTTAAATCTCTAGGCAGCTTTGTAAAATACGTTATTTTAAGAAATTTCAATATCAGAGCCGTACTTTTGCGGAGCATTCAAATTATTTAATTTTAAGGGAATACTTTTTACTTTACTTGTCTTCATTCGTTGGAGCAGCTGCAAAATCTGAAAAAAAAAAAAATAAAAATTAATGTGTGGCATTGTTTCTATATCAAATTCCAGATTTTCACTTCTGCACTGTGATAAACACTAAAAAAGCAGTAATTATACCTTTCATGAAAATGAAATGCTATATTAATTTCGTCACGAAACCCAAAATTGTAAGCCCTTAAAGGAAAATAGATAGACCCACCATTAAGTATACCGAAATAATCAGGATGAAGAGCTGAGTTGATTTAGCCATGTCCGTCTGTCCGTCTGTCTGTTTGTATGCAAACTAGTCCCTCAATTTTTGAGATATCTTCATAAAATTTGGTGAGCGGGTGTATTTGGGTGTCCGATTAGACATTTGTCGAAACCGGCCGGATTGGACCACTATAGCGTATATGCTCCCTACAACCGATTTTTCAGAAAAAGAAGATTTTTGTCCTATCTTCCTCAATTTAACAGATTGAAGCTTCAAACTTCATCATATAATTTCGTATATTGCACATATAGTTGTCTGAAAAAATCATTTAGATCGGTGGTATATATAGTATATATCTCATACAACCGATTGTTCAGATAAGAAATTGGGCAATTTATTCCCCATTCACATTTCACCAAACGCTTACGTATATAGCATATATTGCAGTCATAGAGATCGGTAGTATATATATTATATACCCCATATAAGCTGTCATTTTTGCCCCTTTTTTACGGTTAGAAGCTTCAAAATTCATCAGATGGTTACGTCTACGTCATATATTTTTGAAATACGCGATTCGAAGTCATATCTTTTACAAGCAGACCACAAAAAACCTGAAACTTTGCATCCTCACACAAAGTACCTACCTATATTATTTTTTATTTTATATTTATCTTAAAAATCGTTTAGGTATGTACATCTGTTCACTATATATTTCTTATTTTATACATCCGATTATTTGAAGATTACAAACGGGATAGATTATTGTTCAGCCCCATTTATGAAAGGTATGAAGTCCTGTCCCGTCCCTACTTGTTTTTTATTCAGGTAATGATATACTATATATATATATGTGACTTTATTCTAACATTATTTTAAATTTTTTTTATACATGGCTCGAATATAGGGTGCCAGTTTTAGGAAAAGCCGAAAATGGCCTGATAGGTCAATAACTTCTTGGGGCGAATTTTGCCCAGAATGAATACCATTACGACAATGTATCACTCAATGAAATCAATGATCACAAAAGTTAAGTCATAAAGAAACTAATTTCGACGGTTTTGTAGGTTGCTGAAACAAAATATGTTTGAATTCCTATATCTCGACGAAAGTCTCCGAATCTGGGCTTAGATTTTCAACTTGTATTGGTGATACGCTTTAGTGGGTATGTCACCAACAGTTTTTGGCCCAACATATTTTTCATTATAAGAGAAAAAATGTATTTTGTATCGATGCTTTAGTTATTTTTCTAGTTCGGGCCCCGAAAACGCTTGGTCACAAACAGGGGCTGTGCGACACCCATTTTTATGAAATTCTGCTTTCACTACACCAAAAGGAAAGTAGGAATGATATAACAAAATTTTTTGCTGAAATGTTTTTTGTTGTCACCCTAGAAATACTCCCAACAGATTAAGGGTAATGTTACGGAGCTAAGCAATGTTTCGCGGAATAAAAATTCGTGACACTCTTAACTGCTGTGGAAACGGTCTTTTGTTAACCCATAGAATCTTCGGGTCTGGGGATTTTAGTCGCTTCCACCACCATATCAATAGGCATGTCCACCGTGGAAATATTCTAAGGCCCTTAGCCCAAATTCTTTAAGTGAAATTCTTATTAAAATCGTCTTCGATCTTTTTCACAATATTTTATATAAATTTGGGCATGGTCTTCAATCGATTTCACACATTCTTCTCAAGCACATTCCATTATGAGAACAATGATTTTCATATGATAACTTTAACGATTTCTGATCAAAGGATAATATTTTATTAAATTGATTTTATCAGAACTGTGCAGTTGCACGACCTCTCTTGAAAGGCTCTATATATATTAAAAGGGAATTGGAAGTTTAATTTGCACATTAGCCTAGATTTAAATAATAGATTACCTGAACTGGTCAATCTACCGAAAGCTGTTACTTTTCCTACATGAATTACCACAACTGGTTACTCTTCCGAAACCGGTTATCTGAACTGGTTACTCTTCCGGAGGTGGTTACTTTCCACGAACGGGTTATTTGAGTTGTTTTCTTGGTTTCTCAATAATTTAGTAACATTTAGGTCATAGTTCATAGGAGAGCTATTTGAATTAATGTGCTATGCTATGCTGAGTCCATGTTTCTAGCTATACATCGATGACGCCGCGCTGAAAGCTGCGAACTGCATCATGCAAAATTGTACAGTTGAACGAACAAAATGAAATGAGTGAAAAAGTTGAAATTTTGAAAATGTTTTGAAAACGTATGAAGTCAGTAGCTCTTCACAATTTTTTTGGAGAAAGCAGGTTTTATTTTTAATAATTTTTAACGATTCTGGATAAACTCACCAACTCCCCTTTTCATTTACAACCATGTGTAGAAGTCGTCCCTTATACCATCAGTAAACAAATAATTAATTGAGTTAAAATCGGAGTTGGCAGCTTTCACACCAACGTCGACGATATCATTAAACCAAATTCATTTTCAGATTTACGTTGACGAGATTTTGCAATGGCGAAGAAATTGTTTTATAAATCCCATTGATTGCTTCAGTTTATTGCTATTTAGTCGCTTTAAGATTACATGTTTATTATTTTGTGTTGATGTTTTTTTTCTTCCTTTTTTTGTTACTGTGTTTCTTGAAACTAAGGCATATATTCACAATAAAGTGTGGGTGAAAAGAATAAGCAAAAACAACAAAAAGTAAAGAAATACGTAGCAAAATAGATAAAGAAACAAAAAAATCGTATTTCTACAACCAGCACAACGAAATCTTCGTCATCATCTAACACTCATACCACTGCATAAACACACACACGCATACCCAATACACATCTATACTCAAATTGAAATGCATAAAAATGCACGTTTAAGCGATAAACGAATTGGCCGATGGCGACAGCAATGCAACGGAGCATACGAGCTAACCACGAATGATGCAGCGCAGCGCAGCAAAGCCACTGCAACGAAAAAAAAATTATGATCTCTTAACGAACACACACCGAAACATATTATACCTATTCGTAGTCGACAAAAAAAAATATTCAAATACACATATTTTTAGCATTTTTACCAATACGCCGTCGGTATTTTTTGACACACACGACGTTTGTAAGCGAGTCCTTTTTCACACGAAAGTAACGCAAAATTTCACGAAATGGTTCACTGCATCAACCGACCAAGTGAATTTTGTGAACCGCCAACGTTGAGTCACTCTCAATAACTGATTTTTAGAGCTGAAAAGCGAAATGTGGCTAGCCAAAGTTTATTGTTGGGCGCAGTCTTTTCGTGTCTATGCTTTAACCACCCGCCAAATACGAAGCTTAGCGTAAGGCATACACGAAGGGATATAACGCGCTTAGCCTCGCATCAAGCGTTGTTGGTGATGCTTTGAAAGATGTGAAATATAACGAGAGCAACCAAGAGGCAGGCTGTGCGAGAGAGCTTTTGTGCGTATGTTTGAGTGTGTTGATGTTTTATGATGCTGCGTATTAATTTATATTTGCTCTCGCTATAGATTTGCGTATGTATTGGCGTTCACTGCTGGTGGCTGAGCGTATTTTTTGCTGCTGGTTCTTCAGAATAGAATATTAGGGACAGGGAGCTGAATGTTACGTATACGCAGTGTTGGCACATGATGAGTTATTGGTTTTAGTGTTAATCAAAAATTTTCAAATAGGAGATACATTCCACACCTGTTTAATTATGTTTATTATTTTTAGTGACTATCAGTTTTATAAATGATTTTCCTGTGCATATATTTAATGATTGATTACTATTATTTTCATTTGTTAATGACTATTTTATTATAGCTTTTAGGATAATTAAAATTGATAAAATATAGTCAAATAGTAAAAACTTCGAGTGTATTTTTGCCCTGAATAGCCTCTCAGCCTTAACAGCTGCCGTGCGAGTCGAAAAAATGAAGGAGCAGCACAACATAAATTACAAGAAAAGCACGACCAATTTCCGCCTTCCAAGCAAAGAAAACTTGTTTGTTTTTAGACCGAAAAGTTATAATGTAGCTTGGTTCATTGGTTTCAATAGGCGGACTGCTCCATATAAATTCGGAATTATCTTGACTCATCACTTGTCAGAAATTTGCAAACTAATCGTGGTTAGTTCTATGACACCTTCAGTAGACTTTCTCGCTCCACATTTGGCTAATTCCAACTAACGAAAAACTCATATTTATGCGGTTTTCTAGTGGTCCTCTGCTGCAAATAGTCTCATGCAAATCGATGACAGATTTGATGTTTCCTTTTATGCAAAAATTCGGTTTTGGAATTTGAGGATGAGTTAATCGAACTTGATGTGGTTAGGAATTCACCGACTATCTTTGGAAAAGGCTTGGGATCTCCTCATTGTTTCTCAGACAGTTTTACATGTTTTCTTAATAGTTGTTGCCATAAATTCTGAATATTTTCATAAAGTGGGCGAAGATGTTCCCTTATTTGCCTGGAAGGCAGAACTGCATGTTGCAGCTACCTTTTGAAATGCCCTATTTTACCGAAAGTCCCTATTATAAATTCCACTTCGTTCCTTTGTGTTGTGCATTTTAGCCTCACTTAGCAAATTATACTCAAGTGTCGTGAGGAGACATCATGTCGCAGCTCCGAGAACAGCATAGGCCACCTGCAGATTATGTCGGGGACAATACCAAGCCACCACAGCTGGTTCTACATATTGGATAGAACAGAATTTTACTCCTTTTGAAAATGTACTACTTTTGAGATATGCCGTAAGTCGTTGTTCTGGTGGAGTGTACAAAAACTGCAAAGAAATTTTTGAGAATCAGTAAAAAATATATTGAAAATTTGATTTTTTGTTAAAACCGTTACACCGTTTTCACTACAAAACAAAGAAAAAAAAAATTTAAAAATTAAATAAAAAACTTTTAAGCAGTTGCTTTATATAAATGGACCAAAATCAGCGAAAAACGTCTCCTTATATAAAGACTTATTCTTGCTAAAATTTGATTTTTAAATTTTAACATAGAAATTGCAAAAATATTTATGAGAAGTAAAAATATAAAAGTGGACCGCACATTACTTGGATGAGAAAGTTGGTGGGAAAGGAGATATTATTAGTCAATCAATTGCGCTCCACCTTTTTATTTTTACTTCTCATAAATATTTTTGCAATTTCTATGTCAAAATTTTAAAATGAAAATTTAGCAATAATAAGTCTTTGTATATGGAGACATTTATTTTTGGTTTCTCCTTTTCTTACATTTTCTCGGTATTTCAACCTATCTGTTAAGTTTTACGCTTGTAGCTCAATGAGAACTTACATAAAAATCAATCGCAAAATTCCCTCCCTTCCGTTTGATTTTTCTAAATATATCAGTCAGTGCGCCC
Organism: Eurosta solidaginis; assembly: GCF_040869045.1. Classification (NCBI taxonomy): domain Eukaryota; kingdom Metazoa; phylum Arthropoda; class Insecta; order Diptera; family Tephritidae; genus Eurosta; species Eurosta solidaginis. The sequence goes on from NC_090319.1 coordinate 6,301,425, forward strand.
CCTAGCGAAATTTTTGTATTGCGTCATCGGCTGTCATCGACCTCTGAATTAAGCTCTAAATTTTTAGCCTCTAGCTCATCGAGAAATTACTTAAAACCCGGTTTCAAATTTCCAAATAATTATCTAATTTTTCGGTCCGTGCGCCACCTAACGAACTTTTTCTCCCTTTGTTCCTTTGTCACGGTGTCTTAACCTGTCTCTGATGTTTCATGTTTGTAGCTCAATGAAAAGTTACTTAAAAACCTCATCACTACCCTTCTGACTACCCAAAACAGAAATTAAATTTTGCACTTGCACCAACACTTTATTTTGCTTTCCGGAATAAGATGTTCCCAAACTAGCACAGTGTCCACTAATGGGTTATGCGATGCATATCTATTGCGCAAAATTCCTATTTTTAATATTTTTATAGATATTTTCCTCATTTTTAAAGATTCTATATGCTTTCTACTATGTTTACCCGAGTTTAGTATCTTGTGCTTGTTCTTTGTAGCTCGTTACTACATGCCTCAATTTTAATACTTTTTGTATTCCTCCGTTCGAATCAGAGCTGCAAGCAAATTATCACAAGCTTCTTCAAAAAATATCTTTTGGTAGATTTTTGGTTCATTGCTTGAACGCAGACAGTTCGTTATTGCAAATTCTCAGACATTGTCCTTACTTTTCGTACATCCCACCCCTGTCTGCCTGCTCACCTTCCGTGTACGACGCGCCGCAGTGAACTTTGAAGCGTTTAACTTTTGAAAAGTTATGCTGTTCGTCATATCTTTGGCCTCTGAACAGCTGATGTTATGTAACATTTTGGACACATAAAAGTACATTCGCAACAAGAGGAAGCCATTGCAGTGTTGCGGTGGTGCATTGTTTCGTTGCTTAGCTGATTTCGCTTGGTTACGTTCCTTTGATTGTTGGTACACATTTTTGTTGCTATTGTTTAATATTTTGGTCGTTAAGTTGATTGTTCGATTGGAAAAAGTTGATAACGCATTCGTGCCCATTTACTACGCATCGTTACCCAAGTTGCGAAAGTTTTCGCTGTACTCCTAAGGCAGCTGCTACTGGAAGAGAAAGAAATGTACAGAGCGTTGAAACTTTGGTGTGAGCTTAAGTAGCTATTCTTACACTTTGTTTGTTATAATAAGAGTCAATTAAATGCTTATTATTAGCAAGCATATGCCATTCATCCCAGATGATTTGCAACACACTTGAAAAGGTTCAAGTTCTAGAAATTTACTTTCGCATGTAAGATGACCAAACAATTTTATATATTCAAAGACTTTTATAATAGAGACGTGTTTCAGTGTTAATATAGCGCAAATAAACTCATACACATACATTTTTTTTTTTTTGGTTGTTGCAGTTATTTATATTTGACAATGGTCGGGCATTGCTGAAAATTTATATCTTCAAAGTTTTAAGAAATTTGTCACGTCCTTTTTTATTCACCGTGCGCTCCCTAAGGAGGCCATCTAAGCCGGAAGTAGAAAATTGCCAATTGATGTGACGATTCGACGCCGTTTAAAGAAACCCAAAAGGATGTATTGGTTGTGTGCATGTATGTATGTGTGGTTAGCGGTATTATTTGTACTTTCTAAAGCTTCGTACTTTTCCATTGTCGTAACGGAAATTGTCTCCCTTTGGCAACATCATTTAACAATTGTGTTGTAGGCCATAAAAATACTCACAATGTTACATACATACACACAAAAACATGTTACTGTATAAAAATGTTTCAGATTGCTTCATTCATCTCATCTCATCGCAACATCATCATCAATTTATTATTTTAAAAAGTTTAAAAATTTATGACGTAATTTTGTTCCTGAATTAACTTCGTGAAATAAGAATACCGTTAGACGCGTGCCGAAATTTAAAATCCTCTTATTATAAATTTTTTATTTATTTTATGGCGAGTGATTTGGCCGTTATTTGTTGTTTTAATTCGGCTTAATGTCACCTAAAATTTAGTTTCTTAAATTTCTTGAAAAATATTTAATGCGTTTAGGGCTAGAAAATGTTTCACTTATATATAAAATTTTTGAAAATCGTGGGGTAGTTATATTTATTTAAAAATGGTTTTCTACTGCTGTATCCTTTTTCCGTTTATCACGATCTTTTTTTATATAGTGAAGACAATGATATGCCCTCTAGTACTAAAGGTGGCAAGAAACCCCATTAGAAAGTTTCTTTTGAGTGGACAGTTTGTTGAGTATTTGGCTTGAAATTCATCTTAGGTGTTAGGTTGTTTACAGCTACATAGGTTCTTGTTTGGGCATTTGTGCTAATTATACATACATACATACGTACATGCTCAACATCTTGCTGCCTCTGCTGTCATAAAATCTTAAAATCGGCTTTTATTATAGGTTACAGTCGTGGTCGAAGTCATACGCGCAGAAGTACTCATATAAGCGTAATAACCTTTAGAGTTCTAAGCGTAAAACTATAAGCGCGTAATAAGATAAGCGTGACAGCACTTAAGGTTACGAGCGTAAGAGCGTATTTGCATACTAAGGTACAGGCATATAACGTACTTGGGTAGCGTATTGCAGTAAACCAATTAAATTTTGTTCATAGTTATTAAAATATAAAAAGTGCGTTCCCTTTCTGTATAGTGAAAACATAGTTTAGGGCATTCAGCAAGGTAGCCTGTTAAAATTCCAATAAATCTCTTTTGCAGATCTCCCAATTTCTTATATGGATTGATGACTTGGTTACTAAGGGATTGAGATCTGGCACACTTTTTATAAAAACTTTAAAATTCCCACACGAATTGTACAGAAAAACCAAAGTCACGATGTGGCGCATCTAAACATTAAACTAAAAAACTAACATATTTAGAAGCTATCCTTTTGGACGTCCTGGACTATGTTTTCATTATACCAAAAGGAAACAAAATATATTTTTTAGTCCACCCCACAAGTAATACTTATAGTCGCAGTCATACTCGTAGACATTACTAAGATCATAATCGTAAACGCATAGGCGTAAATTAGAACGATATTAACGTATCAGCATGAAAGCGTAATAGCCTTCTCCCACTCATATCCCAATTGCGTCTTGTGCTGTTAACCTCTAGCACAAATTAAAGGTGCAAGGAAATTACAAATTGTAGCAGTTGCAGTTTACCGCTACTGTACAATTTATGGCACATTAAATATCTTCCTTTAGAAATTCCTATTTCCATTACAGCAATGACCTGACGATCTATCTCAATTTTTGATGTGTGCAGATCTTCACTCAAGGTGTTGGGGTGTTCAGAATGTTCACATAAGTTAAGTGTAAGCTTAGTACTTAGAAGTGGTAGGCTTAATGTTTAAATTAAACAATTAAATTATTTTGATATATGTAATTGGCGATACTGGACCTGTATGTTTTATGCCGACTCCGGAGCTTTCACTGAGAAGCTTTAGAAATATACTCGGAGTGCTTGCCAAACCACTGTCGAGGGGCGACCCCGCATGAAAAAACTTTCGTCTAATTGAAAAAACTTGTTTACAAAATTAAGATGTGGTTTTGCCTGAGGCGTTAACTCAGGATCTTCAACGCAACGTTCTGATGAGAGGGACATTATGGGCATAGTGAGCTCTCACTCAAAAAAAAAAATTTTATTTCTTCGACGGTTTCTGTGCGGAACCAGGGAATTAATGCCTTCGAATAGATCCGGTAGACAAAGCAAGGCAAGGAAAGGAAAGTAAAAAATATAAGGAGGGGAGGAGGGAAACCTGATGATGTGTTATCAATTTGTTATCAAAGCAGTTGTTGTTGTTGTTGTAGCGATAAGGTTGCTCCCCGAAGGCTTTGGGTAGTGTTATCGATGTGATGGTCCTTTGCCGGATAAAAATCCGGTACGCTCCGGTACCACAGCACCATTAAGGTGCTAGCCCAACCATCTCGGGAACGATTTATGTGGCCACATTAAACCTTCAGGCCATTCCCTCCCTCCCTACCCCCAAGTTCCATGAGGAGCTTGGGGTCGCCAGGGCCTCGTCTGTTAGTGAAACAGGATTCGCCGCGGAAAGGTGAGGTTGACAATTGGGTTTGGAGAAGCTATATATTGCGCTGGCAACCTGAAAGGTTGCGCTACACAGCCCCTTGAATCTGGTATTTTAGTCGGCTCTTACGACAGGCATATCTACCGCGGGTATATTCTGATCCCCTAACCCGCTGGGGTTTATCAAAGCAGTAACAGTTTGTTATGGATGAATTATCGGTTTGTTATAGACGTGATAAAGACAATTGATCCATTTCTAATCGAAAAAAAGTTGTAATCGAAAATTTATGGACCTGCAATTGAAAAAATTATCGATAATTTAAAGAAAAGTTATCGATCTGTTATCAAAAACTCTGCGATTTAATTTGTTATCCGTTTCATATCTATTTATTACCCAAGGGTTATCGATTTTTTATCAAAAGCTTAATAATTTTTTTTTTATGTATCGATTTTTTATCGGAGTATTACCAACTTGTTATTGACGTATTAGAAATTTGTTTTCGATAACTCATCAGCTCATTATCAAACAAGTGCCGATAAAACCACAATATAAAATCAAAGCAACATATGTAAACGGTCGATAACAAGCCAAAAGTAAACCAATAGGAAGCTGATAACTCGGCGGTTACCAGCTGATAGCTAACCTATAAATCAAAGATAATTTTTCTTTCGATAACAAGCCGATAACAAAACAATAACTTCTCCGTATCGGTTGTTACCGGTGAGTATCCGACGAAGCTCCTCTCAGAAAGCCCGAAATTATTTGTTTCTGGTAAATTTACATTTTGTGGTTGTTTTTCTTTTTACTTTCGGCAATTGGTAGCATCTAGATAATTTGAATCCTTATTCGCCTGGTTCTTCCTGTCTGGTCCTTTCCGATAAAAGCGCCTTCTTTGGCCAACGATTATCAGACATTCGCTTGACTTTTGTTTGCGCAGAGAAGACTTTACCATTCGAATTCCTACTAGTCCTAGGTAGCATTTGAGCAGAGACAGTTTTTACTATTTTGAATAGCAAAAATTACTGTTTAATTAATCGGAAAATGGGAAAGACATGATATAATGGTATAGTGAATTTTCTTGTGTGAAATCTGGACCTGAATCACGTAACTGGGCTGTAGAGATATTTGCTTTCTGTAGGTGTTATGTATGTTTGTATTTACAGTGAGGTGATAGTTGCAAATCAAATAGAAGATTTTTTCCAGCGCCTCCCTTTGAACGGTTATATCAATACTACATTGTAACTTTTAGTCCCGGTTACAGACGCCTAGGAGGTTTCGTACATAGCTAAAAATGTGGTATTCTGAATTAATAAAGTCTTAATACATTACGTTCTGAGCCTAAGCTACCTTGCGACACCCGTAACCATTTCAAACTGGGACTAAAAGTTGGTATCTGATATTTCTGGACATGGTATTACCGCTTGACGGGTCAAGATTAAACTAAAAGCGTAATTTTTATTCATAAGGACCACCCTAATGCGGTGCCAACATAAAGTTTTTTATTTTGTTTGTACTTTGTTATCAGTCAAGTTCTGTCCAAACTATAAAATTTCAATACTAAACTAAGTTATATTATTTGTACTTAAGTGTGTAAAACAAGTAAGGAAGGCTAAGTTCGTGTATAAACGAACACTACATACTCAGTTGAGAGCTTTGGAGACAAAATAAGGGAAAATCACAATGTAGAAAAATGAACCTAGGGTAAACCTGGAATGTGTTTGTGTGACATGGGTATCAAATGGAAGGTATTAAAGAGTATTTTAAAAGGGAGTGAGCCATAGTTCTATAGGTGGACTCCATTTCGGGATATTGCCATAAAGGTGGGCCAGGGGTGACTCTATAATTTTTTTGTACGATGTGGGTATCAAATTAAAGGTATTAATGAGGGTTTTAAAAGGGAGTAGCCCTTATTTGTATATGTGAAGGTGTTTTAGAGATATCGACCAAAATGTGGAACAGGGTGACCCAGAACATCTTCTGTCGGGTACCGCTAATTTATTTATATATGTCATACCACAAACAGTATTCCTGCCAAGATTCCAAGGGCTTTTGATTTCGCCCTACAGAACTTTTTCATTTTATTCCACTTAATATGGAAGGTGTCACACCCATTTTAGAAAGTTTTTTCTAAAGTTATATTTTGTGTCAATAAACCAATCCAATTACCTTGCTTCATCCCTTTTTTCATATTTGGCAAAGAATTATGGCATTTTTTTCATTTTTTGTAATTTTCGATATCAAAAAAGTGGGCGTGGTCATTGTCGTATTTCGGCCATATTTTATACCAAGATAAAGTGAGTTCAGATAAGTACTTGAACTAAGTTTAGTTAAGATATATCGTTTTTCGCGCAAGTTATCGTTTTAACGGCCGAGCGGAAGGACAGGCGGCCGACTGTGTATAAAAACTGGGCGTGGCTTCAACCGATTTCGCCCATTTTCACAAAAAACAGTTATCGTCATAGAATCTATGTCCCTACCAAATTTTACAAGGATTGGTAAATTTTTGTTCGACTTATGGCATTAAAAGTACTCTAGACGAATTAAATGAAAAAGGGAGGAGTTACGCCCATTTTGAAATTTTATTTTATCTTTGTATTTTGTTGCACCATGTCATTACTGGGGTCGAATGTTGACATAATTTACTTTTATACTGTAAACATATTAAATTTTTTGTTAAAATTTGACTTAAAAAAAAAATTTTTTTTAAATGTGGACGTGTTCGTCATCCGATTTCGCTAATTTTTATTTAGCACACATATAGTAATATGAGTAACGTGCCCACTAAATTTCATTATGATATCTTCAACGACTCCCAACTTACAGCTTGCAAAACTTTTAAATTACCTTCTTTTAAAAGTGGGCGGTGCCACGCAACAACATTTCCAATAATTTTCTAATTTTCTATTTTGCGTCATAAGGTCAACGCACCTACCAAGATTCATCGCTTTATCCGTCTTTGGTAATGAATTATCGCACTTTTTCGGTTTTTCGAAATTTTCGATATCGAAAAAGTGGGCGTGGTTGTAGTCCGATTTCGTTCATTTTAAATAGTAATCTGAGATGAGCGCCCAGGAACCTACGTACCATATTTCATCAAGATACCTCAAAATTTACTCAAGTTATCGTGTTTACGGACGGACATGGCTAAATGAATTTCTTTTTTCGCCCAGATCATTTTGATATATAGAAGTATATATCTATCTCGATTAGTTTATGCCGTTACGGATTACCGTTATGCGAACAAAGTTAATATACTCTGTGAGCTCTGCTCAGCTGAGTATAAAAATTTAAGCAGCATGAATTTGTGTGGGCGGTGAGTGTGTGTTGTTGCTATTGGATTTGCATTATGCAGTAAAATATTTTTATATCTGCGCTCTATGCAAAGAAATAAACAAACAAATAGTCAATGGATGGAAGGAAGTGCGCTTCCAACGTCATGGGACTTCGCGCAGAGCTAGATTGTGTGAGAAAATGTGATATATGTATGTATATGTGTGTTTGTGTACGAAATAGAATTCCATGTTGTAGTAATACAGCAACAACACACATAAAATTTTTCGATTTCAATTTCAATTTATATTCTCCTTAGGATTTCCTCTGCATCCTAATGTCGCTTACTCTACAAATAAATTCCTCACTCTCTGCCAACTTGTCCTATCGTATCGTACCCTTTACAAAGAATCATGTCCTCTTATTTAATTCGTTTTTTATCGGTTTCGACTTCAGTGCACTCATAACACTGTGTGCCATTTGTTTCGCATTGCCCAGCGCTACCAAAGTTGACGATCTTCCTTCTTCTTATTTCCCCACCCATCTATTCTCACGCAAACTACCATAAGATCTGTAGGAGTAGAGACGTCTGTTAAGGCCATAATTCACTGCTCCCTACAACTTCGTTTTGTGGTGTGAAGACAAAGTTATATAAATTATTGTACCTATATATGTATGTGCGAATGTGTTTGAGCTTATGTGACGGCATTTGTTGGACAGTTGGAAAAAGTGTTGTGTTGTGTGTATGTGTGTGCGTGGGTTACGCGCGAAACCAGAAGGGATTTTGTAGCAGCCGCAGTAGTGGTAATTGTAGTCAAAGTAGGAGAGGAAAAAAAATTGTGGCAGCCATCGAAGTTGTAGCGTAGCAGAAGCGCGCAAGTTCTCTGAAGTGTTGTTCACGGTTGTTGATGATGGTTAGCACTCGGCTATTACAAACTTACCCATAATACTACTCTTCGAACTATATATAGTTATTTCTTCAGGATTTATACCCCGTTGTCGGCTTTTTTTATTTCATGGAAGGAGGAAATGCTTTATGAAATAATCTTTTAAGTCTCGCTGCGAGAACCTCCCACTGTAGGTCAGAGCCTTGATCTTGCAACCGCTGTACACGAAAATAGAACGTACTCAGCCGTTTCTTTCTGCAGCTTGCACCTCCTACATCTGCTGTTGCTGACAATGTCCAGTTATTACACTCATCGGCCGACCAGCGGACTGTAGGACTAACGTACTCTTGAAAACCTAACAAACCATTTCTACAATCTAATAATTCTACATTTTTAACGTTTTTCAATGTTGATCGAAGTGTTCGCATCTCTTACCATTTAGCGAAGTCCTTCTGGCCGCAAGTACATAGATGGCAAGTTTCCACACGTCTTATCTATTATGGGTATTTTTGTAATGACATTTCGCCTTCGAATATTGCATGAAGATTGACGACGTAGAATCATGAATTTACCGCAGGGTTGACTGTCTAGATTTTGCTAGAATAAGGTGAAAATATTTCGCTTTCGGCTCATTTGGACCATCTGTGGATTTATCACGGGTCGTCATTGGTCTTAAAAAAAACTCGACCTTATCTTCTACGGTATCGCAACGGACCCTCATGCTACCACTCCACCTAGCCAAAACTAGATATTGAAGTCTATTATGAAACATTCACAAAGCGCAATCTTTGTCGTAACAATGATAGTAACCACAAACGAAATTTTAAATGTAACCGTAACTGAACTTTATCAGTGACCAGAATCATCGTCGTAAGACAGTGACAAATCGATATCGGTACCCAAAACCCAGTACCCAAAATAAAGTCCTTTGAATCTATGTATGTATTACGTTAGCTATACCCACAACTGGGTATATAATGCACAACTTCAAGCCACTCTAATACTTCTTCATCCCAGTACTTGTTTTTTAGTATTTATTAAGTCGTTTATTTCTATTTCTTTTAGTTGTTGTTGCTGACGAACGTCATTGGTTTTGTGGATTTAGTTACGAACGAAAGGATAAATAAGGATTGAGATTGCAGCTGTTGCCATTGCCGTTGCCGATTACAGGTCGTAATCTTCATGTTTCTAGGTGCACCATATCTTTGTGTATGTGTGTGTGTGTGGGTGTGTGATATCGCCTTCGCTGCAATATCCACTACATTTGCAATCGCACATTTGTCTGGCGACTTTGTTAGTCGGTATTACGGCTGCCATTCATTTCAATTCGTACGACATCATTGCATTCTAAGCACTTGAAATATTCTTTCCAACTTTCGCGGCATTACATATGTATCCTTAACGCTCACATTCTTATTGCACTGAAAATGAAACTCAATGCCGCCTCGAAGCTCGTCTCCATCCTTACCACACAGCTCTCTATCTTGGGCGCCATAACTTTGCTTACTATACCTTTTATGCGTTTAAATACTAGCGCATGTATGTATGTGTGTATGTGATTGCACAAATTTTTTCGTGTCGCAATTATTTACGTTCCCACCATGCTAAGTTTTGTTACAGCATCGCTATTTCTTTCAAAATTTATTTTTATTTTTTTGTTTTTTATTTTCAAGCTTCATTTGCTGTCGCCCGTTCTGGATACAGGCACAAACTGACTGCTTAGCTTCTGTGCTGTCGCTGCTGTTTCTAGATACAGTGCTTCTTCTAGGGATCTATTGCATATCGTACATACTTAGGCATGTGTATGTACGCATGTTGGTCGCATCATTTGCTGTAATCTTAATATTTTTCATTTTTTGCTTGGCTGCTTTGCTGCTTCGTTTTGGCTTCCGTTTGATTGTCTGGTCGACAAGGCATTTGTACTTTGCTCTTTGAACACCCAAACTTTTGTTTCCAGCCAATCCGCTTAGTTGCCCTCTTTACCTTTCTTGACCTCTACATTGCTAGAATATGTGTGTGTTGATGTCATATGTTGTTGAATTGTTATTTGTTTACAAATTAGACAGTCGGTGTCACATGAAATGGAATCAATGGCAGAATGTTGCACTTTTGCCAAAAATCGAAGAATTTTTGACATTTGAGTCAAGCCTTGTTAGACGGGCTGCAGAAGGCTTCTTAACTTTAGCCTGTTTGAGTATAATTTATGTAGCCATGCAGAGTAACTAGGAGACTCAGAGGTAAGTTTTTAGGTTTGAATTATCTGAGAGCCTATGTCCTAACTTAGCTTAAGTCCGGGTTCTAATTCCGGTTTCCGTTTTGGTAACATGTTTAAATTTCTGTTCATACTTCATTCTCTGTTCTAAATATTCTGAGCTTCTGTTCTAATTCAAGTTTCTGTTAATGCAAGAACTTCTATTCTTATTTAATTTTCTATTCTAGTATCGGCTTCTGTTCTCGTTCCAGTTTTTAATCTGGTTTCAATTACTTATTTCTAGTTCCGGTCCTTCTTCTAATAACGGTTCTGTTCTAGCTTTAATCGTTATAGTGCCGTTTTATTTTCTTGTTTTAATTTCATTTCTTATTTTAATTCTATTCCCTACTCTAGTTTCTACTATTGTTTCAATGTATTTCATGTAACGGTCTTTCTCGTTTCGTTTCCTCATTATTTATTGCGAACCGAACGTTTGTTTCGTTTCTGATGCGAATAGTTCATGTTTTTGCATTATGTTAAATGATAGCAGCATATCATTTGACAATTGCTTTCGCCTTCTTTTTTAGAAACGAAGATGAAATCGCTGATCGATGATTCATTCATCTGACCTATCGTGCGCAATACAGAAAGATGCCCTTAATTTCCGTTCTTGTGTTAGTCTAAGCTATAAGTCCAAGTCTCTGTTCTTGTTTCGAATTTGATTCTTGCTTTAATCTTCGAGTTCGGATATCGGTTGTCGTTTCTACTCCAATTTTAGTTAGGTTTCATATTCGATGCGATTTCTTATCTCTTATTGCTTGCGGCTTATATTTCAATTTCGTCTTTGGTGTAAATTATTTCTTTCTCGGATTTAACTTTTTCACGCTTTTTTCCGATGTAAATTTCAGTTTGGTGCCGGTATCGTTTCCGGTTTGTTGTTTTATTACGTCTTTGATGCTGGTCATAAATTGAGTTTCGGTTTAATGATCATTTTCGGGTACGATTATTGTTCAATTTTGGTTTCGATGTTTACTTCGGTTCCAGTCCTCGTTCATTACTCTTATCATACTTGGTTCCATTGTATTTTTCCGTTGTTGATGTTTTGCTCTATTTCAGATCCATTGTGTATCTCATTTTGGTTTTCCTTTGGCTTCGATTTCGTTTATTTTAATATTCGAGTTGCGCTCCGGGTTCGGTACTGCGTTCTTTTTTCGGTTCTGGCTTTTGTTTCTATATGGGTTCAATAACGGTCTAAGTGTCATTAGTTATAGCTTAGACCCAGCTCTGGTTTAGTATAGGAAGTGATGTAAATAGTTGGAATATATCATATTGCATTTACAAAAATGTCAGTAAATGTTGGCACAGGACTCAAAACCATGTTTTTATTATACGTATAGTAAATGAAGAGTTCCAAACCAAAACACAATAAGTGCACGCTTGACCGTTTTAGAAATTAGGATGGGATTTAACTTAATTTTATATTGTCTATGTAATAATCTTTATGCGTAGTAAAAAACAGAAAAACTAAGCCATCCTGGAACATTCCAAAAAATACGTTTCATAGCAAACCGCAGTAATTTGATACAATTTTTCGATATTTGAGTTGAAAATTTTGTTATGTTTATATGAAAGGGGGAAAATTATGGAGTACTGGTATAATCCTTAAGGGTATAAGTACTTTAAGAAGAATATTTAAGAGGTATACGAGTACTCCAGAACTGATCTCCATTCGTATAAAAAAGTGTAGTCTAATTTACATTGCGATGTCCTTGGCCAGGATCACCTACTCGGAATACTCCTTCACAGTACTCCATAGAACGGCTGCGGGCGAGAAATTTCCCACAAATCTTAAAAAATTACTTAGTGGACTACTCACAAGCAATGCTAGAGCTGGACCATGTACTTCGTATTGAAGGACTAATATGACAAAAATTAAATAATTAAAAAAAAATTTTAAGTTAAACGGTTTTATTTAAAACAATACTTTCATGAAGTAGTAATAATATTAATAGCTAGAAAATAATTAGGTAGTTCCTAGGTACCAGTATTCACCCTCCTCATCAATCTAGAGCGTTGATCAGACAATTACATAAAAGCGTTTTACGCGTGACCCCCAGCGGGTTACGGGGTCGGAATGTACCCGCGGTAGGTATGTCTGTCGTAAGAGGCGACTAAAATACCAGATTCAAGAGGCTGTGTAGCGCAAACCTTGAGGTTGCCAGTGCAATATATAGCTTCTCCAAACCAAATTTTCAACCTCACCTATCCGCGGCGATCCTGTTTCATTAACAGACGAGGCTCTGGCGGAGGGAGGGGATGGCCTGAAGGTTTAATGTGGCCACATAAATCGCTCCCGAGATGGTCGGGCCAGCACCTTAATGGTGCTGTGGTAACGGAGCGTACCGGATCTGTATCCGGCAAAAGGACCATCACATCGATAACACTCCCCAAAGCCTTCGGGGAGCAACCTTATCGCTACAACAACAACAACAACAACAACAACAACGCGTGAAATTTCTAAAAATGTGAGGCATAGCATAACGTGATTAAGGTTCAGTTGGTCTTACTTATGACTACTAATAGAAATTTTATGGGTCCAACGCTGTCTGATCAACGCCCAGATTGATGAGGAGTGTGATGACTAGTACCTAGGACATACTTAATTATTTTCTAGGTTTAAGTATTATTATTACTTCATGTAATATTGTTTTCAATAAAACCGCTTAACTTAAAATTATTTTTTTAATTGTTTTATTTTCAAGTTTTTAATCTATATTTAATTGCCTATTATTTTTCATTTTATTTAGTTCATTTAGTGACTCATTATTACAAGGACTCTTTCCTGACAATTTGTTACAATCTAAGTCCTCAATACATAATCCTTCCAAAGACTTTACTCGACTCTGCGCCACATATGCTTGTCCCTCCTTGAACTGCAAAGTATTTTGTGTCACTTCTACCGGACTGTATGCAATATTTGTTCCAAATATGAGCCAAATCGGACATCATAGGTCCCTTTATATTCATGTATGTATTATGTGTTCCAAATATGGACCATATCGGACCACAAAGACGATTTTTTCTTAATATCTCGATCCTTGCGCCACCTAGCGGCGATTTTTTTCACAGGCCGCCTTCTATTCATGTATTATTATGTGTTCCAAATATGAGCCAAACCGGACCACAAATACGATTTTTCTTAATATCTCGATCCTTGCGCCACCTAGCGGCGATTTTTTCATAGATCTCATTATATTCTTGTATGTATTATGTATTCCAAATTTGAATCAAATCGCACCACAATATGATTTTTTTAAATATTTCGATTCATGCGCCACCTATTGTAGTTTTTATTTCCTATTATTGCATTGTCATCGGGTTCTGAACTATATTACAAGTTTCAAGCTTGTAGCTTATCGGGAAGTTACTCAAATTTCAATTACAAAATTCGTTCACAACGGCCGTGCACCCGTGCGGCCGGCCTTCAAGTCAAGCTAAATAAACCCGTTTAAAAATGGTAGGCATGATCCAACAACTTTTTTAAGGTCGGTATCAAATCTTCTATTCCATTCTTCGTTATGATCCTCTTAATCATCAATTCTTTAATTATCTCCTTACTTTTAAATAATTGTATCCAATTATAGTTATCAACTTGATACAATCAAAAATGAGCTAACATAACAGAAGTGCTTCTATTTTACTTACCAGCATTGTACTTTTCTGTTCATTAAGCGTTTGTTTGGTTTTGCAGAACTTTTGATTCCTTGCATTTCACTTCGATCAATGATGTCCTGTTCGAGTTGTGTTTGTTGTGTTTTTGTTTTCTTCGGGTTTTTCAAATATTTAGTAATTTTTTTTTTTTCATATGCTTCTTCCTGCTGGACAATTCTTCCTCGTCACACGTGCCAATGTTAAGAAGGTGGCGGCACATTTTATTGGTATTCGAGAAAACGACTTTTTTACGTTTATGTTCTATCGCAACGGCATATCAACTAATAACAATAGAAAAAGAACAAGAAAAGAAACAAGAAAATAGAAAAACTAACCAACAACACTTTACCAAGGTATAAAAATAACAAAGAGGACGACAACCTAGATGAAAGATTTGAATTTTGCGTAAATGATAGTGTTATTAAACTTTTTTTGGAGGATACTAAAATGAGCGGAGGAGTATTTTTGGACAACGCACAGCGATCACTGTGACTGCTGAATAAAGTGCGTATAAAGTTTCTAACCGAGTCAGGTAAACAATGAAGGAAGCTTAAGCTGGAAAACGTAGTTCGAAATGCTTCCGTTACATAGTACTGCTGTTTAGGTGAAATTGCAAACGTTGGCGACGTTCTCCAAAGGTGAAACATTGGCTGTGTGATGGTATTTTCTTCTGTAAAGTTGTGAACTGATTGAGAGCACTTGAAACATCCTCTATGGGTAAGAAAATGTAAACGGTGCAGCGCTTTGCGCTTGGAATATTAGGGCCCGTTTCCTTCTGCTTCTGGACAGATGATCCCAGGTTCAGCTAAGCAAGCGCAGAACTAACACCACAGTTAAAAGGAGACAGCGGTATCGAGCTGGTATTCTTCAGACACTTGCAAGTCAACCAAGCAAACTTGAACGACTTAATAACAGAACAGGAGACCTGTTAAATAGGTTAAGGATATTTGACATCAGCACCACAACTATGAGACACTGGCAACTTGGTGTGCATGCTGAGGGAATAGGGATATAATTTTTTGTTCAGAATTTGGCGAAGCTGCGATGATAAATGCAGCTTTAGGGCGCGATAGGTTCTTATTTATGGGCAGACATATAATAACTTCGAGAAGTTGCTGAATGCTCCGTAAGAGATATCAGCATGTTCATTGACCGAACCAAATAGTTTCGACGCGCTGCGAATAGCCCGACTAGAAAAAGTAGCAATTGGTACCAGCATAAAATGAATTAAAATCGTTCCCCCTACTTGGGCTCTAGTCTTTAGTATTCATGCAGCGCAACAACCAACAGACCAACAACAGCACAATTTGTATGGTGTAAAGATAGTTCTGTTAAGTTGTTGTAAGACTTTACTAAGGTAAATATGCCTCAGTCATTTGGAATCCGATATACTCTTCACACTCTTTAAGAATTGAACGAGTTCAGCGGAAATTCATGCGTTTTGCTCTTCAACCTCTACACTTTGATAATCCCATGCCACCCTACAATGCGAGATGCATGCTTATAAATGTCTTGCCACTTGAAGTCAGGCGTTCTGTTCAAGGCTTAATGTTTATTTTTGATATAATATCTGGTGCTATTGATTGTTCCGAACTTCTGGGTCAGGTAACTTTCAATGTCCCTAACAGAGCCCTCCGCTTTCACAATACATTTCGTATTGAAGTGTTGCGTTCTAATTACTTCAGCTTTGCTCCTCTTCTAAGAGGACTTGTAGAATTCAATCACCTATCTAGGAGTCTAGATCTTGACTTTGCCATGTCTAGGTCTCTCTTCAATGCAGGTCTCTCTGCATTGAGGTCTCTCTGCATTGAGTCTTATTATCTATCACATTAAGTCATACTTAAATTAATAATTTAGTTCTAAGTACACCTGTAATCTAGTCAGTAAGGTATGTTACCATTGACTCAATAAAGAAATGAAATGAAATGAAATTAATCTAACCATGATAATAGAGTATTAACCGGTGCGGTGTGTCTCATGGACAAGTGAGCTCTTCCTTAACTAAGAAGCGGCCACCCAATATAACCTAGATCAATTAGTATTTCGTGTTTTATATATACCAAAGAGTTTCAAAACTGTCGTTTGAAGCTTTAATTAACTTAGATGTAGGGAGTCTGCATAATGATACCCACAATTCCCGAAGTCCTATGGTTTGGCTTTTCATATACATTTATCGATGAGTTATCGATCTTTTATATGTATATTTCGGCAAGCTATCAGTTTATTTTGGAAAACTTATCGACTAATTATCGAATAGTTATCGATTATTTATCAAAAATTTATCGACAGGTCATCGACTTATCAAAAATTTATGGATGTGTTATCGAAAATATAGCTAATTACTATCGAAAAGTTATCGATTTCTCATCGCAAAGTTGGCGATGAGTTGTCAAAAAGTTATAGATTTGTTATTGGTGAGTTACCGTAAAACTATCCACTTGTTATCGGCATGTCATCGATTTGTTATTGAAATCAATTTTAATTTGTGTTTTACCAATTTATTAATCGCTATCGGTTTGTTATTGATGACTTACCGTTTTTTTATGATTGTGTGGTAAAGTTGCTTTCTTGTCGGACTTTAGTTAACTCAATAATTTTAGTTTTCTAGACGTATAACTGCATGATTTTTTTTCTTGTTGAAACCTGGAAAATTATTATATTCAAGTCTTTAAATAATATTCCTTTCGTATAGATTGAAAATCCTCCTGCTGCAGGGTATATACGGTTGTATGAGTCTATAAGCATATGTATGTATGTAAATGTGACTCTACCAACACTTACTTTGGGCAAGAGGAAACGCTTAGTAAAGATTTGAATGTGCATATATGAAAGTAGTGAATGTATTTTGTATATGCATGTGTATCAACGCCATTATACTTGGGCTACACCCCCTTTTTTTACAAAACAATATTAAGAATTTGTGTAGGTACGTACCATATGCATACAAACCTACATAAAATGTATATACGTGAAAGGGCGCTCTTGCTATCTTTAAGGTGCTGCTCATGGCTATGACTTCAGTTGAGTGGGCGGTGACTGGCCGTCGGCTAAATGTTACCCCAAATGAGTGACTGCTGACTGTTAGAGTTGAGATGCTTGTATGTATGTATGAATTAGTGTTAACGTGGATGGTAAGTGAGTGCGCACGTTGGAATGGTTTGGCCTAAGAATAATACAATAACTCGTGGCCGGTATGCAGAACAAGTGGTCCGTATTCATCTAATTAATTTTTTTTCTTACACTATCCCTTTCAGCTCTTGAACTTTGCCTTGTGTTTCAGTATTCCCTTGTGAATTTGTTCCTAAAATTTTATGTTGTTGCCTTACCATAAATTTGCACTATTAAAGAGATTTGGTCTAAATTGAAAATAAAAATAAATATTAAAGACGCATAAATACTTTGAGAACAAAAAACAATAATACATGAACCTAAAATGAATTGCTTCGAACCGTCGGTATTTTAACAAATTTTTTTCTTGTTTGTCTACTTTTCTTAGGTATTGGTGTATGTATTGACCCGGCAACCCAAATACAAAATAGAGCCCAAACCCAAAAGTAGAATAAAAACTTTAACCGAAAGAATTGAAATTGAATTTGAAACTGATACCGTAAGTAACCTTATCGGAAACAAAAATCAATACCTATAAGAAAATGTACACAGGGAAAATATAACACGGAACCTTTGCGAGAAATGAAGAACGGAATCTTAACCAGAAACGAATCCACCCAAGACGAAAATATAAAAGAACTGAAGACAGTACCAAAATAGAACACGAATCAAAACCAGATGCGAATCTGAAATCGATTTTGTACAGGGAACAAAAAAACTGGAAAGGTGCTGGGAGTAAAATTGCAGCTAAACCCACATCTAAAGGGGGAATGGGAATAATGTACGTATCGAAACGACGACTTAAAGATAAATCGCAATAGCATACGGAACAAACCTGGAACTGAAATGGAAACCAGATCCGAACTCGATAACAATGACAAGATTTCAGGGGTTGTTCATAGCATTTTCAACCGAGTTATCAGCTTCACCTCAGCGACCTCAAGTTCTTGATGGAAGAAGCGGGTTGGGTGACTAAGGTGGTTCAATGTGCCATATCAAATCGCTCCCCAGATTGTCAGGTTAGTACTCTAATGGATCTGTTTTCCGGAACGTACTGGAAAAGAACAATTGACATTAATAAAACTCCGCAAATCATCGGACAGTCTTTAAATCGCCAAAATAAGAAGAAAAACACGTTAGAAAGACTGACCCCGCTACCGAAACACAAACTAATAAAGCATAATCTTGAACGGAATCCTTGACATGAAGTGGCATGGCAATGTAGGGCGAAAGTTGAGCAAAGACAAAAACCGAAGCAGGGATCCAATTCGCAACAGAGACTAAAAACGAATCACCGATGCGAACAAGAATAGTCACCGATATTACCTAAAACAAAAACTGGTGTAAATATTAAAGCAAGAACCAATACCGATATAGAAGCAGACATCAGAACATGAAACTGGGCATTGACCCGAACAAGCACAGAGATAGAAACTGGAGCAGAGATCTTTATAAGAATGTTATAATCTATATCAAAGGCGGAAATCGGGGAATATGCTCGAATAAAGACAAAGCCGGAAACTGGAGCAAAGCTATCGAATACAAACCGACATACACTAGAACAAATAACGGAATTAGAACTGAGACGAGAACGGAAAAAGGAATTAGAGTAAAGACTGAGCATACCGATTTGAAAGTCGCCGTTACGTACTGACTGTCACAGCATTTGCATCTCGTTCTTGTATTCACGCTTACCAATAATCAGCATCCCAGACCAACTGTGATTTGCCTTGCGACTAAGTAGCATTAGACAATACAGTAAGCGGCGAGTAGGCTACGCAAATACCCACGCATTTGGTGATAGATTCATGGATTCGTATTGACACAGTTAATTGTTGTGCTATGACGAGAGATATGATTAAGTTTGTGATTGGTAAGAGTGACTATGCACCACGGCTCAGAACTTTGTCTTCTTCTTCTTCTTGTAGCGGAAGTATAAGGCTCGATAACCTGCGAAGAGATTTTAGGCCGAGTTTCTCTTCCAATTCGAAAGGCATCTGCAAGGCAGATAAGTTTTCACTGGGAGCTTTTCATGGCAGAAATACACTCGGAGCGCCTGCCAAACACTGGCGAGGAGCGACCCCGCTTGGAAAAATTGTCTTCTAATTGAAACAAGCAAGGAAGGCTAAGTTCGGGTGTAACCGAACATTACATACTCAGCTGAGAGCTTTGGAGACAAAATAAGGGAAAATCACCATTTAGCAAAATGAACCTAGGGTAACCCTGGAATGTGTTTGTATGACATGGGTTTCAAATGGAAGGTGTTAAAGAGTATTTTAAAAGGGAGTGCGCCATAGTTCTATAGGTGGACGCAATTTCAAGACATTAAAGGTATTAATGAGCGTTTTAAAAGGGAGTGTGCCTTAGTTCTACAGGTGGACGCCTTTTCGAGGTATCGACCAAAATGTGGAGCAGGGTGACCCAGAACATTATCTGTCGGGTTATTTATATACGTAATACCACGAACAGTATTCCTGCAAAGATTCCAAGAGCTTTTGATTTCGCCCTGCAGAACTTTTTTCATTTTCTTCTACTTAATATGGTAGGTGTCACACCCTTTACAAAGTTTTTTCTAAAGTTACATTTTGCGTCAATAAACCAATACAATTACCATGTTTCATCCAGGCGGAGCACGCTACCATCACACCATGGCGGCCGCCAAAATATTGATCGGGTAAATTTTACCATCCGGGGACCTTTGGGCATCAGTGCCTAGCTCGCTCATTGGAAAGATTATGCTACACAACCCCTTCTACCCTTATCATCGTATTAATCAATTATAGTAAAGTATAAAAATCGCTGCAACTAAGAAGTCAGAGTCAGATATCACTTTGTTTCCTTATAATCAAGGGTTCTGACAACTTCTTCCTACTGAGAGTCAATTCTTGTAGAAATATGAGTTTGTATTGCTCCACAACTTAGGCACCAACTAAAATTGCATACCGTGAGCCGTAGTGACGTATCAGTCAGCACGAATTCGGTTTTCTTAATTTCAAAATAATAGCCAAAAATAAACTGTTTTACCACTTTTCTTACAGCACCTGATCTAAGTAGCAAAAGTTCATTGAATGACCCACTTAATTTTTATAACTTGCAAAATTTGTTCGAGTCATAAAATTAAGAATTCAAAACATTGAGCAAAACAATAACAAGTTTAAAGCGGAACCGGACGGATGCCAAAAACTTTACTACTTTCACTGGTCTGCAACAGGCGGTTAATAACAAAATTCACTTCGAATGGCCGCAAGACTTATGAATGCGGCAAAAGTGTTATATTAATAAAAAAATATGTATATGAAGTAAGTAAGAAAGGGAAAAGTTTTCGAAGAAAATGAAAGTGAGTTAAAAATGAAGTAGAGAATTCAAAATTGAAAACAAAAAAAGCGGAGACCAAACAAAACTTAAGTCAGCGGGTAATTAAAATTCTGTACGCGAATCGCTGTGATTCAAAATGTCGCCACTTTTATTAATTAACTACAGCAGCACTTCCCCACTGACTACTCCTCTTCAGCACAGTCCCCTTTTGAATATGCAAAATTTGCAAACACACAAAAGGATAAGCAAAACGCTGTAGGTCGAGAGAAATTTATCTCGAGAGGATCAACTCAAAATTAGCTAAAAACTTATAACATTTTATTCACTTAACGAAAAACATTGTTTGGGGCAAACATAACACAAAAACAAAAATAAGCCAAATCGGGTCATCTACGACGTCATTAAGCAATTTCGTACGCAATGAACAGAGCAAAGGCGAGCAGCACCCGAACCGACTTGAATTGAGTTAAGCAAAGCAAAAGGTTAAATGGGCATTTAAAGCACTGCAGCGACTATTCCGTGCCAATGAGATAAGCAAAACGAGGTAAATAAATTCGAAGGGTAATGCCAGCAGAATCCTTACACAAATACGTTTGACTTCTTTACTGCCGCTGCTGCTGCTGCTGCTGCCGTCTTCATTACAACTTGTCCAGAGTGCTGTGCTTGTATGCAAAACAAGCTGTGCTCCCAGCAGACAACACTTCATGAGTTCAACCTCTGACATCGACTCATAACCAAAAAGGCAAAGCAATATTTGTACAATCTGGAAAGTCAGTCTGCTTAACAAAAAAGTTGTTTATGTTATTAATCGGCTAAACGGCTGAGAGTGGTTGAAAGGCTTAGTGGCCAAGCATGTAAAGTATAATAGGGGATGATGATGATGAGACGAAGAAAGGCGAGAGCGTTTGGGACGGTAAACTTAGTGGCGCATAATACCAGAGAAACATTTAGGCAATTACAGTAACAAAAACATGAAAACAAACAAACAAAAAATAGCTGTCAAAAGCAAGTGAACAAGGTAAGATATCGAAGTGATGGCGCTTGGCGCGTAAATAGAACGGGGCGCTTCTTGAAATAAGACTAATAAACTGGATTTATGATTTTTGCAGGTGCTCGAGAATTTATTGTTATCGGCTTGTATTCCTGCATTGATAAGCAAAGTACAAGCCAATACTGAATGAAATAGTGGGTGTTATTCACCGCTAATAATGGCATTAAATTTTCAACGTACATACTTCTAAGATAGATACTGAACTTTGTTCTTCGAGATAGGACTTATCAACCTGTTCAATCTAGGATATCGGGGCACACTTTCATTTCATTTAAGTTATTCTGAAATAATAGCATAACTGATTCAAAAATCATGCCAGAGTGATGCACAGGCAGTAGCGGAATTATCTCGCATTACTCCCGAAGTATTGCTGAAATGATCAAGAGAAAAATCCAAAATTATCCCGAAGTAAACGGCGAATGAGTCCGAAATAAAACTCGAAATTATTCTAGAGCAATACGGAAATTATATACAAAATTGTGCCAATATGATGCAAAAAGTGTTCCAAAATCATTCCTAAAAGGTGCCGAAATTATCTGGAATAGTCTCAAGAAAGAATGTCGAAAACAATTTACCAAACAGTTACAAAACAGAATGGAAGTTCCTAAATTATCCGGAAGTACTATCGCAATGATCTCCAAAAATATTCTGATCTAAAAATATATATAAAAAACTGTATCTCCAATTCTGTTGATCATGGCATCACATGAAATCGGATGAACCGATTTAGCTAATTCCTTTTTATTTTGTTTGTTATTGTCAATAGAATGTTCTTTCGGAAGGGAAATGTAACAAAGTGAATATTGAAATTTACCGCTTTAACCGTAGCTGCTGTCCAAAACCATCGATGGAACGTTTGGGTCGTGGGTGGTGCATGGTGAATCGTGGATAGCCGCTTTATGGTGGAGCGATAATTCGATGGTTGATTTGTGCCCGAAACAAACAGTAAATGTAGAACGGCAGAAATAGTGAATAATTACCTGCTGGATGATTGACGGTGGAAGATGCAAGTTCGGCCTGTGCTTAGTGAACCGATGAGTATCAAAATTACAGGTGGGGGCACATCGCCAATATTAAAAGAGCCTGCAGTTAAGTGAATGGTGAGCCAACATCCGAAATAACCAAAGGATCAAACAAGGTTTAATAGTAACCCCAAATTTATTTCATAAAAACCCTACAGCAGCATTCTTAGACATTTGGATATATATTTCATGAATAAAGCAGAATAAGTTCATTCAAAAGTGTCATCAGAATAGGCATCGCGTTGGGCTTTCCCCGCCTATTGATATTCTTGACAAATCCAACATTTGATTAGATTTCTCAGCTGACTTATATATTGCCAAAAAGGATAATATGATCTTATAATCACTAAGAAGTAAAATTCGATCTTTTAACTGTAGTAAGTTGTAATAGCTTATCTGGCGAGTTCCAGCATAACACGAACCATCCATTTAAGTTTCCAGTGAGAAAAAAAACCCCTACAACATCAAAATCACTCCTAACCAACCTTTCTAAAAAAGCATTTTCTCTCCATTTCCCCTCAACAACAGTTCCTCTTTCCAAAGCGATCGCATTTAACACTAACTTTTAGAGCATAAAAAGCTTTTCTCCTTTTAATTTGAAGTCCACCGCAATCGCCCTTTTGGCCAAACCCTTAAGACTGCCCCCCCCCCCCCCCCCCCCCCCAGTCAAAGTAAGCAAATGCGCTTTGTATGTCTCAGGCAGTTGAACAAAGATGATACAAAATCTTTTACGAATAAGACAGAGCCTAGGACAGAGCATGATTTCGACGTTGTAGATAAAATCGCAATTGGCGCACAGTTGCAGCGTGAAATTGACTGCGGCTCGCTAACAAATAGCTTGTGCAAAATTGTGGAAGCGCAATCGGAGCGTGCCACTACACAAACGCTACCTATTTTGTGGCTAAGTTGTTATTACAACCCATTTGGTTGAAAGAGTTTTTGTGTAAAAAGCTAATTTTTTTGGGCGCTTGTAATTTGTTGCTATAATGTACTTTGGTGCAAAAAACAACTAGCACATACATGAAAAAAGAATAACACAAAACTTAAAAGGAAATTCCTTTTTTGGCTACTTTATCGTGGTTTTGCGTAGAAATAATTTTATTTGTGTTTTTTTTTTTTTTTTCTTTAATATTGAGATACCGTCATTCACACGAGTTTCACTGGCATAGTTTTGTAACACATTATTTGAACAAAATGAAATGAATTATTTTAAGAGGTATTAAGGTTAATAAGAATTTGTGTCAGCTAATACACCAAGGGGGATAGCAAACCTAAGACGGTTCGGTGTGATGTCGCCAAAACATTGGCTTTTATAAACTTTTCTTCTGGCGAAGAAAGTAACTTAGCGATCTCAAATTTTCGACATAGCTTTGGTCCGTATTTAGGATACAGATGGGTAAAATCCCTTAAGAAACTGTGAAATCTTCCAATTGATTTTGAAGTAACTTCTAATTGGACGAGAAACGTTTAACCTTGCACAAAGCTTAGGACACCGTAACAATTCTATGAAAGGAAAATTTCCCCTTGATGGCGCACCGGTCGAGATAATTAGTAAATTTATACAAGATTTGGAATTTTCGGGAACCTTTTTTAAGTTATTTCCCGGTAAGCGAGGTAACTGAATTTTATAACGTGATTCAGAGTTCAATGACACATGTGAAAAGTATCGGATGGAGATTTGTGACCAATAATTGAGTGACAGCCCATTGCGCCACAAACCTTAATACCTGACACGTAGATGAGAGTCTGATCACAATTCATTTAAAAAGGGGAAAAACTCCGAGAGGTCACGCCTGGGGTGATATATTTAAAAACGGATGATTTTCGCGATCAAGTTTTAAGAAGCGTCCCCATAAGCTATAAAATTCCAACCTTACACATAGTTCGGAGAAGCCAGAGAGTACAACACAAGGAATAGTAAAAGAATAAAAGCTGGCGCTAGGTGTCGCTTGAGTTGCAATAAAAAACCAAAAATCAAGGCTTAATATTTTTAAATAATTTTGGATGTTAAGGGAACTAAAGTATAGTCTATCTGACAAAATGTACACGGATTGAGGTATATAGAAAAACAGTACGGAAGGAAAGGTAGATCCGTGTGATAAATTTTTATAAGACTTGCACTGAGCCATAATCCTGAAACTTAGTTCTGTACTAACGAGCATGAAAATATTGTAACAAAAGGAGTACAAATGCTCGCTAGAGGGCGCATGGGATGAAATAAATAAAAGTTCGTATATGAAAATTAAAATCTTGCGATCAATTTTTAAGTAACGTCTCGGTAAGCCATGGATTTGAATTTGTAAACATATTTCAGTGGCGAAAGGGAGTACAACACCTATTCCCAAAATCTTCGATAGAGAACGCACTTATCGGTGTAAGGCGGTGGGGGTGGAGGATCTGTTCTTGCGATACATTTTTCATAGACTTGTTAGTGTGCTTCAATCTTGAAGCTTCCCCATAGTTATAACACAATGCAAGAAAAAAGGAAATAAAAGGATGATAACAAAATATTTAATACTTTCTTAATTATAGCGCAGCGGAAAATTTGTCTTTAAATAGAGACATACTTTTGATTTTGACATTTTAGAAACAGCTTTTGTAAAAGGCTATCAAGAACAAAAATATGAAGGCAGAGTGGAACTTATAGACGTTCAATATCTTCTTTACCGCGATATTTACAACCAAATTGGACTTTCAATTACTGCTCATCTAAGTTAGGTAAATGAGCTCTGCTTTTATAGTTTTATCTTAACGTGTGATTTTTCTCGGCGCTCGTCGTGGAGTAGTGGTAGCTACGATACCGGTGGTCCTGGTCCTTTTTATACTCAGTTGAGCAGAGCTCACAGAGTATATTAACTTTCGAGATCGAGATAGATATAGACTTCCATATATCAAAATCATAAGGATCCAAAAAAATTTGATTGAGCCATGTCCCTCCGTCCGTCCGTCCGTTAACACGATAACTTGAGTAAATTTTGAGGTACCTTGTTGAAATATGGTATGTAAGATCCTGAACACTCATCTCAGATCGCTATTTAAAATGAACAATATCGGACTATAACCACGCCCACATTTTCGATATCGAATATTTCGAAAAACCGAAAAAGTGCGATAATTCATTACCAAAGTCGGATAAAGCGATGGAACTTGGTAGATGAGTTGAACTTGTGACTCAGAATAGAAAATTAGTAAAATTTTGGGCTATGGGCGTGGCACCTGCCACTTTTAAAAGAAAGTAATTTAAAAGTTTTGCAAGCTGTAATTCGGCAGTCGTTGAAGATATCATGATGAAATTTGGCAAGAACGTTACTCTATTACTACATGTAGGCTTAATAAATATTAGCAAAATCGGAGAACGACCATGCTCACTTTTAAAAAAAAATTTTTTTAAGGTCAAATTTTAACAAAAAATTTAATATCTTTACAGTATATAAGTAAATTATGTCAACATTCAACTCAAGGAATGGTATGGTGCAACAAAATACAAAAATAAAAGAAAATTTCAAAATGGGCGTGGCTCCGCCCTTTTTCATTTAATTTGTCTAGAATACTTTTAATGCCATAAGTCGAACAAAAATTTACCAATCCTTGTGAAATTTGGCAGGAGCTTAGATTCTGGGACGGTAACTTCAATCTGTGAAAAAGGGCGAAATCTGTTGAAGCTTTTATAAACAGTCGACCGTCTGTCCTACCGCTCGGCCGTTAACACGATAACTTGAGCAAAAATCGATATATCTTTACTAAACTCAGTTCACGTACTTATCCGAACTCACTTTGTATTGGTATACAAAATGGCCGAAATCCGACTATGACCACGCCCACTTTTTCGGTATCGGAAATTACGAAAAATGAAAAAAATGCCATAATTCTAAACCGAATATGAAAAAAAGAATGAAACATGGCAATTGGATTGGTTTGTTGACGCAAAATATAACTTTAGAAAAAAACTTTGTAAAACGGGTGTGACACCTACCAAATTAAGAAAATGAAAAAGTTCTGCAGGGCGAAATAAAAAACCCTTGAAATCTTGGCTGGAATACTTTTCGTGGAATTACATATACAAACAAATTAGCGGTATCCAAAATGTGATGTTTTGGGTCACCCTGGTCCACCTTTTGGTCGATATCTGGAAAACGCCTTCACATATACAACTACCACCACTCCCTCATAAAATGGTCTCTAATACCTTTAATTTGATACCCATATTATATAAACGCTTTCTAGAGTCACCCCTGGTCCACCTTTATAGCGATATCTCGAAACGGCGTCCACCTATGGAACTATGGCCCACTCCCTCATAAAATAATCTTTAATGCCTTTCATTTGATAATCATGTCATACAAACACATTCCAAGGTTACCCTTGTTTCATTTTCCTTCATGGTTATTTTCCCTTATGGTGTCACCATAGCTCTCAACTGAGTATGTAATGTTCGGTTACACCCGAACTTAACCTCTCTTACTTGTTGTATTTGGGACCATCTTCGCAAGCAAACTTAATGGTTTATTCGTCGTTATTTAACCAAACATCAGTTATTTACTTAGGTATTGTTACAAACTTTTCACAGCAGATGTTAATAAAAGAAATGCTGAAGCCCAAATTATTCTAACAAAATAAAAATATTTTCTTTCTGTTGTTGTTGGTAGATTTTAAGTATATTTTAAATGTAATAATTTTTAAGTTTCCTTATTTAATGTTCACATAAAGCGCAAATATTTTTAATAAATATTTGTGACTGTTTGAACGCAAAAGCTTGTGCATAAAGCCATGTGTGTATATGAATGTGTGTATGTATGTATATTGGTTTAAGTTATCTCCAAGTTGAGTCGTCCTTTCGTAATAAAACTGCTACCATCATCAATTATGAAGTGTCTTTTATTAATTAAGTTTACTTCTTTATCAATTAGAATTATAAATTGCATTTTGTATGCTTTTAAAGTGGTTTACAAGTGCATTTTGTTTTCATTATTGGGCTTAAGCACTTACAAAGATTTACTTATTAAATACAAGCAAATATTTTTGGTAATTTAAAAACAACAAAACCATAACTGAATATTTATTAGGGACTGCAATTTAAATAATATTATTATGTAAAACTGGGCATTTTACAATTGTGTAAAAACTTCCATAAGTCATCTTCTTCTTGCAGCAGTTCTTCGCCCCTCCAATAGGTGCGTTACCCTCGGTACAGCAATCGAATTTGTCTTAAACATCAACGGGGTTTTATATGCATTTGCATGTTCCCAACATCAGTCATAAGTACTATTTGCTAAAGCCCTACAACATTACAAACCAAACAAAAAAATAATTAAAGGCGTTCACATAAGAAATTCTAAATCGCAATCATGCTACGAAAGCATTCTAATTATAAGCAGATTTATCAAATCGGCCATTTTCAAATAATGTACACCACATTGCACACAGTTTTTTTTATTTTTCACTTAAATTCACTTATATTAGGTCGGTTGAATGTTTGTCCGCATTTTCAATATAAATCTTGCAATCGATTTTGAAGTAACTTGTCATTGAGCTACAAACACTGAAAGAAATGGTGCTAGTAAAATCAACAATTTGTTCTGTTGTTTTTGACTTAACGGAGATTCGGTGAAATTGATCGAATTATGGTTAATTCGACCGAGTTCTTTGTCAAGCGAACAAATTAGTTTAGTCATTTCAACAGAAGAAAAATTGTCGCTCTTAAGTTAACAAAATTCTGTAAAATTGACAGATTCCTAATCAATATAACTGATTCTTTTGTTATCATAACTGATTTCACTGGTCATTTCAACAGCGATGAACAGTCAACACATGAGCAAATTTCAAAGAGAATTTTACGCTCACTGACCTCTCTACTTTGTACTTATGTATGCCGTGTACTATATGTATGCACATACATATTTACGTATGTATACGGCGGCCGCCGTGGTGTGATGGTAGCGTGCTCCGCCTACCACACCGAAGGCGCTGTGTTCACACCCGGGCAAAACAATATAAAAATTTTAGAAATAAAGTTTTTCAATTAGAAGAAAATTTTCCTAAGCGGGGTCGCCCCTCGGCACTGTTCGGCAAGCACTCAGAGTGTATTGCAACGATTTTACTTGAAAATCCTCTTATTTGCAATCCTCTGCTAAGTTCGAATCACTAAACTGTTGAATAAATAACTCCAATTTGTAATAATGCAAAATGGCCTTTTTTAAAGTACTTCACAATAACACTCAAACTGTGCAACGAATAGCTTGCTTAATAACCAAACTGATTGATAGCTCAAATGAAACTCTACTATTCAAAATAATACTAGATAGCGTCTTAGTCGAAACTGCTTGACAACTCAAATCAAACTGAATTCCAGCGCCTCTACAATTGCCGCCTTTTATACTCTTTTATTTCAATCCTCGCATCTTCTAGGCGCTTCCAGAATCTACTAGTCCAGCAGCTCTTAAACTTCTCAGCTGTAACTACAATTGCACAATTTTATAGTTTTTCTCATTGCATACTTATAGGAGTATCTCAGATATATGCATGTGTTTGTGCATTGACTCTCCGCTACTCGTATACGTACATGGTACATATGTGTAGACGCAATTATTGTTTCGTTTATGTATATACATAATGATTGATCTATGGATGTGAATTCACGTCACTGCTTAGCATCGGCTTAGAGGCGATAGCATCGCTCAGTGCTCCTAACATTCGTTACAGTATTATTGCCATGAAAAGATCTCAGTGAAAACGCATCTGCCTTGCAAATGGCGCAACATAGGTACTTTCGTACAAAGCTGTCGCAACAACTTTTTTTGTTCATTTGACTATTAAAACGGTCAATTACGAATCACCGATTTGTGCGCAGTTGATTCAACATCTTGTTGCGATGGATAAAAATTGACAGAAATTTCGGTTGAATTGACCCGTATTTCGGTTGATTTTACTAGTCCTTTTCTTTCAGTGAACGTGTAACTTCACAGATAAGTTAAGACACCGAGAAAATGCAACAAGAGTAGAAAAAAAATTCCCTTAGGTAGCGCACGGTTCGAAATAATTAGATAAGAATTTGGAAATTTGGAATTTTCAGATCGGTTTTTTATGTAACTTCTCGGCGAGGTAGAGGCTTGAAATTTACAAAAAGTTTCGCTAGGGGCGCATGGATTGAGAAAGTTAGAGAAATCATACGGTCGATTATTATACTGTGTTGGGCTTGCACAGTTCAGAAAATTCAAGGGTGTACGGAGGATAACGCAGCAGTGTATCTAGGATCTGCCCTTTTCGCCAAAGGCTAGGCCTAGGTAGCATTGAGCAGAGTAAAATCTTTGAATAGACTTCGTATAGAAGAGCTCTATTGCACCAAATAAATGGGAAAAATACCATGCAACGAGAAGGCTATGCACGAAATGGAGACATTGTGGCAGTTAGAGTATTCACGAAAAAATAAAAAAAGCTATTATACAGAGATAGTGAAGCCTCCTTCATTTACGCTAACATACATACATATTGTTACGAATATTATCATTGTTATCTCTAAGCCGAGGCTAAGCAGTGACTTGTATGCACATCAATAGTTCAATCATTATGTCTACGCATATTTACGTACACGCAGCGGAGAAGCAACGCACAAAAACATGCAGATATTTAACTGAGATGCTCCCAAATGTATGCAATTGTAAATGTGAAAGTGTCGCTCACAAATACACGCGCATATGAGAGCTACGCACGTCCATCTGTAGTTATAATTATATACCAGAAATTAAGTAAATTCTAGAAGCGCCTAGAAGATGCGAACGAGAAATCACACAGTATAAAAGCAGCAACAGTAGAGGCGCGACAATCAGTTTTGATTTAAGCAAGCTATCAATCAGTTGCGATGTATAAGTGTTAATTGTGAAGTACTTTAATAAAGGCCATTTTGCATTATTGAATAGTGGAGTTTTTTATTCAACAGTTTAGTGATTCAAACGTTAGTAGAAGGTTGCAAATAAGAGCAATTGCGCTAAAGTCGTTACAATATGTATACTGCATTAGCTTTCTATAGCTTCAAAGCTTCCGCAACCGAATTGTCAACCTTACCTACGCGAGGGGAATCCTGTTACAAATATGAATGTATCATACACATATTTAACCGTTCTAAAACATAGAATAATAAATGCTCCTTACATCAAAAGTATATCACTCTTCATATCGATAATTTTCGATACATTAAAAGCGAAATTCAAGAAATGTTTCCCAATTTGCTTAACATTTTTTTTCTAACAAGCAAAATCGAATAGAGATATATATAGACTTCTTTATATCAAAATGCTCAGGTTAGAAAAGGAATTGATTTCGCCATGTCAGCTTGTCCGTTCGTCTATCCCTCCGTCCGTCCGTCTGCCTGTGATCACTATAACTTGAGTAAATATTGAGATATCTTATTGAAATTTTGTATATGGGTTCTTTAGTACTCATCTCCCATCGCTAATTAAATTGAGCGAAATCAGATGATAAACACGCCCAATTTTTATATATATAACATGTTGGAAGACACAAAAAACATATTACTGTTTGAATGATTTGAAACTGTATAGAATTATTTGGTAAAATTCGGCGCATTATATATATCTATGTGTATGCAGCAAACCTAAATGAGGGTCTAAAAGCAACCGCCAACGAGAATTAAAATTTGCCAAGATTTAAATTGTATATGCAAATATGTGAATATATTTATCTTCATACTAGCAGAGTACCCGACGTCGTTGGGGTATAAATAAAAGCAGTACTATATAGACTAATATATTAGATTAATCCCTACTCCCATTTGTATGGGAAATGCCACGCCCCTTTTCTCTATACCCAATTTTTCCCGAGGTGGTAGGGATTAGTCTTATATACCTCCTCACCTAATTTCAGTCGTCTAGCTTTAATACTTTCAGATATATTGACTACGAAAGATTCCAGTTGTATGGGAGGTGCCACGCCCCCTTGTCGAAACTTTTTTTTATATAGCCTACCATAGATTGACGCACTCAGGGTATGTTATGGCAAAATTTCGTTCGTTCCATTCAGCGGTTTAGGCTGCAAGTCCAAACATATATACAGACATACTTTCACAAATATATAGTAGATGAACAACATATGAATATTTCAATGTTTTTAAAATAAGTATAAGAAAATTTGCTTAGTTTCATGGTTAATAAAAGACAAATTGTTCGAACGGAATAATCCCCCTTTACTTTATTTATATTTTTTTCTTTTGATGTTTTTCTGCCTATTTTCATCCAAAGTGCAGAACTTGCAATCTATATTTGAATAACTTTGTAGAGTTAGATTCCTGAAACAAAGAATATAATTAAGAAACCTGTGACAGTGCAACACTACAGAAAAAACTATTTTCTAGGTGATCCAGGGACCGTAAAAATTCAGACAATTGTTCGAATTTTGTTTATGAACTTTCATAAAATTCCCGACAGCCTTAAAACATGAAACTTTGAACCAAGCTTTAAATTCTAATATATTGCAATATTTCGCATAAAAAAGTTTGTAGATGGGACAGGGATCGAGATATTTAGAAAGTCCATTTAATCTTGCGACCACTATTTGAGTAACTTCCCATACACTCAGAGAAAAACGCTCTTTTAAAATCGAGCACCACCGGACACAATTCAAGCCTCTCATGTTCTTACTTTTTTGTTCTTGAAAAACGAACAACCTTTTCTCAAAATAACAACCTTGTTCTTGAACCGGCAACCATTTTCTTGAAAATAGAACGGCTGGTCTTAAAATATGGAAAAATGTTCTATTAATGAGAAGAATGTTCCTAAATTAAGAACAATGTTCTTAAATTAAGTTCAAGAAAAGAGAAACGGTATAGTTCGTGTGCACTACAATGTTAAATACAATATTTGGTACAAGCTATCAAGCAGTTGTAGTCGCCAAGCGGCTATGACATTGCGGCTGCGATCGTGTGGCGCCAGTTCGATCACCGTCGTTTTTTAAAACAATTCTTATATATTAAATTTTTTAACTCTTATTTTTCGTTCAGTTCCATTCACATATGCACAGGTAATTCTCAAACTTGTTATAAAATGTTTTAAATATATATATTCAGATAAAAAAAATAAATAAATGTAAGGCGCGATAACCTCCGAAGAGACCTAAGGCCGAGCTTCTCTTCCAATTTGCGTCGTGCTCCTCTTTTACAAATTGGCGGGATGGGACCTACTTGTTTTTATGAAGAATCCGAATGGCATCTGCAAAGGAGATGAGTTTTCATTGAGAGCTTTTCATGGCCGAAATACACTCGGAGTGCTTGCCAAACACTGCTAAGGGGCGACCCCGTTTAGAAAAATTTTCTTCTAATTGAAAAATCTTGTTTCACAAATTTTTTATGTCGCTTTACCCGAGGCGTGAACCCTGCATCTTCGGTGTGGTAGGTGGAGCACGCTACCATCACACCACGCCGGCCGCCTGTTAATAAAAAAAACATATAAATGGTACCTACCCCCTCCCACCAATGATCAAGCACAAACCGTTCTTGAATTGAGACCGAAAACTATTAAATCGACCACACATCGTTCTCGAAGCGTGAGCAAGAAAAAACTTAAATCGAGCTCAAGTAGTGGTTGAAATGAGCACAGAAGATTCACACATCAATACCAAAGTTGTCATAAAATACGAACGGCGTGCTTGGAAAAACTGTTCTTAAAACAAAACGAATTAAGAAAAAACGTACTTAACAGACTTTTGTCAACGAATGTTCTTAATTTTGACTTGTTTCGTTCGTTTTAGAACGATTATTTCTCTGAGCGTAGAGCTAGATTCTTGAGGCAAATCACTTATTTCAAAACCCTATGACAATATAACTTGAGGGAAGCATTTTTACAAAAGCGGTGCAGGGACCGTAAAAATTAAAAGAAAATTTACGAACCTGAAATTTTTGCTTTCGAGTTTTAAGTACTTTTCCGTTAATCCAGAGATCAGAAACTTTTAAAGAAACTTTGGGCTCCATTAGGTTATTATATTAAGGACAAAAGAATTTTCTATATGGGACAGGGATCGAGATATTTAGAGATACTAAAAAGTCCACTTAGAACTGTGGAATATTGCCAACGACTTTTAAGTATTTACTCATTAAGCTAGAAAGATGAAATTTTACACATATTCCAGATCACAAAGACATAGTCTTGTTGAACTTTGATATTCCAATTAAGCATTTCCATTGCAAAAATGTTTACGAGGAACAAAAATATGAAGGTATAGTGCAATAAATAGACTTTCGATATAATCTTTAGCTAAGCTCGGCAATGTGCGCTTCACCTTTATATTTTTGTTCCTAATACAAATTTTTACAGAGGCTATGTTTAAATTTGAATATCAAAGTCCAAAAGAGTATGTCTTTATTTAAAGGGACAGTTCTCGTTTCACTGGGCCATTTATTAAATTTGGAAAGTACTTTAAATTTTGTTTTTTCTTTTTATTTCGTATGCACATTTTTATAAAGCTATCTATTTACTTGTATTGGCCTGATTCAGATCATGGTCTTAATTGTATATTCCGATCAGTTCTCTTTTTAAAATAAAATTTATCAATAACAGGCTTTTCTGATCTAATTCCAGCGTGCAAATAAAACTAGATTATTCCACTATTATCCCAACGTTTCGCTAATCTTTGTTAGCATCTTCAGGGGGTCTTTATGGACTTGATCCACTTTCCCGCCTTCCAGCTAGTGGTTTGATTGGTGGCAGCGCCTTCACATTCTTGAATGCTTCCAACTTTTTCAAAGACTCCAGGGGACCATGCTAGTCATCAGTTCTGCGACATATTTTCCAAAAACTAATATTTGATTGTTCCATTATAATACCTGTTTCCATTCCCTCCAAGATCTTCTCGGTCCCATAGAGAGTATAAAATTCTTCAAAATAATATAAAAATTTCCTTTAAAATTTGATTATAATTAGGTAATATATATTTGAAAACAATATAAAATAGCTGCAACAATGTCCAACGAGTCTCAGCATGATGTAAAGAATACATAAAAAATGCGCATTCCACACAAACAAATAAGAGCCACCCTAATGTTCGCCAAATACTCAACATGCATAACTTCGCATTTCCTGTTGAAATCCGATTTATTTAATTTATGTCACATAACGGCTTATAGCCCAAAATATGCATAAAACAATCCAACAAATTTTGGCATTAGAATATGGTAAACAATTGCACTAACAAATCTGCAATACATACGAATAAAAACCCACTTGCATATACGAGTGACCATCAATAAAAGTACAAATTATATGAATGAATACACATACATAAATTTGCATGTGCGTGTGTATGAATTTGTAAGTTTTAATATTTCGTAATAGAAATTTTGCGGATTACAAAATTTTAATACACGAAAGCAATATTTTGATACTAATAATGAAATTAGAAATAATTAGTGAATGTTTAACCAATGATACATTGAACAAGTAAGGAATTCTAAGTTCGGGTGTAACCAAACATTATATACTCAGCGTGAGCTTCAATTGTACATTTCATTTCAGATAAATTACTTTTCTACATAACACGTGGAACCGTCATTTAAAAACATTTGATAAGTGAAATATCATTGATTCAAAACTAGTTTTTGCTAAGTTATAGCTTATTATTCTAGTCTACGACCCCTTTAAACCTTTTAAACTTGTTTTGTACCTAAGCTGCCGTCGTCTTTAACAGATCCCGTCCATTTTTACTAGGAATACTTTCTGCTATAAGGAAAATATGTGTACATTGCTTAGTCATAAAAGGGGCGGCGCTACACCAATTTTCAAAACTTTTAGTGTTTTTCGATTTAATGTTGTAATTAAATTTAGAAAGTAAAATTCTATTGATACAATACTCTTTTCCACTAAGATATAGCTTATTATTTTCGTCGACGACCCTTTTAAAAATCTTTTATATAAAAGTGGGCGTGGTCTTTAACCGATTTCGTTAATTTTTCTTCAAAGCATTCTTTATAGTAAAAGCAACTTCTCTGCCGAATTTTGTTACGCTGGGTTAAAGATTTTTGATTTATAATTAACAATATTTGTAAAATTGATTTTATCACAAGTGGGCGGTGTCACGCCCATTTTACAATTTTTTTTTAATTTTTATCAAGAGTCTCAATACCACATGTAAAATGTCAACATTTTAGGTATATTATTTACTTAATAATCAGGTTTTTTGTGTTTACCAAAATGTTATATATATAAGAAGTGAGCGTGGTTATCATCCGATTTCGCTCATTTTAAATATTAATCTATTCTGGGTCCAGATAAACTGGTGTACCAAATTTAGTGAAGATATCTCAATATTTACTCAAGTTATCGGTTAACGGACAGACGGACGGACATGGCTCAATCAAATTTCTTTTCGATATTGATGATTTTGATATATCGAAGTCTATATCTATCTCGATTCCTTTATTCCTGTACAACCAACCGTTATCCAATCAAAGTTAATATACTCTAAGTGCAAAGCACGCTGAGTATAAAAACGGATTTGCACCTACGCAAACACATACGCACGTATGAGCTAATTTATTATATTATATACATAGCTGTGTACACAAAAACAAAAACAAATGTATGATTTGTTTGGAATGTGAAATTACACAGCGTTGGCAAACAAAACAATTTGGCATACATGAATTTGTTGTCACATTTTGTATCAAAAACACAACAACTAAATAAACGAGTCTTTATTACGTCATGGCAGCTGTCAATACTTTGGAATGTGGATGAATATTTGAGCTTGCTTTGATAGAAGTTTGCTTGCATTTAACTGAAGTAAACGAATACGAGTTATGTTAAATACAGCAACTTTTATATAAATCGTCTTAAAAACTGTTTATGACCCTTAATATTCCTTTTTTAATTTTTAAGGCAAAAAAATTTTTTTTTGTTTCAAAATCCGAAAACAGTCCCTTATTTAGTTGTTATATATAGTTTCTTCATCTGTACCTATATGTTTACATATTTATTGCATACTTTAAAATGCGCTAAAGAGGAGGTTTACAGAGTCGATAGAAGTACAGCATCGCAATCTATTCAGCCAACTACCATACCTTCGTTTCTGTTGATTTCAAGGCAAATTCTGTCTATAAATAACACGGAAAAAGCTTCTTCAATACCATGGGCAGTAAGAAAGTCTTCTATATTATTAAAAACTCTCGCTGAGCAGACGTTGGTCTTGTGACAGCCTTCATAACCGCTTGAGAAGCAATAGAAGAAGTAAGCCGAACTAAATATTGAGGAATAGGTGGAAGAAAACTTAATCAACCTTAGTGCTCCAATTGGCGTCAGTTATCGCAAAACAGGGATTGCTGCCGCAGTTTGTTATGCAACAGTCAAAGACGGTTAAACGCTAACTAATCATGATGATGGTCAACTTTTGAGTACTAGAATGTTGAAAAGCCCATCTGTAGTCAAAAACATAAGAACTTTAAAGCAATAAAATTTCTTACTAAAAATATTAAATTAAGTTTTTGTGTTGATTGAAAGATTTTTGCTTAGATTTTTGTTTAGCTTTCGTTTTATGAAATTCTAAAAAAAATGTAATTGGACAATAATTGTTTACAATCTTTGCTAGGAAATAATAACCACAGAGTTCCAACTCATATAGTAAAACATGTGATCCACCCTGTTGTTTAATGTGAGCCAGTCTTTAGCTAAGCGACAAGGTGGGCGATAGGCTATAATATTCCATTCAACATTAGAGCTTACGAACAAGTTCGAGAAGAGATTTCTTTCGAGTCTCGCCTTCTTGCGAGACTCTCGAATCTCGAGCTTCTCTTAAGTCTCGCGAGCTTTTCGAAATTCAATTTAATCGATTCATTGGCTGTTTTATATAGAGTTTACGATTTCTTCTGGAGCACAAGCGAAAGTGTCCACAAAACCACAAGTAAAAAACACCGAAATGTATAGAATAGTGCCAATGCCGCGACTGAATTGAAAGCTGAGAAGCTCGCGAGTATTACGAGTATTTCGAGATTCGAGAATCTCGCGATAAGTCGAGTTCTCGATTTCTCGGGTCTCGAAAATCTCGCTTTTCTTCGAGAAGAAATCGTGAGCTCTATTCAACATTCGATATGTCTCTAAGGTTGCGTATACGCAGTGGCAGTGTATGTTGCCTATCCTCATTAGTACCCAGTAAAAAAAAAAAATTCTCAATCACTAAAAAAAGCTAACTAATGGTTGACTATTTTACCGGATTCTGGAGAGTAACTAACTTCCAGTTAACTACAAAAAGTCCAGAATGAACCTCCTCCAAAGTAAGCAACGTTGCCATAGCAACCACTGCAACATAGCCGTGGAAAAAATTAAACAAATCAATAAGAAAGTATATCTTAAGAATTGGAGCCTATCAAAATTTATTATTTTAATTTTTCCTACAAATTGGCGTGACGGAAAGCTTTAAGGCGACTCCGAATTGCAGCTACAAGGTAGATTAATTTTTACTGAGAAGCTTTCTTTGGCAGAAATACACTTATAGTGTTTGCAAAACCACAGCCAAGGTGAGGCCTTGTTTAGTAAAACTTTTTCTAATTTTTTTTTTTTTTTTTTTCTAAACTTTTGATGTTGCTTTTCACGGGACTTCAAACAATACATTTCAATATTGAAGCACTGTGAGCCGAAGCCAATAGAAAACTAATATAGTTCGCTTCCCAATTTCCCAATAATTTATTAGGAAAATTTTTGTTTTATTTTCATAACCGTAATTTTTTTTACTTATGATTTTTTTTGCAAATATCGGGAAATTCGTAATCAGCGTCTCGAATTGCATTTGGATACATGGGTTTAGTCCAATAACAGGCCACTTTATTGTTGACTGCCAGTTCATCAGGCGCTTACAGTGAAAAAAAGATTAAATTGTTCATATATACACAAAACTCACGCATGTTTGTATGCGGTTTTTGATGCCAACCAAGAGCGTACGGTTGAATGGCAAACAATCTTGTCGCGAGCTGAGAAAAAAGTATATCTACTTCCAAGCAAATAATGTATAAAAATTAATCATTTATTTTTTTTTAATAACAACACTTTTTCAAAAAAAAAAAAAACACAAACATCTGGTTTTTGTCACAAATTTAAAAGGCCTAACTTTTTTTCATACTATTTTTAATACCAATACCTTCTTAGCCGGAGCGTCGTCTTTCACTCGAATAACATGACCCAGCCGGCGTAGTCGCTGCGCTTTAATTCGCTGGACTATGTTGATGTCTGCGTAAAGCTCGTACAGCTCATCATTAAGGGCCAGATTATATTTAACGCCGTGACACTTTACATTGACAGTCGCCACTACATAATAACAAAAATTGCGTAAAGGCATTATCCCGTTCTGGCTAGGGTCTTGAGATAAAAACGTGGACCTTGGTAATCCTGGGATATGTTTGTACAATATGGGTATCAAATGGAAGCTGTTTATGATAGGGGGTATTTTTCGTACCCGCGGCTGACTGGGGTCTCGAGATATAGGCGAAAACGTGGACGCGGATACCCCTAGAATGTATACAATATGGAAAACACGTGAAAGCTGTGGAGAGTGCTTTTGTACAGGGTAATTTTCATACCTATTTGTGACTAGGATCTCGATATGTAGGGCAAACGTGGATCAGGGTAACACTAGGATGTGTGTGTCATAGGAATATCAAATGGAAGCTGTTGTTCTGAGAGCTTTAAAGTAATTTTCATTGTGATATTCGATTTAGGCGCATCAACCTGGCAAAGCTGATAAATATGCATGCGAAGCCGAAATAAAGACATGAATTAATAATACCCACATACCTATTTACATACGTCGATTTGCCTGAAATTTGGTATATAAATTTGCCTATATTAGTATTTACGATCCTTTTTAAGGGGAAGTAGACCAGAGACGGTCTGAGGCTGGGATTAGGACTAGGACTGGGACTGAGACTCGGAGTGGGACCGGGACTCGGAATGGGACTGGAACAAAATACATCCCACCCTCTGGGACTGACAATAAAGGATGAAGAAGAATGCAAAAAGCTTGACAGAAGAGAAAAGAGAGAAAGAGACTGAGAAAGAGATAGAATGAGATGAAGATGGAAATGAAGCGAAGAATACGGAGGGGGGAGTGAATAAAAAGATTAGGAAAAAGTGTAGAGGGGTAGGGCAGAGTTAGACGGAAAAAGCTTATTAAAATATATGCAGATAAGACAAATTTAGGGCAGAACAACGTCTGAAGGGTCTGCTAGTGTTCTTATATGATAAGAATTTTGGTTCACACGAGAAAAAATGACTCGTTACGTCATACAGAGTTTGCCCCTTAAAATTCTTCTTTACTATCTGTCGCAAAAGGGTAGAAGTCCGTAAATCCTTCGAGGAACTTTTCTCTGGACCACTCCAATAGGCGCTCCATCTGACGTTGTTATTGTCCATGCTTCTGCACCATATGGCAGGACAGGTACAATAACAGACTGTCGTTTGCCTATAGTGGACTTTACTTTTCAATTACCTCTCTAGTCGAAATCGTATTTATTGGCAAAAGTGATTCCTCGCTGGATTTCAGTGCTGATGTGGTTTTTTTTTTGTTAATGCTGCTTCCCACATAAACGAAGTCTTTCACTATATCGAAATTATGGCTGCCAATAGCGGCGTGGTTGCCAAGACGCAAATGCGCTGACTTTTTACTCGATGACAGCAGATACTCCGGTTTGTCCTCCTTCACCATTTTGCCCATTTCTTTTTTCATTTTGGAGTGAGCAAAGCATATGACATCAGCCTCGTCCACAAATGCCAGTAACTTCAAGCTTTTATAGACTATTGTTCCAGAGCAGTTAGTTCTGAAGCTATTCTAGTTTTTTCCATGCCCCTTAAAACTCTTCGTACCCTACAAATTCCTCGCTGCTGTATTTGAATAGCTCCACAGGCAATCCATCAGCGGCCGCTCCCTTTTTGTTTTGTAACCTCAATATTACTATTCTAACTTCATCCCAATCGAGTGGGGGGGATATTAATTCCATCATCATCGATTGCGGAATCGGGTTCATAATCCCTGTGCGGCACATCACTATTTCTATTTAGGAGAGTAGAGCAGTGTTCCCTACATAATCTTAGAGCTGTCTGGACATTGGTAGCAAGATCGCCATTTTCGTTCTTACAGGAGTTTGCACCGGACTTGAAACTTTTTACAATTAACTATCCAAAATCTCGGCCCGTATCGTGTGTTATGATCCGTAATCCATTACTATTTTTGTAATCGCAATAGCTCTAAAATGGTTGAATCGAAGTAATAGCATATGTGATATGGGGACAAAGCTACAGATAAGGCAAGCCTTAGTTGGCCTTAGTAGACGTATCACAAACATTATCATTTCAATATAAGTTATGCTCGTATTTCGAATATTGGCACTCATACCAGTGGTACATATATTAATACATACAAAGTGTTGCCAGGTAATGCAATTTCATTCCGTCAAGGTGCCAGCGTGTTATGTGCCTGAAAGCATGTCAGACCTGCTGCTTGTGGTTGCGGTGTTTGTACAATTAATAACAAGATTAAAATTTGCATATCAACCAAATTACGCGACATCACACATGGATAAATGTGAGCAAACAGGAATATCTCAAGCGTAGAATACATCAACACAAGCACGAACCTCGGAAGTTAAGCGTGAATGGTACAAGAATAATTCCTCAACTAACGAGCAACTAAGCAATGTGCTGCGTCTCGTCTCTCCTGCATGGTGTTGATATCGATGCTGTCGATGCGTGGCATTCTTGTGGTTAGCGGTTGATGTTGACCGCAGTATGATGAGCATACCTTTTGGTGCATGAATATGTTGCAGGCGGATGCGCGCATTTGATTAATTGAAGTAGTTTATATTTATGTATATATGCTTATACTGTAATGCTAGCTGCCTATTCAAACTAGATCTGCATGTATGATGGTATGCATGCGGCATTGAATTTGCTTTCATGCTCTCTTCTCTTGTCTTTGCTGGTTTTCGCTTTGTGCCCATTAAAGCTATAATCCGCAATTGCAATGGTTCACCACATATCATCATCATCATCATCATAGTTATGGACCGCACTCCCTTACAGCAATTCTACCGAAAATCCTTTGGTCACTCATCATAAACGTTCGTATTTACACCTATATACTACATACATAGTTACTCCATAAACATACAAACCTTTCGCTTTTTTGCTAACTTCACTCATAAAACCTGCTTTCGCTTCCTTTTTGGAGTATTAGCTCAACTGCATTGGAGCTATGGCTGAGCGAATGCCACTATTAAACTGGCAATGTGTTGGCAATAGAGGCCATTAAAATGCTGCCTCACAAAGTATTTACATCAAAGAAAGGCAAGCAGCAAAGATAAGAAGTCGAAAATAAATTCAGTCCTTTTAATATGCATTTCTGTGCGGCTTAAACGATACAGCTTTAAGAAGAAGAACGTATACTAATTGATAGGTAATGTGAGGTGTCATAAACCCAAAAAACA
This sequence comes from Eurosta solidaginis, assembly GCF_040869045.1. Classification (NCBI taxonomy): domain Eukaryota; kingdom Metazoa; phylum Arthropoda; class Insecta; order Diptera; family Tephritidae; genus Eurosta; species Eurosta solidaginis. The sequence goes on from NC_090319.1 coordinate 6,343,440, forward strand.
AGTCTATTTTGACCATAAAACAGCGTCGAGGCCCTCTGCAGTTATGGATCCAAATTTAACCAAGGTAGCCCACGATTATGACGATGTAATATTATCATAAGGCATCGATGCTCGCATAAGAGAGATTTTAGTCACATAGTTGATATCCTAGACTACAGTTTCTTATACCCAGCGAGTGTTCGTAGGTCTGCTCTACTAAGATAAATATATTAGACTTATACTTTCGTCGCTGGGAGTATAAATAATTTGGCCTGTCTTTGCCTTGGGTATTCAATCATGTATTGCTTTGTTTTCCAGTTACTTACGGTTTTCGAGGCTGTGCCTTTATGGAGGCTACAGAAGGTTTCTGAACCCTAGAAAGTTACTATAGCATACTGGTTAGCTAAGTAGTATGCCTCTTTATTGCCTTCATGCCTCTGATTTCTGGGAACCCATCCTTACAAAACGTTTTTTTTTTTTGCTTGCTCCCAGATCATTTAGGAATCCAATGAATTCATCCACTACTTTCGCTGTAGTTATGAAAGACTGAATGGCACGGTACGTAAGGCTGCTTAGCTGTCTGACTTAATGAGGACACTCCTTGAGAATAAACCTCTTTGTAGTGATGTAGCATCCATTTGTATAGAATTTTTGAAGTTAAACTCATGACGTTATATACAGACACATTTATTAAAAGAACGAAAAGTATCACAATATTCGATGTCTCGAAACAGATTCGAGATTTGGACTGTAATTGTAATCGCAATTATTAATATCACGGCTACGTTCAGGGTTACGGCAACGTTAACAGCTATATATTTTTCACGATTTCGATAAAGGTAACGGTTACGTAAACTTTACCATTACTGCAACTTTTACGATAACGGTATCAGTGTATTTAACGGTTACTTTAATTGTCGCGATTACAATTTCGAGTGTGTTTAAGATTACAGTTACCCCGTAGCCGTAACAACGGTTTTGGTAATGGTCACGTTTAAGTCAAAGATTTTGACTAAGATGTATGTTTATTGACGATATCCCTTGTACGTCTTGGGCTGAACATGTTTAACCGGCAGATCTTCACAGAGTAATAATAAACACCGATAATCAAATACACAGACACAAGATGTTTATAAACAATTTAAAGAGAAACATAAAATGGTTATATGTGGGGAATACAGCACTCTTTTAATATTATTATTATTATTATTATTATTATTATTATTATTATTCTTTATTCGGTCTATGATAACAATATCTTACAGACTAGAAATGTACAAGAAATTACTTACTGACTAAATTGGCTGGAATTGAGTACTAGGAATAAAATTAAGTAATCTTATCGACGAACTGGGATCTCGGCACTGTGAAATCGAGATCAAGCGGTTTGTAAATATTGTTAATTTCACTGACAGCCCTAGTAATGGGCGCGAGATAGTGGTAATTAGATTTAACTGTAGTAAGATGGAAAGGGTAATGGGAACGTTGGATGCGATTTGGGACATTGAAGCAAAGTTGATCGAGCAGATTCACGCAATCAATTAAGCCATTAACAATGTCGAAAATGAACATTATCGAATGGATTGTGCGCCTACTAGAGAGAAATTTCAAGTTTGTGAGCAAACACCGTGCAGTATAGGATGGAAAGGGATCGGCGAAATTAAGTGGATAGAGAGCAAAGCGAGTAAAGCTACGCTGTACGCGCTCGATTCTGTCCGAATGAGAACTATATAATGGGTTCCAGATAATTGAAGCGTACTCCAACTTAGACCGGGCAAGACAAGTAAAAAGAGATTTTTCTTGTATAGGGATCTTTAAAGTCTTTCGCATAATGCTTCAAAAAGCCCAAATTCGAAAAGGCCTTAGGGATAACTGTATTCACATGACTGATAAAGGTAAAACCAGAGTCAAACAGAACGCCTAGATCAGAAAATACCTCAACTGAGGACAGTTGGGTGTTAAGAGTCGAGTAAGTAGAATTTATACGATTACGCGTACGCGACAAGGTTGAGTGAAAGCATTTTTTTATGTTAAGCAGCAGCTTGTTTTTGAGACCCTAATCAGTAAGATTGTTGAGTTCATTTTGAAGCCGAAGCGCGTCAGCCACGCAGGTAACTCTAGAATACAATTTCAAGACATTAGCATAGAGAAGAAATTGCGAGTGATTAATGCAGGACCGGATATCATTGATAAACAGAACAAAAAGAAGCGGGCCTAGAATACTACCCTGCGGTACTCCTGAGGTTACCACAAAAGAGTAAGACGCAGTACCATCGATTTCTACAAACGTTGTTCTGTTCGTGAGAGAGGATCGCAACCACAGAAGAAAGACTGAATAGAAACCAAGGAGCTCAAGCTTGTGTAATAAAATATCATGAGAGACTGTATCGAAGGCTTTAGAGAAATCGGTGTAAATGGTATCCACCTGAATTCCACTCTTAAAGGCCGACAAACAGTACTCTGAAAAAAACCGCAAGATTGGTTACGGTGGAACGACCACAGACAAAACCATGTTGGTTGGGATCAATAATTTCCCTAACTGCGAAGAATAACTTATCTTTTACAACCTTTTCAAAAAGTTTTGAGAAGGTGGTTAATTTTGAGATTGGACGGTAATTTCTGACATCATTCTTGTTACCAGATTTGTGGATGGGTGTAATAGAGCTCAGCTTCCATTAGTCGATGAAAATACCGGAGGAAAGGGAAAGGTTAATTAACTGAGATAAAGGGACAGCTAGGAATGAGCAGCATTTCTTAAGGAAAAAAGAGGTGAGGCCATCGGAATCATTTTTATATGACAGTTTTAAAGCAGAGATATCATTCTGTATATCCAAGGCAGTGATACAAAGTGCTCCAAAATCAACGCAATGCGAACCAAGATAATCACCGTAATAATTATAAGTGCCAACGCCAGCATCATTTACAAAATTGGACTTGAAAAAATCAGCGAAGAGAGTTACGCTGTCATGCAGAGAAGAGCAGGAAAGACCATCCAGAGTCATACAGCTAGGAATATTCGAGCATCCTTTCTTAGAACGGATGAAGTTCCAGAATGCTTTGGGATTGGACTTTAACTCTTCCTCGTGCCGAGATATATAATTGTTATAGACAGTTTTATCAAGTTCATTGAATTCTTTACTAAGGCTGATGTACTTTTCTCTGAAGCTAAATTCGTTTGTGGACATGAAAAGTTTATAATATCATGGACGATCATTAATTTTGGCACAGAAATTTCAGGTGCGCTTACAATGACTTAACACATTTTGCACCAATAACGACCCAAGCAGCTGGCAATCTTAGTAGCGAAAGGGATGAAGGAATGAAAAAAATCTTTGTGTTTGTGTTGCAAATGAATGTGCGAATTTAAGAGTTAATGTTCGACTTCCTTTCCTATCCCCTCTCCTTCCTCTTCCCCTCCCCCTCCCTTCCCATCCCTTCCCTTCCCATTCGTCCTTTCCCGGATCCTTTCCATTTTCTTGTTCCATTTTTCCTTTCCCTTAACTTTTCCCTTTTCCGTGCCCTCATCCAGTGAACCTTTTCCACATTTCATAATCTTACTTCCCCTTTTTCCTTTCTCATCCACTCTTGCAATTTGCCTCTTTCTCTCGTATGTGATTAAGTTCAACTATGTATGAAATCCTACTCTTTATCCGCTATAATTTTAGACTAACTAGTGCAAATTTAATATCACATGATGTTAAAAAAAACTTTAATATTTCAACAAAAATTGTGTCACAGCCTTTCTTTGAGATAGAATAATATCTATCTATACACTCACACATAGCACGAAGCTCCCGCAAAGGTGTGTCCATGCAAAGTTTGTGATAAACTTCAAAGCCTTTAATTCTACTCTTAATGCATCCACTCATAAGTCTGTGAGTGTGTGTTTGTATGTGTATTCAACTGGCGATTGCAGTTTACAGTTACTATTTTTTTCACTTGATGCTCTTATGCGCTTGACTTTTGTAAAATTTTGCTCTTGTTTTTATTGTTTCTATTATCAAGTCCCTGTGTGTTGTTTTATTTTATATCATCAACGCTGACTCTAATCAACATTCAGTATATATTTTATTATGTTAACACATAGATTTGGTAACATTATGATTCGTGCATACTTAAAGTACGCTTGTGATCTTAGCCACACACACATACACACTTGCAACGACATCCAGAAACTCACCTAAATTTCGCTACGCTCACGATGCACAATCAAAGCTTGCCTTGCGTGCCCTAAAACTCAATGCACACACCTCAAGTTTCCGTTTTGGAGTCAGCTCGCGCTAAACTCATTTTAATTCACACTTCATACAACTGTTCCAAATGCACATACACACACACACAAACACAAATATTTTCGATGCATATATACATACAATGGCGTAAGCGCTTTTGCTTACTTACAATAACACAAACACTATTAAAAGCTCACAATCGCATCTGTGTGTACAAATACATATAGATAAATATATGTATGTATGTATGTGTTCATACTCAAGCGCATTCAATAACAGACAGACAATTTCCCTCAACATTGCCACAACCATTCATACAAACACTTCTTATTTACATTGTAAATGGGGGGAGCTAAAGCAAACAAACAAAGCGTGCCAAGCAAAAGCGAAGTGAATACCAATCCCTATCGTCGTCTTCTTTATCGTAAACCACAATTTGCGTTCTTGTAATTAATTTAAAATATTATTACGGCGAGACAAAAAATGCGACAATCGCTTATTCACACACACACACACACACATACACACACACACACACACAAGTCAGGCACATAGTTACACGTTAATAGAAAGTGTTATAAAACTTTAGAAATACATATTTCTATTGGTAAATAAAACCAACAACCTAAATCCAACGACGGAAAAATAATAAAAAAAGGAAAATTATAAAAAACAAGTAAGAACGGGACTGTCTTTGGCTGTGCCGAAGACTTCATACCTTTCATGAATGGGGCTGAACAATAATCTTATCCCGTTCGTAATCTCCGAATAATCGGATGTATAAGATAAGAAATATATAGTGAACAGATCTGCATACCTTAACGATTTTTAAGATAAATATAAAATAAATAAAAAACAGGTAGGTACTTTGTGTGAGGATGCAAAATTTCTGGTTTTTTGTGGTCTGCGTGTAAAAACTATGACTACGAATCACGTATTTCAACAATATATGACGTAAACGTAACTATTTGATGAAATTTGATGAATTTTGAAGCTTCTAGCCGTAAAAAGGGGGCAAAAATTAGAGTTTATATGGGGTATATAATATATATACCACCGATCTCTATGATTTTTTCAGACAACAATATATGCTATATACGTAAGCATATGGTGAAATTTGAAGCTTCTAGCTGTTAAAATGGGGAAGAAATTACGCAAATTTTCTTATCTAAACAATCGGTTGTATGGGATATATACTATATATACCACCGGTATCTATGATTTTCTCGGACAACAATATATGCTATATACGTAAGCATTTAGTGAAATTTGAACATATCTAAACGATTTTTAAGATAAATATAAAATAAAAAATAGGTAGGTAATCTGTGTGAGGATGCAAAGCTTCACGTTTTTTGTGGTCTGCATGTAAAAACTATTACTACGAATCAGGTATTTCAAAAATATATGACGTAAACGTAACTATTTGATGAAATTTGATGAATTTTGAAGCTTCTAGCCATAAAAAAGGGGCAAAAATGACAGTTTGTATGAAGTGTATAATATATATACCACCGATCTCTATAATTTTTTCAGACAACAATATATGCTATATCCGTAAGCATTTTGTGAAATTTGAAGCTTCTAGCTGTTAAAACGGGGCAGAAATTGCGCAAAGTTTCTTATCTGAACAATCGGTTGTATGTGATATTTACTATATATACCACCGACCTCTATGATTTTTTCAGACAACAATATATGCTATATATGTAAGCATTTGGTGAAATTTGAAGCTTCTAGCTGTTAAAATGGGGTAGAAATTGCGAAAAGTTTCTTATCTGAACAATCGGTTGTATGAGATATATACTATATATACAACCGATCTCTATGATTTTTTCAGACAACAATATATGCTATATACATAAGCAATCGGTGAAATTTGAAGCTTATTGCTGTTAAAATGGGGTAGAAATTGCGAAAAGTTTCTTATCTGAACAATCGGTTGTATGAGATATTTACTATATATACAACCGATCTCTATGATTTTTTCAGACAACAATATATGCTATATACGTAAGTATTTGGTGAAATTTGAAGCTTCTAGCTGTTAAAATGGGGCTAAAATTTGCCAAAAATATATATATATATACTATATATATATACTATATATACCACCATATATATACTATATATACCACCGATCTTTATGATTTTTTCAGACAACAATATATGCTATATACCTAAGCATTCGTTGAAATTTGAAGCCTCTAGCTCTTAAAATAGGGCAGTAATTACGAAAAGTTCCTTATCTGAACAATCGGTTGTGGGGGATATATACTATATATACAACCGATCTCATCAATTTTTTCAGGCAACAATATGTGCAATATACGAAAGTATATGGTGAAGTTTGAAGCTTCAATCTGTTAAATTGGGTAAGATATTACAAAAATCCTCTTTTTCTGAAAAATCGGTTGTATGGAGGATATATGCTATAGTGGTCCGATCCGGTCGGTTCCGACAAATGTCTAATCGGACACCCAAATACACCCGCTCACCAAATTTTATCAAGATATCTCAAAAATTGAGGGACTAGTTTGCATACAAACAGACAGACGGACAGACGGACAGACGGACAGACGGACATGGTTAAATCAACTTAGCTCTTCAACCTGATTATTTCGGTATACTTAATGGTGGGTCTATCTATTTTCCTTTAAGGACTTACAATTTTCGGTTTCGTGACGAAATTAATATACCATTTCATTTTCATGAAAGGTATAAAAATGTAGCCGATGTGAACGAACGCACGGCTGAAAGAAACCATTCTTTGGAGAATATGTTTAACAGTACATTATTTTTTTTTTTTTTTGTTCTGATTGGACTTTTAAAAACTTCTTAATGATCTATGATAAATAAAATTTGATGAGGATGAAATATTCGAATTGATGTCTTGGAATTGTTTAAATCTTAATCTATGGAAATACAATGCGATTTAATCTCGTCATGCCAACTGAAACCCTTCCCACTTGTCTTCAAGATCTCCATGAACATTCACTTAATTCACTTTATATTATTCATCCACTAGACGAAAGCGTTTAGTAAGGCCAGGGCTCGAATCGTAACATACGATCACGGATCGGCAACCATACTTAAGAAAATTACGTGATACGTCAAACGTATAAACAAAATGGGATTATAACATACGATAGCAAACGGAACGTAATTTATTTTCAATTCACAATAAATTTTACGATCCACATTAGGTTGGGATGTATTTTTAGCTCACAATAGATTTTGAAATGTCAAATTGGTTGCCAAATATATAAAAAATTAAGTAAATAACTGCGATGGATCCAATTTTATTGTTTCGTTTAAGATCCAGTAATAGCGAAGGCGATGAAAAGATAGTTCGAAGGCGGTCAAGAGAGCGCAGTGACCATTTGGACTTATCGAACAAAACGCAAGCATATCATGTATGTATCATTTCTTTGTAACAAAAAATTATTGCAGTTTCTTGAAGAGATTTCGCTTAACTTTAGAAGCTTTTAGTTACTTTGTGCAGAAGTTAAATTTGAAGCAAGCCGGTACCAAAGCGGGTGTAGAGCCATGACTTCCGCCAATATTTCCTTTTGGCTTGGATTAATCTTGCTTGAATACGACCTTTGTTAATAATAAGAGTTTCAAATTTGTTAATATATTTTATTTTATTTATTCATCTATTTTAACAATTTTCCTTCATTTTTGTCACGTATGTATTATAATCGAAGTAGTAGGTTCACGTATGTCATAATCAGAAATTCATGTTTTTACGTGATGAGTTATACGATCACCGATGTTACGATTTGGGCCCAGTTTAGTAGTTTCGAAAATTCAGTCATGTACGCAAAACGATTAACAGTACCTTGAATATCTTATACATACTTCGCCTTTTACAATGCCTCAGTCAAGAAGAAACCAAAAAGGAATATTTTTGTCGTGGTCTTTGCTATCTTCACATACCGACTAATATTTTTAGCTAAAGGTGTCTCGAACAAATCAAGTGGATGTGGACTTGAGATACTCTGTCGCTTTTGTGGATCTGCAAGATTCCCTAAACTTTTTGTAACAACTTGAGGGACGTAGATTTTCCCAATGCCGGCTATAGTGTACTACTACAAAAATACTCCACAAAATACCTATCGCTCTTTTGCAGTGGATCAGCGTCATTTTTGACTACATCATTAGATCTGGTTTATTGTCACTCAAGGTTAACTTCGGGTAATCTTGATATTGTAGATACCCCGTAGTTCTGCGAGCCAGCCACTAGGAATGAGAATTTGTATGCTCGTTTTAGGACAACCCCCGCCTATACACATTCCATGCCCTTTTACCATAGTCATGTGATTTGAGATGGCATCCCACTACACTTAGAAAACAAAAGACCTTGACAAATATCACACCCTTGCCCCTATATCAAATGCGTCCAGCCACACACTGCAGACACTGAAAAAGTCCCTAGTATTAACCGACTTTAGGTTATACTTTTTCTAAATTTACTCAACATTGGTGCATGTGGTAATAAGGCCATGAGAAAGTGCTTGCCGATTGGGTATCTTGCCACTGCCAGGATAGTGTAATCTGCGTTTAATGTCAGATTGTTTAAGGAAGTATTTTGCTGCAAAATAACATAATTATTGTCCATTGTTGTTAGCTGTAAAAGTTGGTTAAGAGTCAGCTTCCTTGCTGTATCGTCTATAGTCTGGTCTATGAATCGCATACACACCTCATTCTGTGTTAACCTTCTTACTGGTAGGCAGTAGTCTATGGATGAAATTCCTCAGGCATTAGCTGGCTCACTTTCTTCAGCATGCTATTGATGGCACCTGCAAATTAGATCAAAGAGCATCGCTAATGTGTACACTCAATTTAAGTGACTTATCAATGAAGTTCACTCAGAAGCAGTCAGAACACATATTCGAAATAAGTGCAAAATAGTCACGAAATGACTCGAAAATAGTCCATAATTAATAAATTATTTCTAATTGACCTCTAAAACATAATGCACTAATATAGAAATGTAGGGCAGTTTTAAGAAAGAAAAGTTGAAAGTATTGATAGGGCTGATTTATGCATTACCAAAAATATCCCTAACCTGTTGTCATTTCGAATATATTCTTAGTTAATCCTTAGGCGGTACCGAAGTTGAAAAAATTGTTGAAAAAACCCCCACTAAACATATACAACCCCAATATTGTATTTAAGATGCCACATAAAAATTTATTTCATAAATTTTTATTTATCAGACAAAATCATTTTAGATACGTTCTCTACCTCTACCCTTGTCCACCTTGTCCACCCTTCCCCCTCCATCACCTCTTTTTCTTCCACGGAATTTCTCTTTCTATATCCAAATCGCACCAAAAATTTATTTTTTAGAAGAGCCCAGCTCCTGGGTCACTTCCCGGGAATAAAAGCGTCTCATATATTAAAATAGTATAATTTCAAACAAATGTACCCATAAATAAAATTTATTGGAATAGCTCGGCCCCTGGCCTACTTCTTTATCTCGGTCTAGCAGTCAAGGAGAATTTCAGTGGCATGGGCACGAACACAAGAAATAAGTATGGACTGCTGAGTGGAGTATCACCCTATATCGGTTGCGTTTCCAAAACGCCCTATCTCAGAAAAGTTTTCAATAACGCCCTGTTTTAGAGCTTATTTTATTACTAAACGTGTCCTATCTCAGAATTCTGTTGAAAAATGTCCTATCTCAAATATTTCCTATTTGGATATCAGCCGTTCCCTTCTATGGAACCAGCTATATTCAAACGAAATGAAGAATGCTCGGATCAAATCTTATAACACTCCTCAGAGCTATTTTCCTTACGAACATTCAAAATTATACTTAAATTTTTAAATGTTAGCTCTCTTACTAAAGCAATAAATTACTCATTTAATTAAAACAGCTTAAGTTTTGGACGTATTTTTAAGTAAAAGCTTTAACCAAAAAACCAATTTTCGAAACACCTGCTTCATTTATGGCACATTAGTGTGAGAAAAGACTTGCTTAATTCTAGTTAAACTAACGAAGGGCTTAGCAAAATAGGAAAGAAAATATGTTTTCTGATGAAAAATTTAGACTCCTTACATATTTCAGTACTAAAAATTTTACAAAATAGCCACAGCTGTCACTTTAATTTTGTCGTCAATTTCTGTCACTTCCTCATACCCATGAATTTTCTTTAGAAGTAATTTTTCATCGGAATTCGCGGACACCATACCTTGGTATATACGTATGTATGTATGTATCTAACAGTTATCCAAGAAATAAGTAAATTGGCAATGACAACAACATCTTCGCCACTAACATGCATACTACTCCAAGTGACAGATACTCTAATCCTACGCTCTAATAAAAAGTTAAGTAGAACGTCGCAAAGACCAGGACATACTGAGCGAACAATATTTGCGGCATTTTCAGCAAGAAGAGTATAGTAACGGTATCACCATTATCTTAATCACACCAGTCTAGCAGATGTTTGTAGTTTAATACCCAACACCGTCAAAGCGACTAACGGTGCAAATAATAATAACAAATACAAGCGTATACTTTAGACAGTTCCATAAACTTTAAGTTAGTTTTTTCAAAAGTCTCAAAACCAATTTACTAACTATTTCAGAAGAAGATATCACACTTTTCGGAAAGATGCGCATTCCTATCGCTCAACTTTGGAACAGAAACAGTGTAGCCTTTTCTGCATATTCAGTATCTGCATATGACCTAAAATATCCTCTTAGTGCGTAACCAAAGCCTCTAAAAGCAACTTCTTTTATTACAGTCCTATTTAAACTGATAGTTTGCTCTAGCTCGACTTCCATTAAAAATAAATAGACAATTTTTCTTCAATTGAAAAAACGTGTTTCTAAAATTTTTATGTTGCTTTAAGCGGGCGTGAACCCAGGATCTTCGGCATGGTAGGCGGAGCACGTTACCATCACACCACGGTGGTCGTATCGATCTCCATCACAGGTCGTCAATGACAAACCTTAGTGTGGTAGTGCCCGAAGTGTTGGCCTGCAAAAGAAAATACGGTCTAATCTCCCCATTTACAAATCTACATATAAATAATAGCCGTGTTTTTTAACACGCGCGTATACGTTTCGTTTGCGCGTGTTAAAAAACGCCTATCTTCGCTTAGATAATGCTTAGGAGACCCATCTAGCGGCTGTGGTAAAACAACTAGCTACAGCAACAGGGTGTACCGAAAAGCGGAGACGCAACGCTCTGATGGCCATAGGGTATAACATATAGCTGAATCAGTTGCGATGAATTGTGGACACACATATAATACATAGAATTAGTGTACAGGGTGAAACAAAGACACATATTTCAGTTACATCTGAGTATAATGCGTATTGAAATTTAGTAGGACAAAATTTATGCGCAGCAATTTCAGAGGTGTATTTATAGTTTGTCTCTTAGCAGTCAATATAAAGTTTAAGCGTAAACGGATATACGCGTGTTAAAAAACACGGCTAATATTGAGGTGCAGCGCAGCAACAGGAAATGCTATACACCGCAACAACATCGTCATCATTAACAGAAATGTAAATAATTATCTTGTGAAATAACAAAAACAATAGCAACAACTTACAAAGGATATGTAAATATGTATGTTTGTTAAAGTAATAAAAAAATAAAAAATTCAACTGTAATACGACTACGAACTTAATAAGTATAGTGAACATAGCCATCTTCGATGTTCAAGTGGCAGCAAAAATCAAAGCGACAACAACAACAACGTTTTAATGGAGGAAATATTAAGCGGAACAAGAGCATCATTTAATACAGCGCTGCACAGTGGGGCAATTTGAAGGAGTTTATCTAATATCGGGTGAACAGTCCCAACGTCATTGATAGATTGAAATAACTTTGTAAGTTGTAGGCTAAATAACATAAAATAAGGCTTGGAAATGGATTGTGCCAAACAAGACAAAAACAAGATTGGCATTGAGGTTCCTTTCCTGATAAAATTTATTGGCATCAAATTGGATAACGGGAACAGTATTTTCACGCCAGCTGCAAGGCAAAGGTAGAAAGTACTACGAGGAAAAATTTTGAGGGAAATAGAGGAAAATTGGGTCCCTAAAGATTTTTAGTGAATGCCAATTGTTTGCTGAATTTCGCTGCAAATGTATGGGTTACTCTGAATTTTTGACAAATAGTCGATTTGGAATTTAACCGAATGTGGCGGCAAATTTCATACAAGTCAATGAGGAAAATAATTGGGCAAATGTGAATTTAGCGGCGAATTTCGATGGCAAACTTAAGGAAATTTTTTGAGGAAGTTCAAACTCAGTATTGAGTTTCGCTTATAAATTTAAAAATTGAAAGTAATTAGTCGGATGCTACTTCATTTGCTTTATTTCGCTTGAAAGCCCTTAGGCAAATTTTGCTATCGAAGTTTGAGAACATTTCTTAGGACACCAAGTTTTTCGGGCTTCAGTCTTGCCTTGAATCTTGAATCGAATATAGCGTCTTTGAAAAGTCGTAGGCGAATGGAAATTAAATGGTTTGTATCAAAAGGAACACCGGATTTTCAAGTACATTTTTACAAATAAGCACGTGCAGTCGTTTGGAAAATATTTCGAGTATTTTAGATCGCAACCAATCCATAATAATTCAGTACGAACTTCGCGAGTGCTTTTAACTCCAAAAACAATTTTTGTCGTCTATTGCCGGATATGAATCCGGTAGGTTCCCGTACCGGTTTGTACATTATGACTGACGCAGAAACGATTTATTGTCTGCCTTTTATGATAGGCGGGATCTGAGTAAGGCGTGAACCGAATGGGTCTCGGGCCAGAGATTCCGTCGCAAACTACAAACAACACCCCTAATTATGATACATGAGCGAAATTTCTCGAAAGACCTGAATATTTTTTTGAAGTCTTTCTGTATATGGAATCAGGCGGGGTTACAAAAGGTTAAAGGCCAAAAGGTCAATTGACGTTAACGCAATTTCAAATGGAAATGAGATCAATTGGCTCTATGATGACTTCAAATCGTCACAAGGTCAATTTAAAGTAGGCATAAGGTCAGTTGATCTTTCTTAATTTGACTTTATGACCAAGTAGAAAGTTTCTGTTTGACCTTATGACCACATACACAGCAAATTAAAATTAGCACAAAAGCAAGAATTTTCGGCAGTATTCTTTAAGTTGAATATTTTGTTTTTATTTAAAAAGAATCCCGGGCATCTTGTAATTCAATATGTTTTAAGGGAAATAACACAGCACTCGAACACTTAAATTTAGAACTATTTTAGGCCAGTGTTGAGCCGATTTTTCAATCAATTGAGACCGGAATGCAAGAATTTATAGAAGTTTGTCTACACGTTTTGTTGAATAAGTTCCTCTTATCTCAGATAGGGCCTCAATGAGCCAGTTTTTAGCCGTTTTTTTACTGGAATGAGACAAAAATATAGGTAATGGAGCTTCGTAATTTTAAAAATGTCTCTTTTCATTGCAATGAGCAAGTATATATCAAAAATAAATTAAACTTTACTATAATTCAACAGTTTTTTACATTTTAAAACGTAGACGTGCGAAACAAACTAATTGACTTGATGACGATTTCGGAAAAGAAGATTTTTTTTTCGATTCGAACCCGCGATCTTAAAAAGCAGGATGGTGATGTCAATATCGTTGACATTGTAACCATTTGAAATTTTTTGCTGTCACAATTTCATATCGTCATAGCTTCAATGGATTTTGTGAATATTTGAAGGAGTAATGTAAGGCTCCTTTTTATATATTATAAATTTTACCTGTTAACATTATATACTTTGTGAATTCATTAGTTGTTATTTAAAATAAAAAAGTGGTTTCAATATACTCAGTCATAAGGTCAATTGACGTTAGGGCCGTTGATCTTATGTCACCCCTAAATGCAATGTGTGTGTGTATGAATGAAATTGCTCAAGGCCCTTACATCCTTAACGCAATAATATTTGAAAGCCCAAATCCTGCTGATTAAACAGAACCTAGGTTTGCACAGGGCACGATAGAAAATAACTTTACCCAAACTCGGCTTACACATATATTACAGCTCCAGAACAAAACACAATCCTTTTTCAAGTTATGTCATATCAATTTAAGTTATACTGCATAAGTAGAGCTCCTAGCCACACTATGTAACAAAAGATGAGCAGCGGACACACCACAGAGGACACGGCATCGGCATCTGCTCCCAAAACAATCCAAATTCCAAGGAACAAGTGTAAGCAATAACTTTGGGCAAATGAAATCCGGCACAGTGAAACAAAAAGAACTTAAATAAAAGTAATAAACCATTGCATTGAACCGACTGGCACATACACATTTACACGTACATACACATATAAATGTAAGAAAATATGTAAGTGTAAATGTGATTGCGTAAAGAGAAATTTTTAATTGATGTTATACGGACGAACGCACATGCGACACCGAACGACGAATAGGCAATACAAACGGACATAAAGGAATTTGAGGGCAATTAATGAAAAGAAGAGGAAGTAGGCACAAAAGAGGGACGAAAAAGTAGGCGTTTAATGTGCAGACACAAATGAGCAGGCAGTCAAGTGAACATATTGGACAGGACAGGAGCGCAATGAATCTGGGCAAGTGAAAATATAATGTCAAACAGTCACAGCGGTAGCAGCAGGAAACGTGTGGCCATTCCTAATACTGAGCAACAGCAAGTCAACCATGACACCCTCTCACCATTTCTATGTACGTATGTATAACCCGCGCATAAGGATGGACTGGGTTGAGGGCTGCAGGTTGCGAAAACTTTACAGCTAAGAAAATTTATGTTATACCATTTCTAGATTGTTGTCTCTGTATAGAAGGCGATAACCACAGCTGTGGTTGTTGTTCATATTGTATCACTTTCTCTATGTCTTATTGTTGCTATATCTGTGTTTACTACACTACTGCTACTGTTGAATTGTGAAATAGCAAAGCGTGAAACGAAAAACGAAATCAAAATGATAAATGAATTGGAAAGAAAATGTGGGTGTAGATCAGAGCAGTAGAGTCAAGCTATATGGCCCGCCTCACCATGCTAGTTGAGGCATCAGGTGTATCCATTAACTGAAGAGAATTGAAAAAATCAAAAGAATGACAACTTACGACAGCAACAACAATGACAGTATAGCTACTTTGATAGGACAGCAAAAAATAAATGTTGAGGCGCACGAGTGAATCCATGAGTCATTGATACAAAGTTATAAAGAAGAGGCTGTGCCATGACTGATAGAAAGATGAAATGATAAAGGCATGTGAGAATACTTGAATTTCAAAAGAATACTTACGAATATTTTCAAAGTTGAGTGTGATAACAATTGTTTAAGTTAATTCACTTTCAAGGCAGCATCACTAAGGTTGTGACTTTTTTATGAAGTAGGCAGACAGCTTGCCCTCAAGCAAAGTTCAAATTGTTATTCATTTTATCACAAAAGTCTTTTTGGAGCCGTTCCATACTTACTGATAGGGTCGCACTTTTATTCTGTCTTTAAAAAATAAAAGTCCGGAATGAACATTCATTTTCAGGCTTATAAAATAAAAGTCTGGTATTCATAGAATCCCATAAAATTTCACCTAGGATACGTTTTTGACCCGGACTTTTTAAACTGAAAAAAAAAAAATAATAACTTTTAAAATCGGCCCCTGGATTTAAGAACGTTTTACTTGTTCAATTTTGAACAGAAAAAACGGCATCCGTTTATGGTAACGGTTATTACGGTCTTATGCTTACGGTTAATGTTAGTACTATGGCTAAGGGTACGGTTACGGCTACGGTTACAAAAACGATTACGGCTTTGATAACGGTGACGATTTCAGTTACGGCCACTGTTAGTATTATGGTTTCGAAAATAATAACAGTTACGGCAGAGTATAGCTATTGTTGTGGTTATGGTTACCGATATGGCTACTTTTATGGTTCCTGTTAAGTTCACGCTCCTCTTACTGATAGTTTTACCTTCACTGCTAGGGTAACTGTTATGATCACGTCGTTCTATAAGTTAACAATCATACTTCTTTATCTGAATGGTGATCATAACGTAACGTTTAACGAAACCATAATCATAATAGTAATCGCTGCAGTAGCCATAAGCCTAATCGTCACCTCAACCATTACAGTAACCGTTCACCATGATCCGATTCATTACAGTAATCCTTACAATTACAGAAAACGTAACCATTACAGTAAAACTTACCCTTTCATCAACTGTAATCATTACACTTATCGTAGCCTTTACTATTACACTAGCAGCAACCATAACCATTACAGTATCCGTAATGGTAACCATTAAAGTAAACTTCACCAAAACAAAGACATTAGTCGTCATGTTTCCCTTTAATGTTACCGTCAATATTACTGTTATCTTCACCTAGCAAACACACTGGCAATTATTATTACAGCAACACTTATTGTAACCATTACAGTAACTATAATCGTTACTATTACAGTAAGCGTAACTACAAATCAGAAACTGTCTCCAGGCCAAATATAAAATACCCGTAAATATATTCAAACACCGGCTATAGATAATCATCTTGTCTCACTTACGCCTGTGCATAAGCATTTACACTGTCCTCACTGGATGAAGGTACGTGCATTAAGGGTATGGACCTGACACCTTAGATCAGTTCGACTCTCCCCAAATTCCGGCAGTCATTTGGAAAATATTATCAAAAAAATATATGCACACAGGCTGCCGTGGGTTAACATTGACAACGGCATTAAATGTAAATCGTTCTACAATTATTTGTCATTGTCAATGAAAATTGTAAACAGGAACTTGATTGACATTTCATTACGTGACAACTTTGGCGTCGATGGCGGTAGATCATTTTTTTCAGCAGCCCACATAATTGGCAGTTTCAAAGCTTTTTTTCCGTTGAGCAGTAGATTTAAACTGCTTCAATGTCCCCTATCCAAGAGTAAACTAAATCATATTAAAATGTTAAATCTTTTACTGATGGCCAGTGTTGAGGGGGGAAATATGCTGTTCTTATTGACTGCGATGACCAAAGAAATTTATGAAGATTTATCTAAGTGATTTGATACTTTTTACTACGGGTTAAAGGTAGACGAAATCAAACAAAGTGGTGTTAAGCAATTTTCCATTCTGTTTACAAGAATTAAAAGACGGTTGGAGGTATTCATCTTACTTAAATGAAAAAGGATATAGACAGAGAGTATATATTATCCTTAAGTGGTGTCTTTTTCCAAACTTTATACCCATGGCCTCACCCCACATTTCTAGTCCACCCTCCCCTTTTTTCTTTCCCACTCTTATCCAAATTCCCACTCCCACTCTTAATACCATTACCACCCTCACTATCACTCTCATTACAACTACGATTCCCACTCTTACTCTCACTTCCACTCCTGCCCTCTCCCACTTCCTGCCGTAATTCACCGAACAGTTGGAAGCGAACAGGCTTTCCTGTGCACCGCAGCAATGGTATGGGTCCGGTTTATAGTGATTGATCTGCATACTGTGCTACCAATGAGCTTACGAGGAAGACCACTTAACTGGCGGAGTGAAGCCATCTGAGTATCATTGTTCTCCTATTATCTGCGGAATGTTTGAACAAACCCTTTATCGGCTGTTTAGCGAAGCAGGGATAATCTAGAATATTCTGTTTTACAAAATACGAAACAATTGCCTATTTTAAGAAGGAATGGTTGCAATTCGTTCAGTGGTGTAACAATAGTTCAGTCGGTCTGTAATCTTAACTACTTTTCTAGAAAACATTTCCCTTGAATCGGGAAGTTTTTTTTGAGATCAAGAGCCAACTAAAGAAAATAAAACAGCTGCCCACTTGTCTTTGTAGCTTCGGACGAGGACGCTCCTTTTAGTGATGAAATATTATGGAAGTAAAGCTTGCAGACCATTAAAGGGTGATATCTAGATATAGAAAGACCTAACTCCAGTTAAAAGCGAGCTACGCTAAAGTCAAATACTTCGGCAGAAGGATCTCCTAGTACACCACTGCAGAGAAGAGTTGATATCTACCCAGTGTTTGCTCAGCTCAGCTTATACGAGATAATCAACAAAACGGAGAAAAGCAGCGCTATTTCATAGATCCAAAACATGATATGGTAGTTACATCTATTTTTTAGAACTTAAGATTTTATAACGACAGCAATATTTTTGAACACATTTCCAAAAACCGCACGAAACTGTGAGCATTCAGACTGCCCGAAATTAAATATAAATTGAATATGAATTCCATGAGTATTAAACAAGTAACGAAACAACATTTTCCTTAACATGTGAACTTCATCAAAAACTCAATCCCAAATCGACATTGAATCAGTGCCATGTAAGCTTCCTTTACCCAGTCAGCTATTTGCTAGTACCTACATCATTTAGTCATTAAAGAATGAAGTTTCTTTCTTGCAGCCTCAAATGCCCACACATATACATGATTACTTATTTCACAGCCAATTCCAGTAGGTGATTGCTCTACAGGAGGGGGTTGGGCAGCATGTTTTAATATTCCAACCTGATTTTCTGTCAGCCAACGGCTGCTGGTGTCGAAATAACCGTTAAGCTATTACAGTATCTGATAATGTTGCGGACAGTGAACAAACACACAAATATATAAACACACAAAAATGAAAAACAAATTGTCTTACTCAATGTGTTTACTTTGGGCTGCGAACTGTGATAAGACACACAGCCGACATGGAGGCAAAATGCTTAAACCTCAAGCAATATTTTTTACGCCACTTGCCGTATTTATTTACGTGAGATGGCCGAACGATACGACGAAATCCTATACGCTGGCAAAACGAAGTGAACTGATTGTGGCAATGTACGTGCCAAGCTTCACCACAAAACGGCAACAAGAGTGCGGCAGCGGCAGCGGCGCCGAGATGGCAGTACGAGCAACAACTAGAAGATAAATCCCTCGTGAGAGCGAAAATATGAGAGCGTAAGCAAAAGATTCGTATCAATCTAATCTATGCTTTTGAGATGAGCATTCAATATCTCTCTACTCTGACAACAAGCCAACTCTTCACTAGTGTGAGTTGTAAATTAGCTTCTTATGTCGTATTTGTGTTTGTTTGGTTTTAACACCCACTGAGCCGCATGCTGTATCTGCAATGAAGTCAATTTGAATCAAATTAATTAACTAATTTAAAGATATAAAACCCCTAAAGCGTGGCAAACTTTTGGCATGATTACAGCTTAGGCAATTGAATTATTATTTTATTTGGAATTTATTTGTCTGGCATTGTCGAATATAAATAAAGAAGATTAATAAACATTTATTTAGAGAAATTGCTAAATTTTTTCATTAAGCGTAAGACTTTAATCTTTGGCATAAGCTATTATACTTCAGAAAAGTCCGCGCACTACAAAGCTTGATATGCCGTAATTTAAACATGGAAGTTATTTATAAACGAATTTCCTCTAATAAAGGTTGTATCTCTTGCGAAAGCATTACAATTTTGATATTTAGGACATATAACACCGTGTCTTAGACTCATCTTATATGCTGTTGGCCCTGCTTCGAGCTTGTCCGCAACTGTCAGCTTCGTATTTTGGGGGATCAGTGTTCTTGACTTTTACATACCCAAATTCATATATATAATTTACTCAGAATGGATATAACAAAATAGATTAGCATGCCGCCTAATTCTGTCTCGTTACTGCTGACAACTATCGTAGTCCAGTTTTTATTGAAACCTTAAGATCAATTGAAATTTAACTGAAGCAATTGTCGGGTATTTCATTTTTACGCCGGCCTTCATATATAACAGAAAGACCTCTGGCTCCCAGGTATTACTTATTTTCTGATTTAGAAAGTGTTTCCGACAAAGCAGCTAAAGGTTCGATGCACACGAGGCAAATCATCATAGAAGCGTTCCAAGTAGACGCTACATTCGAAATCAGTGCACTTTATTCGCGAGACTGCATGAGCTTATATATTTTTCTGCATGAGTATTTGTCCAAAGTAAAAAAATAAATGTTTCAGGAATGGGGAAAACTATTTATTTCCCAAAGGGTTTAATTAGTTTTGGTTGGTAGATTGAATGGCGAGAAAGTATTCGAAACCATAAATCCCTATTTCCCATTCATTCTCATTAGTGAAAAGTTGTTTTCCGAATTTTTTAAACACTCAGAGGAGAACAGAATTTTATAAAGAGACTTGGAATATGCTTCGTGTGGAATATGCTTCAAGCTTTGCTGTACAACATGAGCTCGCTTAGACCGCCGCTAAATTTGAGATAAGGAAGGTCAAAACATTCCAAAGCCAATACATCATTTACAAGTTCTATCTGAGATACTTTTTGGGAGGGTCAACCGTTACTTTTGTACATTTGTATGTACGAAAGCTATGCAATATTTGTAGCATACTTTCAGACGTTTTTCCTATATTGTCATCGGAGCTGTCTAGCAGATTAAATAGTCAATGTATTTCCTTCTACCGCAACTGCTTTGTTTCATAAGTTTAATACAATTTAATTTCGGTCATGCATGTTTTGATAAAACACGCCTACATACAGTTATTAAGTGACTAATGTGCTACGGTTGCCATGGTATGATAGTTGTGGGCTCCGCCTATCAGACCGAAAGTCCTGGGTTCAAGTCCCGAGGATACCAACTTTGAAACTAGAACTAAGAACTTTAACAACTAGAAATAAAAACCTTCTAAGCGGGATTGGTCCTCGGCAGTTTTCTTGCAAACACTTCGAGTGTAGTATTGCACTGAAAATCTTCTCAGTGAAAAATTATCTGCCTTGCACCTACTGTTCGCCGACTCCGTCCCGCCACTTTAAAGAAACAATTTTTCAAAGGCATACGACGCAATTTGGAAGAGAAGCTCGACCGAAAACTCCTCGGAGGATAATCGCGCTAAGCATACATTTTTTTCATTCAACGTGTCTAAAAGTATCTTCAAATTTGTGAAAAAACTTTGTATGGAGAAAGTATTGCAAATCTAACAAAAATATTTCTGAATCTAGAATTTGTCAGCCTGTGTAATTGCTGCCAACCGTACGGACGCGAAAACCTACGTATATAATTTGCAAAAAACTGATAATGTGTTTTATTAACCCTTATTAAATTTAAATGTGTTTAGCATAAGAACCTTGTGAAGATTGAGTAAAACAATTAAAACACTAAACTAAATTCGCTAAGACAACAATCTGTAGCATGCTGACATGAAAAGCTTTTTGTTTATAAACGAATTTATATTAAGCGTGTTTAAATTCTTTGAAGAAATGTTTTTTATTTTCGCTTTTCACTTCTTTCTCTAATTTTCCAAGAATAATTTCTATAGAAAACAACCCAAATGAAATAAAAGTTCAAATTCATTACATTTCTCAATTAAATGAGTGCTCCATTTTGTGCTGCAGCAAATTAAAGCCTTGTCTCTGTGCTCAATTTGCCTTCAACCGTAATTTGTTGATGTTTTCCCATGGCAGGTACATAATTTTACACAATTTTATAACCGTTGTTTACATACAAATAAATAAAAATGCATACATATATACACACAATGTACTTTTTGGATTTATTTATTGTAAAGTAAAATCCGTATCATGTTCACAGTTGTTGTTGTTGAAAATTATGCAGAGATGTAAATAGTTGCCTGCCTCCCAATAGTTTTGTATGCTATTAGTTGTATACTTCGTTGTTTGTGTGTATGGGTGTATGTGTATGCAGAGGCGCTGAGAATAGGGTAGAGCGTTTGGGGGGCTGAATGCCTTCTCTGTTCGTAAGGTTTATTAACAAACTTTTTATATCTAATACAAAGGTATCCCAAACTCAAATTTGCAATTTGAAGAAGAAATATCTTCCCCTTATATATGCGACATTTAACAGCAACAGTAATTTAGATCTTAAGTCAAGCTTTAATGAGCGTACATGAGAATTTTCCAAATTTCTACACAAAGAAACTTTCGTCCCTTGTCAATGACTTAGGTGACTGCCTGAGGGAGCATATTCACCCAACCAGAAATATTCTTATTGGTCATAAAATAAACCATTTGCTTTCCCATATAAACTTGAGTCGGGGTGAAAGTTTCACCTTCTCACCAGACTGGGGAAAAGCAAACCGACAAATCTAAGTCGCCTTAACTGGACATCGACCAAGCAAAGTGATGAACCGACTTCTCTCCCGGGCAGCTTTCTTAGAGGGAGCTAAATAGTAAATGCCGTCGTGGAAGCATCGGTCCGAAAGCAGAGTAACCTGTGATAACGCCGTAAGTACCTTTTTTGTCGATTTATTTAGTTTGAGAGTAAACTTTTTATTTTCTATCCATTTTTTATGCATTGCCTTAGTAAAAACAGGTGAGGAGAGCCATCGGAGTAGACCGTAACATTCCTATTACCGCCCACATCCTGCCTTTCCTCCTCCTAAGGATAAATATTAATGTGTCCAACTACATACATACAACATACTTTAGGACGTCAGGTCAATTTTCTTGCACTGTTTTTAAATCTCTAACTTGAGCTGATTTCCATATTTAAGATTCTCTCAGTCTGAGAAAATTTGTTTAAACCAAACTTTGCTCGCACACATGCAGCAACAAATGAAGGATGACATTTACTACTTTCAGAAGGACCCTGCTTACTGAACCTGACATTCCCAGGCATGGTAGACTTTCTGCCCTCTCAACCTATAGTTGATTGCTCGTTTTGTCTTGCAACTTAAACCAGATTGGAATTTCATACTAGGGTTCCGATAAAATGTGTATCGCATGGATGATATACGCTGACTGTTTCCACTCCCCCCTGAGGGCCTTTGACTGGTAGAACACGCCGTCATAGCTATTCTCCTCTCTAGCAAAGAGTTTTTATTTTTAGTGAAAGTTCCATTATTTTGGGTTACACCCCAACACGTTTTGTAATGCTCACCACGAAATTCCGCAAAGCGATGTTTTCAGTGCTTAATGAAAGTCGTTTGCCTATAAGACTACCCTGTTAAGTTGCTCGAATATACTACCAATACCAATAGGAGGAGCGACGCATCTATTTATCGTCTGAGTTTGAGTGTAAGATCCTGCTTCTTAGCACAGAAGCAATCCAACCAACAGAATAGCTTTGGAGCCTTGAACGTAACTTGCCACCCTCTTTCTTTGCTTCAATTATTATCCTACTTCTGAGTCGGATAATCCCCTTCTATTCGGACGATATAGCCCAGTCAGCACAGCCGCTGTATTTAGACTCGCTGTATGTTGAAATATGAAATACTGGATATGAAATTATCGCTGCCCCTTACGTTCAAGCCAATAAGTCTGCCCGGTATTTTCAGAAAAAAAGTAGACAAGTTGTCTTTAGCTTCTTATATCTTAAGTTTGCCTGCTACGGGAATGGAACCCACCCGTTAACTTCTCTAGATTTTCGGCATTTCACCACATTGCAGTCATTTTGATAATTTTCAAAGCCTCAATTTGTTGTCAACGGTTCGAATTTATTCAGTTTATTTTATTTTGGTCTACAAGGTTTTTGACTCGGTTTTTGTAGAACAAGCGCGTCGTTTTGGCATCCAAATGTTCATCTCAGTTACGCATACTGGAAGTAGTGTTTTCATTAGACGGTCCATGAGTCATTAGACTTTTGTATGCTACCTTGTATTTCATTATAGTAATTTCGTTTTTAATTTGGTTTCACAAAACCCTCTCTCTCTGAGATCATCACTGACTACGCCACTGTCTCTAGGGGACTGTCATTGTGTATCTAGGGGCTCTCAATTTGCACAGTAATTTCCCTTCACTTTCGTTGTCAATGTCGCCAACTATTGTTGTTGTGCTTGCTTTTAGCTGTAATTGTTTTTGTTTTTTTTTTTGTTCTTAGTTTTTGTATGTATACTTTGAGTTTTACGATACTTTTGCTTTATTGCTTATTTTTTCAAAGTCGTAACACTTTCTTGTTGCTGTCTTTTTATACTCAGTTGAGCAGAGCTCACAGAGTATATTAAGTTTGATTGGATAACGGTTGGTTGTACATATATAAAGGAATCGAGATAGATATAGACTTCCATATATCAAAATAATCAGGATCGAAAAAAAATTTGATTGAGCCATGTCCGTCCGTCCGTCCGTTAACACGATAACTTGAGTAAATTTTGAGGTATCGTGATGAAATTTGGTATGTAGGTTCCTGAGCACTCATCTCAGATCGCTATTTAAAATGAACGATATCGGACTATAACCACGCCCACTTTTTCGATATCGAAAATTTCGAAAAACCGAAAAAGTGCGATAATTCATTACAAAAGACAGATAAAGCGACGAAACTTGGTAGATAAGTTGAACTTATGACGCAAAATAGAAAATTAGTAAAATTTTGGACAATGGGCGTGGCACCGCCCACTTTTAAAAGAAGGTAATTTAAAATTTTGCAAGCTGTAATTTGGCAGTCGTTAAAGATATCATGATGAAATTTGACAGGAACGTTACTCTTATTACTATATAGGACCACGCCCGCTTTAAAAAAAAAAATTTTTTAAGTAAAATTTTAACAAAAAATTTAATATCTTTACAGTATATAAGTAAATTATGTCAAGATTCAACTCCAGTAATGATATGGTGCAACAAAATACAAAAATAAAAGAAAATTTAAAAATGGGCGTGGCTCCGCCCTTTTTCATCTAATTTGTCTAGGATACTTTTATCGAACAAAAATTAACCAATCCTTTTGAAATTTGGTAGGGGCATAGATTTTATGGCGTTAACTGTTTTCTGTGAAAATGGGCGAAATCGGTTGATGTCACGCCCAGTTTTTATACACAGTCTTCCGTCTGTCCTTCCGCATGGCCTTTAACACGATAACTTGAGCAAAAATCGATATATCTTTACTAAACTCAGTTCACGTACTTACCTGAACTCACTTTATCTTGGTATGAAAAATGAACGAAATCCGACTATGACCACGCCCACTTTTTCGATATCGAAAATTACGAAAAATTAAAGAAAAATGCCATAATTCTATACCAAATACGAAAAAGGGATGAAACATGGTAATTGGATTGGTTTTTTGACGCAAAATATAACTTTAGAAAAAAACTTTGTGAAATTGGTGTGACACCTACCATATTAAGTAGAAGAAAATGAAAAAGTTCTGCAGGGCGAAATAAAAAAACCCTTAAAATCTTGGCAGGTATTACATATATAAATAAATTAGCGGTATCCAACAGATGATGTTCTGGGTCACCCTGGTCCACATTTTGGTCGATATCTGGTAAACGCCTTCACATATACAACTACCACCACTCCCTTTTAAAACTCTCATTAATACCTTTAATTTGATACCCATATCGTACAAACTCATTCTAGGGTCACCCCTGGTCCACCTTTATGGTGATATCTCGAAAAGGCGAACACCTATAAAACGAAGGCCCACTCCCTTTTAAAAATACTCATTAACACCTTTCATTTGATACCCATATCGTACAAACAAATTCTAGGGTCACCCCTGGTCCACCTTTATTGCGATACCTCGAAAATGCGTCCACCTATAGAACTAAGGCCCACTCCCTCTTAAAATACTCATTAACTCCTTTCGTTTGATACCCATATTGCACAAACGAATTCTAGAGTCACCCCTGGCCCACCTTTATAGCGATATCTCGAAACGGCGTCCACCTATAGAACTAAGGCCCACTCCCTTTTAAAATACTCATTAACACCTTTCGTTTGATGCCCATATTGTGCCAACAAATTCTAGGGTCACCACTGTTCCACCTTTATGGCGATATCTCGAAACGGCGTCCACCTATGGAGCTAAGGATTACTTCCTTTTAAAATGCTCATTAGCACCTTTCATTTGATACCCATATCGTACAAACGCATTCTAGAGTCACCCCTGTTGCTATGTATGGCATGTGATGCTGCCATGCCCAGAAGTCGCGGAAAAGCACAGCGCACTCCGGTATATTGGTGGAATGACGAAATTGCGGAAGAGCGTAGAAAATGCCACAAAGCACGAAGAATAGCGCAGAGGGCACGCTCATCACCACGATATGCAGAGCTACACAGCACCTATGTCGCACAAAGAAAGGCACTTAAAAATGCCATAAAAAAGAGCAAGAAGTTATGCTTTAGGGAACTGCTGGATAATGTCGACCTAGATCCTTGGGGATCAGCCTACAGAACTGTGATGGCCAAAGTTAAAGGACCGATATCACAGCAACCTACGTGCCCGATACTGATGAATATTATTGTTGAAACACTTTTCCCGGCGCAAGATCGCTGGACTTATCCAAGCGAGGATCTAGAAAGTACGGAAATTCCGCAAATTACAGAGCAAGAGGTGCTGGACGCTGCAAAAAGAGTTGCTGATAACAAATCCCCAGGACCCGACGAAGTACCAAACATAGCCCTTAAAGCCGCGATTACAACTAGGGCTACATTATTTACTGATCTTTTTAATGCCTGTATGCAAGAAGGCGTGTTCCCTCGCCCGTGGAAACGACAAAGACTTGTCCTATTGCTGAAACGTGGTAAACAGCCGGACCAACCATCCTCATATAGGCCACTTTGTATGCTGGATTCCCTAGGGAAGATTTTCGAGCGTATAATTAGTGAGCGCCTACAGCTGACTCTAGAAAGACCAGGTGGCTTATCGAATAGTCAATATGGATTTCGCAAATCAAGATCCACCGTAGATGCAATACAAACAGTCGTCAATATAGCTAGAGAAGCTATCTCTGGAGGCCAAAATAAAAGGAAGTTCTGTGCACTGATTATGTTGGACATCAAGAATGCTTTTAACACTGCGAACTGGATGCAGATAATGGCAGCGCTGCAAAGCTTCGGCACTCCAGCTTACTTACGCAGAATTATAGGTAGCTATCTTAAAGACAGAGTACTTCTTTTTGACACGGATCAAGGAGCTAAAGAGTACAAAATCACAGGAGGCGTCCCACAGGGATCTGTTCTCGGTCCAACGCTTTGGAATGTAATGTATGACGGGGTGCTAAAGATTGATCTACCAGAAAACACGCAAATTGTGGGATATGCTGATGATATTGCAGTGGTAGTAGTGGCCAAGAAACTGGACCTGCTTCAAGCATTATGTAATGACGCCGTAGCAAGAATAAAGGAATGGCTGACCAATACAGGACTGGAGTTGGCTAGCCAAAAGACGGAAGTGTTATTAGTAAGCTCCAAACGGTCGGCGAACGAGTTAGTCTTAACTGTCGGGGATCATCAAATCACCTCAAAGGATTCCTTAAAATACTTAGGAGTGCACATTGACTCTAAGTTAACTTTCAAAGAGCACTTCAGAGCGGTGGGGGAGAAAATTACCAAAGTTAATGGATCACTTATGCGAATAATGCCTAACATTGGTGGTCCGAGCGAAGCTATACGTCAGCTATTGTCCACAGTAACCAGCTCAATAATACTATACGCAGCACCAGTGTGGTATGGATCTAAACAGACCCATCAAAAATATATATTAGCAGCGTACCGACTTGCTTCTTTAAGAATAGCAAGTGCTTATCGGACGGTGTCCGACGACGCGATCCTGGTTCTAACCCGGAAAATCCCAGTGGACTTACTGGCAAGCGAAATGGCCGATCTGTATAACACTAATATCGAGCGACCATCTGAAGAAGACAAGAAAAGAGCAAGGACACAAACAATAGGTAAGTGGCAAGAACGGTGGGAGGCCTCGAGTAAAGGGCGTTGGACTTTCACACTAGTTTGGAACGTAGCTCAATGGAATGAGCGGAAGCACGGTGAACTGAACTACCATCTCACGCAAATAATGAGTGGACATGGCGGTTTCAAAGAGTATTTATGGAAGCGTAGGATAGAGGAAGATCCTCATTGCCCAATGTGTACCACAGAGTTAGAAAACGCAGAACACGTCATGTTCTACTGCCCCCGTTTCCACGAAGAAAGACTCACCTTGCATGGAGTCTTTGGGGAGGAACCTACCACGAGAAATTTAGTTTCACATATGTGCAGCAGGAAAGAATGCTGGACTGCAGTGAGCAAAATGGCATTTATAGTAATGACACGCCTGATGGATGTTGAGAGGGAGCGCAGAGAAATGCGCATGCGAAGCAGTGGTGATTAAATGGACACTCAGAGCAAATAGCGGGAACCTGGACGCAGGGACAACAGTAGGCTCTTAAAAAATGAGAAATATGGAACGCCACCCTGAAGTAATGCGAAAGTGGTGCCGGGGTGGGCGACGGTTCCAGAACGGGGCTGTTTTTTAGTCTACGGACACACGGTTGCTGCGACGGCAGCAATTATGGTGCATTAGGCATTTTTCAGCCTCCCCGCAAAAAAAAAAAAAAAAAAAAAAAAAGAGTCACCCCTGGTCCATCTTTACGGCGATATCTCGAAAAGGCGTCCATCTATAGAACTTAGGTCCACGCCCTTTTAAAATACTCATTAATACCTTTCATTTGATACCCATATCGTACAAACGCATTCTAGAGTCAACCCTGATCCACCTTTATGGCTATATCCCTAAATGGCGTCCACCTATAGAACTATGGCCCACTCCCTCATAAAATACTCTTTAATGCCTTTCATTTGATACACATGTCATACAAACACATTCCAGGGTTTCCCTCGATTCATTTTCCTTCATGGTTATTTTCCCTTATGTTGTCACCATAGCTCTCAACTGAGTATGTAATGTTCGGTTACACCCGAACTTAACCTTCCTTACTTGTTTTAATTACCGTTGTTTCCGTTCGAGTCCAACAAAAACAGGATTTTTTTAATTTCGTTTTTAATCGAGTTTTGTTAAGTTTTTTCCTAAAGCTGGTACATAACCTTGTTGTTGCATAGTTATTGGTGAATGACGTGGTGTTGTTGTTGTTTGCATTTGTTTTATAATTATTGTTTTACTGCAGTTAAATAAGATTTGATTTTTTCCAGGTTGGTTGGGAAAGTTTGAATTTTGTTCGCAGTTTTTGGTTCTTGTTGTTGGCTCTCCAGCAGGGATTTCCTGATTTTATTAATGTTGCTGCGGTCTTTGGCATTTTTGTAGTTTTTTTTATTACGACTCTTCTTGCTACAAGCTTTCAAATTTGAAAGGTGTCGTAACCATGGTAATAGCAATGGATGGCTGAAAGCTTTTACCACACATATGGAATTTTTTTACGTAAGCGATTTTGACTGTTTTTTTTACCACTGTGCATTTTTCTTTATCGTGACTGCAGCTTTTGAATTATTTGGCCAAATTTTGTTTCTGTTCGCTTTTGTATTTGGTTTAATTAGGTCATATGTTGGTAAAACCGCAATTTTACATGAACCTCCATTAAAGAATTACATAAAATATCAAAGAGATTCGAAAAAATACATATTGTAACGAATTTAGCGTAACTCCGCTTATTTGCAACTTTCTACTAACGTTCGTATCTCTAAACTGTTGAATAAATAACTCTAATATTCAATGATGCAAAATGGCCTTTATTAAAGTACTTTGAAAGTACTTCACAATAACACTTATACTTCGCAACTGATAGCGTGCTTAAATCAAACTGATTGCTGCTTACTCAGCTTTCGCCCGTTTTATGCTCTCTGCTGTCTCGTTCGCATACTTCTAGGCGTTTCTTCTTCTAGAATTTACTAATTGGTTACCAGCTATAAACTTATCAGTTATAAACTACAGATGCACGTTTATAGCCTCTCGCATAGCCATATGCGCGTGTATATGTTACTTCCACCGATGTTTGCATACTTTTGTGAGTATCTCAGATATATGCATTTGTTTGTGCGTATCTCTCCGCTGCTTGTACGTACATATGTGCAGAAATAATGATTGATTTCATTATGTACATACAAGTGACAGCTTAGTATCGGCTTAGAGATGATAGTATCCCTTAGTGTTGCTAATATTCGTCACAATATATATATACAATCCTATAAAGCAACGTTAAGTGTTAATTGGCGTAGCTACTATTTGAACTGCTGAAACTTTCAAGCGCTTCACTCTGAAATACCTCAGAGAGCCGCTATGACAGTCACTTAATGACTTGCGTACCGCAGAGCTTCCTCATGCTGCCACCTTTTCTCTATTCTGACCATTTTAGATCCAATAAAATGTATGTATATAGTATGTATATAGGAGATCGGCAAAGTATGGAGGCAGTATTTTGCTTTACCCGAGACTTTTATTTTCAAGGTCAGAGAAAAGCTACAGCTTAATGATAGCTTGCTTAACTCAAACTTATTCTCGCGCCTCTACTGTTGTCGCCTTTTATACGGTCTGTTTTCCTCGTTGCCTTCTTCTAGGCTTTTCCATTATAGAACTTACTAGTTAGTTATCAGCTACAAAATCACCAGCTACAACTACGTTTATAGCTTCTCATATGCGCGTGAGTAATACTTGCACAAATTATTGCCCTCTCTTGTGAGCACCTCAGATAAGATATATGCATGTGTTTGTGCGTTGCTTCTCTGCTGCCTATACGTACATATGTGTAGACATAATGATTAAATTATTGATATGAATCAAGTCACTGCTTAGCATCGGCTTAGATATGACAGTACCCCTTAGTGTTGCTAATATTCGTAACAATACCAATGATTCCAAGCATTTCGCTATGACTGGTAAGTGTGGGAAGTTTAATAAGTTTCAACCGGTACGTATAAGAGGAGATTACACAGGCCGACATAATTTGAAAAAAGTCCAGACCAAGAAGCCAACATGAAAAAAAAAAATAATAAAAATAAATGTAAGGCGCGATAACCTCCGAAGAGATCTAAGGCCGAGCTTCTCTTCCAATTTGCGTCGTGCTCCTCTTGATTTTTCCCTACAAACTGGCCGGACGGGACCTACATGTTTTATGCCGACTCCGAGCGGCATCTGCAAGGCAGATGAGTTTTCACTGAGAGCTTTTCATGGCAGAAATACAATCGGAGCGCTTGCCAGACACTGCCGAGGGGCGACCCCGCTTAGAAAAATTTTCTTCTAGTTGAAAAATCTTATTTCTAAAATTTTAATGTTGCTTTGCCCGGGAGTTGAACCCAGGGCATACGGTGTGATAGGCGGAGCACGCTACCATCACACCACGGTGGCCGCCAACATGAGCTAACATTATATCACTAACATCCCAAAAGTAGACTTTAACTTCTGTAAAAAAAAGTTTTTATGGAGGAAATATCGACAAAACGTTTTCGGCTTTGCGCCATATTAAGTGGCTATAGTATTTTGTTGCAATAAACCATTCCTTTAGATGCATCTTGTGAGTGTAGCAGGTAATCACTTCGTGTGTATTCGTGAAACGCGCTCGTTAAGTGGGTGTTTTATTTATAGCTGTGTGTGATTTATAAGCAGTTAGAAGTTTTGTTTACCTTCTAAGGTTTTATTTCATATTTTTTTTCAGCAACGTCGGGTGTTTTTTTTTCTGTTTTTCGTACATTATTTTGAAGAGTTTGATTAACACATCCGAAGCGGTGTTTGTCCGCCCATTTATCATACCACGTTAAAATGTTTTCTGTTTATACGTATATTTCCATGTTTTAAAGGATGTTAAATACCAGCTATTTGTGTTGTTGAGAAGTTTAGCTGTATTTTGTTTTTAACATGTGGTTTGCTATCGAAATGTAATCGATTTACTATCGAAAGTTGTCAATAAAATATCGAAAAGTTATCGATATGATATCAAAAGTTATTGACTTGTTATCAAAGTATTACCAAATTGTTATCATCATTTTATAGATTTTTTAGGCGGCTCCCGTAATGTGGTGGTAGCGTGCTCCGCCACACAGAAGGTTTAACTCCCGGGCAAAGTAAAATTTAGAAAAATTTAGAAAAAAGTTGTTTCAATTAGACTAGAGCTTTTTTATGCGGCGTCGCCCCTCGGAAGTGATTTGGCAAACACTCTCAGTGAAAACTTATATACCTAATAAATGCCTAGCAAATCCCGTCCCGCGACGCAAATTGGAAGAGAATCTCAACGTTAAATCTCTTCGGAGGATATCGCGCCTTGTATTTATTTATTTAGTTGATTTTTTATCGAAAAGTTATCGACTTATAATTGAAAAGTTATCGATAAGTTATCAAACAATATTCGGTTTTTTTGTCGAAAATTAATTTAGTTTTTCCAGGAGTGTCACCATTTTGTTATCGAAAAGTTCTCTATTTGTTCTTGGTTTGTTATCGAAAAGTAATCGATTTGTTACTGGTTTATCATTTATTTGCTATAGAAGAGCTATCGACTTACTATCGTAAATTGGTTAACGGAAATGTATCGATTTGCTATAAAAATATATCGGTTTGTTACCAATAAGCTGTCGATATTTTACCGAAAATTTTTTGATTTCTTATCGGAGTATTACCAGTTTGTTACATCGACGTGTTAGTGATTTGCTATCGACGGTTCATCGGTGTGTTATGAAACAGATACCGATAAAACTTCATTATAAAATCTATGACTCGTCGATAAAATCCGATAAGATGCTAATAAGAAGAGGATGAGTCAACGATAACAAGCCAATAACAAACCAAAAAGAAACTGACAACTCAACGATAATTGTGTTTCGATGATAAAGAAAGAAATTAAAAGGCGCGATATACCTGCAAGAGTGTTTCAGATATTTTCCTGTCCAGTTGTTCCTTTAATTTACAATGTTCCAATGAAACAAAATCAAAACTATCACGTGCGCCAGATTATGGTTGCAAAATTATTTGGGCTATAAACCTGCATTCAAAAAATCTTGTGAATATTTAAAAAACTCATGGAAATTCTTTCTTAAATTATCAAGGTTAAAACAAAAAAGAAATTAACTGACGAAATTTTATAAAAGCTGCCACTGCTGGGTTGCGGTTGATTTTAAATAAGGAAGTCTGCAAGAATCGGAAATTAAACTATGATGACGGGGTTCAATGAATCCGACAAGACAAACGAGTTCACTGACCGAACCTATCTACGTTTGTCCAGAATAAGCGCCTTTGCTTTAAGATGTCTAATTTATTTATAGTGCTAATGGAGATGTTTCGTTATCTATATGGGAGGCGCGAGCACAACAAGAATATGTCACACATTTATTTGGTATTTCAACACAAGCTTCTCATTTAGCATTTCTCTATACTTCTGTGTGTTGGGCACACCCGTTACTATCTAAATAATGCTCAGATTCTGGCAGATTTTCAACCCATCCGGTGTGTGACTTTTAAGTCGGACAACCATACAGGCAACGCTGGCTACTATCCGCCATTTCTTTATCAACTCACCATGTACTGCCAATGGCTGGCTTGATGAGTTTAGTGTGCCTCTGTAACTTCAATGTTATTGTGGTTGTATAGGCATGTAAGGTGAAACTTTTATCGGCCGCTATGTCCAATATTTTTGAGTATCTGACGTTTGGTTGCGTAATGCCGTCGACGTGAATGTCCAAGAGTTGTGACATCTTCTTGCACCCACGTCGCGAATAGGGTAGCTGTGGACTAGGTCACGTGACAATGTTAAACCCAAAGCTGGTATTCCAGTCGTGAGAAGCAACTTAAATACCGAAAACATTCAAGGGGTTGTTTAGCGCAACCCAATCGAGGGATTGCCAGCACAATTTATAGCTTTTCCAACCCAATTTTCAACCTCACCCATCATGGCGAATCCTGTTTCTTTTGCGGCCAAAACTCTGGTAGCCCCAAGTTCCTCATAGAAGTAGGGGCTAGGGGCCGTGATAGTCTAGAAAGTATATTGTGTCATATTATATCGTTTTCAAGATGGTCGGGCTTGTACATTAAGGGTGCTTGTTACCGTAACGTACTGAATCTATATCCGGCAAATGACCATCAACATCGATAACACTTTCCAAAGCCTGCGGGCAAAACAAAGCAAGGCAAAAGAACGAGCATGTCCCATCCATTATCAAACTCTGTGAAATGTTACTTGTTTTAAATTACCAAGAAATGACTTCAAACATGAACTTTACAGATTCCATAAAATTGTTTCCAAATTTGTTAATCAAATTCTATTGCACGTCACTCATTTTAACTGAAAGTATCCGTTGCCATAACTTTTAACACAATGGCATAATCAAGCTAACTATTAAATGTAAGTATCATCCTTCCTCTGCATAAAATTCAATTCAGCTGCTGTTGGGCGATGTCCCTAAAATATTTGGATGGGAGGACGTGTTGTGTAGGCAAAATGAAGCGAAAACGCATACAAAATAATAATGTTAACCACAACGAAAAATCTAAAGTAGACAAAATAAAAAGAATGACAAAAACAACAACAAGCAAGCAATAACTAACAAAACCGATAACCTATAAACTCTCTAGCAGTGAGGCGGATTTTACAAACAAATAACAATGAACGAAAACGCTTTTGGCTTTTCGGGTAGAGCGATATAACCTCAAACTAAATTGCCTTAAACAATAACAACATTGCATAAAATAAAGCATATTACAGACCAGAATATCCCTCCTGGTATTGCTCAGTCAAAATAACTGAGGAGAAACCAAAAAACAAAATCGACTACAAAAATTACAACAAACCCAACAGCACCAATAGAGAACAACAGGCAAGCGCATCAAATATATAATACAAAAAAAAAAAAAAAACATAAGCAAAAACATAAAAATACAACAAAATTATTAGGAGCGGGAGCACTACCATATTACTAATAGTAACCAACGAAATGAGGATGCGGCATTACAAAAACAATAACAACAATAAGAATGTATAATAACATAGCCAAAAGCAAAAGCAAAAGCAATCAAGTACAATGAGGCAAAATAGAAACATTTATTGAATAAAATTGGTAACGAGCTGCACAGTGGACTATTTTGAGAAATACTAAGCTCGTCGGCAACAATCAATAATTTATAGAAAATGGCTATTCTTTAGAACAATTTATCTGAATAGTCATTTCGTCGTGAAAAAAAATTTGTACGTCCAGAATGAAGTAAAATGAAGAAAGACAGCAAAATTATAAATAAACAGAAGAAAACAAAAATTTCCGAAACTTGTGTGCTGAATTTTCCAGACGAATAAGGAGAGCATGCTCCACTTGCCACAACGAAGATCCTCGGTTCACGCCCCGGACAAAGCAACATAAAAATTTTAGAAAAAATATTCTTCAATTAGAATAAAATGTTTCTAAGCGGGGTCGCCCGTCGGCAGTGTTTGGCAAGCACTCCAAGTGTATATCAGCCCTGAAAAGCTCTCAGTGAAAACTCAACTATAATGCAGATGCCGTTCGGAGTCGGCCTAAAATATGTAGGTCCCGTCCCGCCAATTTGTGGGGAAAATTAAAAAGGAGCACAACGCGAATTCGAAGAGAAGTTCGGCCTAAAATCTCTTCGGAGGTTATCGCACCTTGCATTTATTAATTTTTTAAAATTTACTACTTTGAAAATAAGACGTTCCTATTGCCAGAAGTTCGAATATATCGATCAGGGATTCCAGAAAATGCGCGAGATATTTTTATCTGTCTATGCAGCGGACTCACGACTACAAAAACAAATACGGATAGGGTAAAACGACAAATTTATTCCCAAACATTCTCATACGCTCAGTCCGAATCCACCATCAGTATTCATACAAGGGGTCTTGAGTCTGCCCCAGCCTCAAAGAACGGAAAAAAGTCACTGGCAATAGAGCGTTTTTTGAGGTTAGGCTCGAACTGGGACTCGCTAAGCCAACCCTGACAACGAGTTCTGATTTTAGTCCAAATACCCCACAGTGCGCCATCCTAGTTGATGACTAAATATTTTAGGGCTGAGAGGCGTAATGCTAAGTTGATTTTGACGCAACGCAGCGGTCAATAACAATAACAGCGAAAGCGATTTAAATCGAAATAGCCACAAAAACGAATTTTACAACAACAATGTCAGCAGCAATAAAAACCAAAATGCAGCATCTGTCAGACTAATAACAATAGCGCTAGCAACATTACCCAAAACAACAATAGCAAAAGCAGTTAATAGCCAAATACAATGAGCAATAACCAAAAACAACAACAACAACAGCATATCAATTTGGAAGAAAATTGCGCGCACCGCATAGCATTAACTTAGCAGTACATCACACAATCACTCTGTCAGTCAATAAGTCATTCATTTAGTCATTCAGTTGCTCAACCTTACAGTCGCTCAGTTAATACGTTAGAGCTACTCAGTAAAACAGTCACTCAGTCAATCAGCCAATGTGGCGAGTCTGTCTACTGTCGTCTCACTTCATTCATATTTACTCAAAAATTTCACTGCTTTCCGTGGTAGACACTTGGGCGCTTTCACTTCATGTGCATCAATATCATCAATATGCCGCCCAATATTAATTTCACGAATGAACGAACCACGCTTTAAGAGAGAAAGTGACACAGAGAGCAGGCGCAATGTACATATGTATCATTGTATGCATATAAACAGAAAGGTAGGTAATTGAAAATAACAAAGAATTTGAAGACAAATAACAATGGAGAAAGTTTCATGAAGCAAAAGTCACAAATGGCAACATTTAAGTACAACACCAATACATGCAAACATTGAGCAAGAGCGCAAGGAAAACGTCATAACTATATAGAGAGATTAAGTAGAGGGGTATTCGCCCGAGAGTGAATATTCAAAAAAGAGGCATGAAATCAGGGAAAATAAATGCAGAGCAATTGAGGGAGGAGAGAGTGAATCGAAACTGGAGCGCAAGAGTTGATAACAAGAGGCTAATATATTTTCAAATTCTCTCTTATATGCAAGCACTTGTAAACCAAAATATAAATTAAATAATTGCTTGGCCAGAACAAATTATACTTTGGCAAAAAACTGTACTCTTGAAATTAAGTCAACTAAATTCGTTAAATTACTCTGCTCCCGTATGGTACAAAATTTCAACGAAGAGAAGTTTGTTAGTTAATAAATAAAAAGAAATATGAGCAACTAAGCAAAGTTGTTAGATAGTTGATACCTTTTAGCTAAAAGTTACAACGGGATAAGCGCACAAATTAACTGTTAATCAAGTTTATACAACTCAAATTTGAAAAGCACTTCTTAAGTATAGAAAAAGTATGAAAAAACAACAAAATAAAAGAAAACATTTCTAGAACGATAGTAGACCTCAATCTCGTTCGCTCCCGTTCTTCTGGTTTCAACACAAATAACTTTCCCAAATTTGTAGCTTACTTCCGTACTAACGGCACTTTACTGTCTACCAGCTTCTGGCTGCTTGGAGAGCATTTAGTGCGATCTCGTCATTAATTCAATTATTCAATTGCCCCAAGCGCTAAACTATTAAGGATATAAAAATTAAAAAGGATGTGCAAGGGTACTAATCATAATGTCTTCAAAAATTAAGTCAGTTCATTTTTAACTTATTCTTCTTCTAACTTTTAACACTTCGTTGATGCTAAAAAAAAAAATAAAATAAAAAAATATTAATCACTTAGCTTAGAAGAGATCTTCCCAAGCTCTAGGTACAGCTTATCCTCCTCCTTATTGTTTATTTGGTGGATGTACTGCTGACCCGCCTTACTAGGTAAATATACTCTAAGTTGTATTTGGTTGGTTCTATATCATTCTAATTATGATATTAAGTCATTTACTTTATACACAGTATCACCTTCCAGTAGACGTATTTGCACAGAGATGTCTCAGCTGTCTGAAGTAGGACACTATTTCATCATTTCGATCACCGTTTCGGGGAAAACAGCATTAGCAACTTTATCTCCCTTTAGAATATTCGATTTGGGCAGGGCCTCGCTGTTACCTACTTTTAGTTTATCAACACATTATCTCTTGTTGGCTTACTACTACCATTTCTGCCTCTTTCCCCTGCAACTTTTGGTGTATATGGCTGCCCAACTTAAGAACCCCTTTCTCACTTCGGGCTAAATTTTTAAATATAAAATTCTTGCCATCGCGACTATCATGCCTCACAATTTTGATGTTGGGCGCTCTCCGTTCACATTCCGCTTCGTTTAAGCCTGCGTATCATCTTCAGCTCTACGATCTCTTATTCCCACGCGGTGCTTCTTCCCGCTTTCCAGTTGTAGGATCGAGGGGTCCATGCCCATCTCACTGGCCAATGTCAACCTATAGCTCTCTCGGTCAGTTGCGTCGACTACGGTCCCAAGCGGTGAAAAATTGTTAGTTGTTATGTGAGGACTCTCTCTCTCTCTCTGTCTTTTTCATTCCCTTACCGATGGCCGCATCATTACTTTTAAAGCTTTTTTATTTCTTTGCATCGACGTAACAAGTTTTTCAGTAAGTCATTTTGTTCGTACTTTCTGGAGAAATGGTCACCCATCACAGCAGCACCACAGTTACTTATCGCGCAACCAGGCATTGATGAGGCCGAGTTAAAATACAACCGAATATATCTTTGGCTGGAAATCATTCAACAACCATGGTCCGACCTAGCTCAAAGAACCCTCAAAAAGATGCGCACCCCAATGCATCTTTCCAAAGGTATTTATAAACTTGCACGCAATTTCTTATCAGCCTGTGGTGTGGGTGATTGGTTATAAACCGTAAGCACATTGTGATTTGCATACTCCGAGAAAATTTACAAAAATAACTAAATTAATATGCACACACGCGCACACACACATAACGACATTCATATTTTTCAAATTCATAGGTCTTTACTGCTGTTGCTATGCGTGAATTCTTCTCCTTATTTACTTTTTCATTATCGCTACAATTTGACCACAACGCACTTGCCTAATATACGCAACAGCTTACATACATACGTACATACAGTGCTACTTAAGTTTTTAGAAATATATATGTATGTATGCATGTTTGCATTTTGAAACATTACCATACTCGTTCGCTTTCGTTGACAAACACACACACGCATTCGAAGTTATAAGCAAGTACTTTAATTGAGAGCATTTTGGTGTCATAATTTTGAAGTATAGCTTTGGGATACTTAAATTACTTCAATCAATAATGGTCAGGGGGTAGCAAACTTTCTGTGTATGCAACAAAATAACTTTTGCCAAGTGAAATATATACAATTCTTCCATTGTTGGCATGTTATTCCGAGAACAATCAACTAAGTTCGAAAGAAAAATGTCTCACATTTCAATACAAGTTTTCCCTCTTACTGGATGCATCGTATGAGAAGAGCAATCAATAGGTTTTAGGCACACGTTTGGGTATTTAAATGTTGAAAAATCCTACAAGTATTAAGCACCTAAGCACAAATATATGTATGAATTATTCGACTACATGTTTATATATTTTCCACGTAACCGAGCAGATAATTGCATTCTCAATATTTCAGTTTTGCTGCGGGAAGTTCTTGTTCGTTTTAATGATACACTAAAATGTACATATATGTATATGTGCATGTGCGATTATACATATTTATGCAACCCAATCAACATAAAAATATACTTAATTTGAATTTAAAAAAGAATGTAGGAATAACAAATCAAACTCTTTCTTAAATAATTGAGTTATTCCATTTTAAAAATGCCCAACATTACGTCAAATTCGCCTAAAAGCATGCAACATTGAGTTATATGAATCTTGTTTGCCTGCCACCTCTGTTGATTTGCATCAACTTTTTTTCCTTTTGGACAATTTTGGTTAAGGTGACTTTCTTGTATAACCGCTTAATTTTGATACGAAAATTTTGATTATAGCAATCGATTTTTAAGTAACGTCCCATAAAGACAGAGACTACAAACTTTAGACTGGTGTCAAAATCCGGTAGAAATGTAACTGACATTTGTTCGTTTTCAAAAGAGAAATAAAAGCTGTATTTTTTACATGCATATACATATGTTCTTAAGTTTGTATGGACTATTAAGTGTGTAACAAGCATCGATATGATATAAAAAAAAAATTGATTGGCTAAGGAAAAGTTATGGATTTGTTATTGTTGTCTTACCAATTTTTATCGGCCTGCTTCCGTTCTTTATCGCAAATATATCGACGTGTTATAAAAAAGTAACGAAATGATATCGAAGAGTTAACACTTTTCTTTTGAAAAGTTATCCGTTTCATACCGAAAAGCTATCGGTTACTTATCGGAGTGTTGTTATCGATATACTCCATATGGCACATCGGTTCATTATAAAACAG
The DNA here is from genome assembly GCF_040869045.1 of Eurosta solidaginis. Lineage (NCBI taxonomy): Eukaryota > Metazoa > Arthropoda > Insecta > Diptera > Tephritidae > Eurosta > Eurosta solidaginis. The sequence continues at coordinate 6,383,605 of NC_090319.1, forward strand.
ATACCGATAGAACCTCAATAAAAATCCAGGACAAATTTGTGACCCTTCGACAGCTATTGAAAATAAGCCGATAATAAAATAATAATTTGTCCGTAACGGCTGCCCGAAATTAAATGTCTCTAGTACAGTTACCTCTGTTATGGTTTAATTTCAATCCTGGACGAGCTCAAGTTAATTTAAAAACCTTAGCTTCTTTAAACCTAAAAAAGGTTGTTAGGAATAAAAACGCTTTGAAATGCCAGATGCTAAATATAAGATAATACTTGCATAGTTCTTTGTAGGTAATAAAGTAGAAACGTCTTTTCGAAAGAATACACAAACCTTACTAAAAATGGATCGCACCCAAAACCTTGCAAAAGCTACAAAAATTTGTTTAAATTGTGAAAGGCAAATATGATTTCTCGCACTGTCAGCTGCAAGCAGGCGATTTGCCAGATACAATGCTAAGCGACACAGTCTCTGGTCTTCTCAAGAGCTTGGGAAATTTATTTGTCGTTTCCCTACATTTGATGGAAGCGCAGCCACAGAGGTTCAGCAAAGCAATCAGTAATTAGGTTTAACTTTTAAACGAAGCAGAAAATATCTCAAGCATTTCCATGTTCTATGCCCAAACATTCTCCCTGTAAACATATAATTCCACAATAACAATGTCGTTTGTATTGGAAGCTCTGCATGCGTTGTGCACCACTGCTTTGAACTAATACTTAAAGATTTTGCTCTTATAACGTTTAGTAGCTTTTCTATCAAATTCTGCATACGGATAAATAAAACCAAGACGCGATTACATCCGAAGAAGTTTCAAGCCGAGCTTCTGCTCCAATTTGCGTAGTGCTTCTTTTAATTTTTCCTACAAATTGTTCATGGAAAAAATACACTCGGAGTGTTTTCCAAAACCCTGCCGCTTAGATTTTTTTATAATTGAAAAAACTTTTTCTAAATTTTCGACATTACTTTGTCCGGGGCTTGAACCCAGGATATTCGGTGTGGTAGGCGGAACACGCTATCACCAGATCGCGGCGGCCACCAAATTCCGCATACAGTTCTATGAAAAATGTGAACTATTGCTCGACTCTAAAGTCCACTTCGAGCTAATTAAATTTTAAGAAAAGCTTATATCTGAATCCTTATTTTGGCCGCTTGCTATTTACAAAGATATAGCGAAATTGTGTGTACTTTGTGGTCATGTCTGTCATCATAAGCAATAATCGCCTAAGTCCCGTGTAAAAAGATAGGACTTAGGAGATTATTGCTTGTGACCATAGATGTAAAATTATATCTAAGTAATGTACCTTTCCGAGTCCCTAAATATAGCTTTGTGCTCAAAATGTTAGGACGACTTAGTATTGCAACAACCTTACACCCAAGCAACCCTTCGTTTGGAATGACGTAGACTCGAAAGTGACTTAAGACCATGGTGTTTTGAACTCTTTCTTTTAGAATTGCATATCTATTGACAACGTTGTTGCAAAACAACTCGTATTACAAATTTAATATTTCTTTTTGAGCGTGTGTATGCATTTCTAAATTTATTTTCCACCCAACATTTTGTTATAACTTCAATTTAATTGTAACAAATGAACAAAACGACTTACATATGTATGAAACATTGATACCGTATTTGTATATGTTTTTGTTATAATGACCACAATTCATACAAAATGCATGCAAACATATTTTACGCAGGTATAAAATTGAAATTGATAACACTGTACAACAGAAATTTTGAAGCAAAATAACCATGGTATATTTTGGAAAGGTGATATCGCGCTGATAAATTTTTCTAAACAATCTTAGCCAGCTCTCGCGCTAGTAGTTGACTTTTGATTTGCATTTAAAATATCAACTTGTCACAAGGTATTCTTCGGCCATATGTGCAGAGTGAAGAGTTTAAGCTTTTCTAAGGAACATTGGTTCTTTTTAAATAACTAACATTTCATTATGTGAAATTCCATCCTGTCTTCTTTCAACACGTTTTCACACTACGTGTTCTTGCAACATATTGCGAAATATTTACTCCGTTGATGCAACATGCTGCGAAAGATTAACTGGGCGTTTTCCCTTTTGGAGTAAAACAAAATGTATAGAAGGGCTTATTGTGTAGAGTTAGAGAGCGCAAAACATTTCCTAAGACACTGAAGTGGTGACTCTTGCAGATTTTTCACAACTTGACCAAGGACACCTTTTCACCCCTTAATCTGTAAGTGCAGTTAAAAAATAACTCAGACAAGCTAAACTATAAATATATTCAGCGAAAGTGATCTGTACAAAGTCCGTTCTGCGAAAAATACCACGATTATTCCGTTGCATGAAAAAATCCTTATTTTGTTACATTGTGTAGTTGTAATTCGATTTATTGTCATTGTTTGCAATGTTTCATAATACGAATGTTGAAAGCTAAATTAAATTTTCATAAACTTTTCAATGGAAGAAAAAAAAACTTGCTTTAAATCGATTAAAGTTAGATTCGGAAGGCTTTAAAATAGACACAAACAATTTTGTAGCAAAAAGTAATATGTAAGTATGTTTATTTTACAATAGAAAAGAACTCCTCATGGAACTTGGAGGTGGGGAGGGAGGGATGGACTGAAGGTTTAATGTGGCCATATAAATCGTTTCCGAGATGATCGGGCTAGCACCTTAATGGTGCTGTGCTACCAGAGCGTACCGGATCTGTATCCGGCAAAGGACCATCACATCGATAGCACTCCCCAAAGCCTTCGGGGAGCAACCTTATCGCTACAACAACAACAACAACAACAACAGAGCTGAGCTTGCATCTTTCACAAATTTCAGACGGATCTTCTCAACGTTCCTTAGCGAAGAATTGCAAAATGATGTACAAAATTAATAATTAAAAAAATTTTGCAACTACTTCGTTGCAATTTTGAGAAAATCTTTTAATATCTTTTGGATTATTATTGAAATCATTTCGGGATTATTTCAGAACAAATTTGGAACAAATTCAGGATGACTTGGGAATTATTTTAGTTATCACTCTCGACAACTTCAGAATCTTTTCGAGACTATTTCAAAAACATTTCGGGATAACTTCGAAATTATTTTCGAAAATATTTCGAGAAAATTTTAGGACCGAATTGGAATAATCTCAGGATAACTTCGGAATTACTCTAGTTAACATTTCGGGAGAACTTCTGGATCATTTCCAGATTATTCTAAAACTAGTTTAGAACTGTCACAGGAACATTCCGGCATCGTTTCGAGAGTACTTCAGGCCTTAAGAAAATTTCAAAATTGTCTCGAAATGATTATGAAAATAGTCCGGCATAAAAATTAAACTAAATTAATCCTGAAGTGATTTTGAAATTGCCAAAAATTTCACCTATATGGGTCATTATTTTACAAATCGAACAACCTTTGAGATTTCATAATTTTGATTAGGCTTAAACTTTTTTAAGTTGCTCGCACGAAATAAGCAAATACCTGTGTCAGGATTTCCTCTGGCAAAATCCTCTGCGACTTTATTTACAACGTGGCGAGCAGCTACAATTGTCGTTTAAATTGAAAGTCGTTACTAAATCCTCAACTTCCTGGCTTGCATAACTTCTCCAAAAACTGATCGTGTTTTGTAATGAAGCAAGTCAAACAGGTCCACTTAAGTCTCTGACCTCGTAGTCTTAGAAAAGCGTTGTTACCCGTCTAAATTCCTATTTCTTATTTGCGTCAATACTTTCATTTTTTTATTATTTGAAAAAATATAAATGACACAAATGCCGCGATACCAATCCCTGCAACCAAAAGCCAAAGTAGTCAGCAAATATTCTAGTTTATTGAATAGAATTTTGTGAAGTTATTCATTCTAGTCAGCTTTTGAATAGATCATTTAATATAACTTTGTGGTGTTATTCATACTAATTAATATTTGAAGACTTTATTCGACTAGAATTTCGTCTATCGGACTCGAGGAAATGCGCGAGTGCTTTCTGTAGCCAATTGGCAATGCATACTTCAGTTAACAATGCTAGATATCGTCCAAATCAACGGGCACATAAACACAAGTAAGATGAGTCGACCCTCACCAAAGGTTAAAGGAGCCATTAAAAAGGCCGATCCTTCCATATCAATAGTCCCAGACGCAAAATCTATGCCGATGCCAAAACACCTTGGCCATGAGGTCATCAGGAGCTTAGCACATTTTTTCTACTTGTTGTTAAAAGCATTTGCCATTCCAGAATAACAGAGAATGACAAGGATAAACGCACTACCAAAGACCGGAAACCCAGCCGGTATCTACCGATATTATTCCCTTAGGTTAGGTTAGGTTAGGTTAGGTGGTACCTGCCCTAATAAGGGGAGCTCAACTTGGACCACATGAAGCTCCGTTGTGATACCACATGCAATAAAATAACGGTAACGTAGATATAGCTACGTTGAGAATAGTTGGGTAACAACGATAAAGCTCCGAATCATACTGATCTCAACTTTGGATAAATCCTCGGGAAGTCCAAGTGAGTCGCGACCGAAGTACTTTTGCCTAGCTCTGGGAAAAGTTGAGCAATCAAGCATAAAGTGATTTGGTGATTCCACCTCATCATCCGCCATACAGCTGCAGTAGGATGGAGCTTCCAGTATATTGAGACGTACCGCATGGATACCCATGGGGCAGTGCCCTGTCAGAACCCCAATGACCATTGATAGGTCAGCCTTAGTGAACCCAATTATTTCAGCAGACCTCCTGCCATCCATTTTCGGCCAGAAAGATCTTGCTACCCTGCAATACACGGTGTCCGCCCAACGTTTGCTGAGCTGACTCGAGGCCCAGCTATGGAGGAGCAATCCACAGGTGGCCAGCGGAATCCCGAAATCCCTAAAGCCATCTTCATCCGATTCAGTTGTACCGATGCGGGCTAAGAGATTCGCTTGACAGTTACCCGATATATCACTATGGCCCGTGACCCAGATAATCTTAATTGTAAAATAATTCTATGCAATCGCAAGTGAGATCAGGCACTCCCACTCGATCGCACTGTAGTTGAGCTCAAGGCCTTCATAGCGGCTTGGCTATCAGAGTAGATGTTATACTCCCTAACCGTAGTAGCACTGGGTGGCATTTCATCCACCGCATCCTTAATCGCAGCAACTTCCGCTTGGAATACACTGCAGTGATCAGCGAACTTAAACTTGCGGCTTACATTTAGCTCTTGATAAAAGACCCCCCACCAACCTTTCCGTCCAACTTCGACCCATCCGTGAATAAGTTAACAGGTCCCATGCCCCAGATAATTCCTATTCCTGGCTTCTCTCCCCGTGCAATGACTGGGGTGAAGGTTGTACAGGGAGCACTTATCGGCATACAATATTCCGTCCTGTCCGGGATAAAGTCGAAACTGGTAAGAAGGCTAGAGTGTCCGAAGTCAGAAAGCGCATAGCCCATATCACGAAGCCTGACTAACGATCGGGCCGCGGCCGCCTTTCTCGCAATATCTACTGGATATATGCTCAGCATGACATTCAGTGCCAAGGTAGGTGTTGTTCTGAGAGCACTATTTTTTTATAGCTAAATCTAAATCCCATCCCATAAACACAAAATATTACACATTTTGTTATAATGCGAAAGATGAAAGTTGGATTATTTCAAAAATATGTATCAACGGCTTAAAACATTTAGCGCGCCATAATCTCAAATCCTATCACCACCTATGCAAATTTCAGACATGAGTATGTTGACAGAGAGTGGCCTTAAGCTAATTTCAAAATGACTACAAAATGACGCTCAATTCTTGAGTGAGTTGTCTTCCACACGCACGACTTGGCTCATTTATGTGCGAAATCACGCAAAATTTCAGATGCCTTCAAGCAACAGATGTATGAATACCGTTATATAAGCAAACCCATACACATAGAAACCTACAAATTTATGCAAATAAATGTCAAATAAAAAAGTTTAAAAGGCGAACTTTAAAGGTAAGTTAAATGCGGAATATGCAAGGGAGTTAAATCCATTGGAGACTGCTGTCGGTGTATGAATGAAATTCTGAAAAGTTTAGCCTACGAAGTAAGTAATATGTTTAGTAAATAAATAACGAAATAAACACTTGACTTGAAGATGAATATAAAGTGCTTGTTAATATTTTAACGAATTTACTGCAAATCCTCTTTTTTGCAAACTTCTGCTAAGTTAGAATCACTCAACTGTTGAATAAATAACACCACTATTCAATAATGCAAAATGGTCTTTATTAAAGTACTTCACAATAAATAACTCTACTATTGCTCGACAGATAGCGTGCTTAATCAAAACTGACTCTCGCGTCTCTACTGTTGGTACTTTTATACTCTGTGATTTCCTCGTTGCATCTTCTAGGCGCTTCCAGAATTTACGTAGTTACTGCCATATAATTATAACTACAGATGCACGTGTATAGCTTCTGATATGCGCGTGTATTTGTGAGCGACACTTCCACAATTACAATTGCATACTTTTGGGAGCATCTGAGATAATATATCTGCATGTGTTTGTGCGTTGCTTCTCCGCTGCGTGTACGTATATATGTGTAGATATAACGATTGATTCGTTTATGTAGATACATAATGATTGATTTATGGATGTGCATACAAGTCAGTCTTAGCATCGGCTTAGAGATGACAGTACCCCTTATTGTTGCTAATATTCGTAACAATATAAATAAAAAGGAAAAGAAAAACTTCAAGCAAGGCAGCTAATCTGTGCTACTTCAAAATGGTTAAACAAAGAAATTCTACGTCACTAAGTGAATATTTCTACATCGAGAAAATTTTCTGAGAAGAATATGAAGAATAAAACATAAATTTTCCAGTAATTAATTAAATATATTTATTTTTTATTATTTTCCTTATTCTAAATACAAATTCAATTGGACCGCTTGTACTATTTAATGTAGAGCCAAATGTTTAAATTACATTTACAATTCACATTTAGCGCATCATAAAAATTAACAAGTCCTGAATAACATTTTTACTGTTTTTGAGTCAACATTTATTTATCTTTTCTTAGTGAATTATTTTTAGTAGCTTTGCCACAGATGGTTTTTTTTTTTTTTTTTAAATAAAGGTTTTTCGTAAATAGGAGGAAAATTTAACAAACAAAAAATATTTTTTAATAGTCTAATGATATAATATATTACTAGAAAAGAAAGAAATTAAATATCTTATATAACATCGCTAAACCCAGTGAATAAACAACGAAAAGCGTCGTATAGTGCAGTACTTTTAGCCTGTAATATTAGAAAAGAATACAAACAAATTATTCAAACTGAGTTCAAGTTGAAAAGAAATAGTTTCATGAAGTCATAAATATATAACGGTCATAAAATTTTCGTTCCGTAAATAGGATATGACCCGCCTTATTAGGGTTAAAGCGCTTAGCATTAACCCGTGGTAAGGCATGCCGGTCATGAGAGGACATTAAATCAACAATTCCGTACTCTGGTTGTACGCTGTACTTTGGATTTCGTACCTAGTCTAAAGCCCTACCAATTCAAAGACTAAAAAACAATCATCGAATGATATCTCTTTATTCTGATTATAAACACGACAAATGATTTAAGGACTATGATTTGGAACTTTTTACGGGAAGCCCCGCTGTTCGACGGGCTAATGTCCTCTTGAAGGCAAGGCCTGGCATCACCACCAGACAGGAATTACGATGGACGGGTCAAGGCAATAGCGGCGGAGAGGGAAACCGAATTGAAAGCCACCGTGTTTTTTTTTTATGGGAAAGAAGCTTCGCCGCCAAGGCAATTATTTCAATAAAGCATTGGTGTGATGGTAGCGTGCTCTGCCTACCACACCGAAGATTCTCGGTTCACGCTCCGGTCAAAGCAACATCAAAACTTTAGAAACAATTAAAAGAAAATGTGGAGTCGCGCCTCGGCAGTGTTTGGCAAGCACTCCGAGTGTATTTCTGCCTTGAAAATCTCTTAGTGAAAACTCATCTGCCTTGCAGATGCCGTTCGTAGTCGGCATAACACAAGTCCCTTCCTACCAATTTGTAGGAAAAATTAAAAAGAGCACGAGGCAAGTAGGAAGAAAAGCTCGGCCTAAAATCTTTTTGGAGGTTATCGCACCTTATAATTATGTATTTTATTAGTTTGCTCATTTTATGAGAAACTACAAAAGGCATGCGATGACACTCCCCTATAAGGTCCAAATATCGTCACGGATCATTATCATTAGGCAGCCAACATGCGCAACGCCTCTGTGCAGCAAAGAACGTGCATGCATTAACCTAAGGAAATTTTGCCATCGAGAAGCAGTTCGGGAAAAAATAGCGGATGTTTGCACCAAATAGGATAAATATAATAAGAGCCGTCACTCGTTATTTTTGAGGCATTTACTCGATGTAAACTGTGAGGTAGTCGCTACTTTTGTTTTATGAGGGACATTTTTGAATTGCCTTCCATTTATCCATGCGGGGTTGTCACTTCATGCAAGCGTGTTTTTAGGAAAGAGAATTAAATAATTAATTAAATACAGTCGGAAAAATAAACACAAATACCCCATGAAAATGTATAGAAGACATTTATAAACATCTCGCCCAAAAAAAAGTAGCGACTACCTCACAGTTTACATCGAGTAAATGCCTCAAAAATAACGAGTGGCGGCTCTTATTGTATTTATCCTCTTTGATTGCACCACTTTGCTTTAACGCCTGCCCACTGGGAGAAATGAAGGTACGATAAGGAGTGCTTCATTGCTAAAAAAACAACCAACAGGCCGACTTTGACAAATGGGTAAGGCTTTTTCAACTGAGCACCGTTTTCACCAAAGTCAATATTTTGCGATGATATTTGGTCAGCGCCGAGTCTTGTGGTCGAGAAGAACACTGTGTGAATTTTGTTGCAAAATTCTGCATGGTTTTTTTTTTAAATTGGCAATTAAATATGTTTGGACTGTTTTGGGAAATTAATTGTTTATCCGAAAGTAAGCGTCCAAATGGGACATTTTTTTAGGTAAAGATTCAAAAGACATTCAAGTTCAGGACAAAATTATTTTTTTTTTGCAAGACTTATTTTTGTTGTTGGTTTTCAATAAATTTTCTATAAACAATTGAATGTTTAAACAATTTCTCCGCCTTGCGGACGGAAATTTTAAAGAACAGCTTATGTAAAAACCATTTCTGGGATAATCTGCGAAAGAAATTGCTTCAGATCTGACATAGTTTGAAAACATTGCTTTATTTTACGACAGTTGTTGGACAACAGTGAAAAAAAATCTGAAAAATAAGCCGAACTACTGATGGCAGTACTCTTAATGTAATTGGCACTTGATGGAATTTTTTCTGGATCTGCTCTCGATGGTTTTGAGATCCATAGGATAGGATCAACAGTGGAATTTATTTACGTGACATAAAAAATAATTATAACCTTTGAACAGGGTATGACCAGTATTTCCATTAGGAGACGAATGTAATTTTCCGTTGTATAAATATTTTCTACACGCTCGACCCACGTATTGTCCGGCTAGTTCGCCAAATTTAACATTTTCATCACTTATTCGCACTAAATTTGTGTACACTGTATTATGGTTATTTTTTTGAAAAGGGTTCACCAGTGATTTGGATTCGGCATTTGGTTCACCAATATGCTTGTATTTAATATTAATGCAAACAGAATAATTATTAATAACTCTATTTTTATTTTTTTCCTTACTGAAAACAAAATTTTTAGTACTAAAGCTTTCGTTAAACAAAGCAATGTTTTCAAACAATGTCAGATCTGAAGCATTTTCTTTCGCAGATTATCCCAGAAATGGTTTTTACATAAGCTGTTCTTTAAAATTTCCGTCCGCAATGCAGAGAAATTGTTTAAATATTAAATTTTTTATAGAAAATTTATTGCAAACCAAAAAAAAAATAATTTTTGCAAAAAAAATAAATTTGCCCTATACTTGAATGTCTTTTGAATCTATACCTAAAAAATTTTCCCAGTTGGACGCTTACTTTCGGATAAACAATTAATTTCCCAAAACAGTCCAAAAATATTTAATTGCCAATTTAAAAAAAAAAACCATGCAGAATTTTACAACAAAATTCACACAGTGTTCTTCTCGACCACAAGACTCAGCGCTGACCAAATATCATCGCTAAATATTGAATTTGGTGAAAACGGTGCTCAGTTGAAAAATACGCATCAACACCTATACAAAATATGGTCAGAAGAGAGTCTCTGGATAGAAATTCACATCCACTCTGGCCAATCGCAAGAGAGATTTCACTACCTGAAATATTGTGTTCAACCTAATGCTTTGTGGGATAATTTTACCAGAAGATCCATACCACGATGGTACAATCAAGAAGCACAAATAATTCTCTGGGTAGGCATATGCTGCCGGAACTTAAGGAAGTAGGTAAATGATCTGTAAAAGATATCAGCATTTTCATCGTCCGCTCAAAATCGAACGAACGGAGTACCGACTAGTCCTACGATATCAACAACAATTGGCTCCAGAAGAAATGCGCATCAAAATGGCGCCCCGTGCGCTACTGGGGCTCGGATCTTTGGTATCCGAGCGGCACGGCAACCAACCAACCAACCACATCTTGTTATGAGGGTTGATGCTGACGCTCCGGTTCCGTGAGAATTGCCAACGACAATGCAAGTTTGAAAGCAGAGGAAGGGGGTGGAGGTCTCCCTAGAAGTGCCACGTGGAGAAAGACTTTATCTTCCAAATCGCGTTAGTGGCTAGCGCCAATCAAAATCATTATACTCTACCCTCAATTCCTTTTATAAACTTACCGCCCATGACGCTTTATCGATTCAGGCACACTTCGTGGATCATCCTTCACCACATATAAACGCAAACCAACCAAACTGACTCGAAACAATTCCTTCCAATCAAGATAGCGCATATCGAAACCGAAAATGTGTTTATCGGCACCTTGCAGTTTCGCTGATAATGCGCGCACATTATCGTTATCGAATTTGAAATCATTGGAACTGAAATATTCCATCACAGAACAGAATTTGTGTATTTTGCGATAAATTTGTAACATTCTGTAGAAATAAGAAGAAGAAGAAAAAGTGGTTATCTAAGCAATAATCATAATTATATTCCCATTTTCCATCATACCTTGGCTTCTTCCCAACAAGAATCATGGACAAATCCATAAACATGGCTGGCACTGTATGATATAGAAATGATAAAATCACAAACTGCCAACGCCAGGGCACAATTGTAAAGCGTGGATACCAAATTGATTTTCGCATTGGTATATTACAACCATATTCGAAACCATATTCCATATACTCCTTCCAAGTGACCATATTATCTGCATCGGGCACATAATTATAAATGGGTGGTGTGTCATAACTGCAATGGCAAATGTGAAAAAAAAATGTATATATAAAAATATATTACAATTGGCAATCAAGGAAAGTTCGCTTAGTTCCAATGTATGTAATAATATATGGAAGTATACCACAGCAGCGAACAGAAAAATAGCAGTGGCCTTGTTTATAAAATGCAAACAAATCTTAAAAACCATCGTAGGAGTGCGGATTCAAATCCCACTCCCGGGAGAAAAGGCTTTGAAAGAAATTTACAAAGTATAATCGAAACAGCTGTCGCCTTGTCCGTTCTGATGTCACGTTGTTTAAATATTTCCCAAATTATTAAATAAATCTTAAAGACGTTTTCGGAAAAATTAACATCTTCGAAGCTTTTCGAGTATGCAGTATTGTAGATCAATATTTTAGTCTCCCAAAGTACAAATTATAAATCTCTCTCTTATTGATTTTTGACAATAAGTGTTTTATATTTTCTTCCATACAAAGGACGCCAGCTTTGTTTTTTGTATGGAAGAAAATCTGAACCATCATTTGTTGGACTAAAATTGATTGGGCTACAATACTGGAAACTCAAAAAACTTTAGAAAACTCCATATAAAAAGTTCGAAATTTTCGTAAAATTTTCTAGAGTTTTTGAAGTTTGCCGAAAACAGTTTTGAGGTTCATTTCCATCTTTTCGCTACGGAATTCAAAAGTTGTTTCTTAAAATGTCGACATTAAAAAAGGATAAATTGATTTACGAAACTTGATAAAATCTTACACTACTATTTTTCTGTTCGTTACTGTACATATAATTTTTTTTATATAACTTACGTATTACGTGCTATATCCCACGCACTGGCCAACAACGCATTCACTGACAAATCTACTGGCACAATATTAGCTTTGTTATCCACTTTCCCGCTGAAAACGCGTAATACACCGGAACCAATACCGACTATAATGCCGCAGGGTCCATACATGTTATCGATCCAACCAGAAATTGGTTCCTTGTAGGTTGTTATAACTGTAAAGCAAAAAATAATAAAATCGATTCTTAAATAACATGCCTAATATTATTTATGGAGCATGCGTATATAGACACCTCTGTAAAATATCACTTTTTCTGTGTCGTCAGTTTGAAAACAGTTTATCTTAGGACTTGGATGATCAGTCTGAGTCCAGGCATTCTTGAACAAAATTCCGACAAAAGATGGCTGATGGAAAGAGGATAAATAAATAAGAGCCACCAGTCTGCTACGAGTGGCGAGTAACTCGTTGGAAATCAAAAAAATTGATGTCTAATGTTTTCTGTGAGGGACATTTTTAATTGTCACGCATTTATCCATGCCGTGTAGGCACCTTATGCAAATGTTATTTTTGGAAAGAGAATTATTTAATTAATTAAATAAAGTTTGAACAAGTAAGGAAGGCTAAGTTCAAAATAAGGGAAAATCACAATGTAGGAAAATGAACCTAGGGTAACCCTAGAATGTGTTTGTATGACATGTGTATCAAATGAAAGGCATTAATGAGGGCTTTAAAAGGGAGTGGCCCTTAGTTGTATATGTGAAGGCGTTTTCGCGATATCGAACAAAATGTGGACCAGGGTGACCCAGAACATTATATGTCGGGTACCCCTAATTTATTTATATATGTAATACCACGAACGGTATTCCTGCCAAGATTCAAAGCCCTTGATTTCGCCCTGCAGAACTTTTTCGTTTACTTATACTTAATATGGTAGGTGTAACACCCATTTTACAAAGTTTTTTTCTAAGCTTATATTTTGCGTCAATAAACCAATCCAATTACCATGTTTCATCCCTTTTTTCGTATTTGGTATAGAATTATGGCATTTTTTTAATTTTTCGTAACTTTCGATATCGAAAAAGTGGGTGTGGTCGTAGTCGTATTTCGTCCATTTTTTACACCAATACAAAGTGAGTTCAGGTAAGTACGAGAACTGAGTTTAGTAAAGATATATCGATTTTTGCTCAAGTTATCGTGTTAATGGCCGAGCGGAAGGACAGACGGACGACTGTGTAAAAAAACTGGGCGTGGCTTCTACCGATTTCGCCCTTTTTCACAGAAAACAGTTACCGTCCTAGGATCTAAGCCCCTACCATATTTTACAAGGAGTGGTAAATTTTTGTTCGACTTTTGGCATTAAAGTTCCTAGACAAATTAAATGAAAAAGGGCGGAGCCACGCCCATTTTGAAATTTTCTTTTATTTTTGTATTTTATTGCACAATATCATTACTGGAGTCGAATGTTTACATAATTTACTTATATACTGTGAAGATATTGAATTTTTTGTTAAAATTTGACTTTAAAAGTTTTTTTTTTTTAAAGTGGGTGTGGTCGTTCTCCGATTTTGCTAATTTTTATTAAGCATACATATAGTAATAGGAGTAACGTTTCTGCCAAATTTCATCATGATATCTTCAACGACTGCCAAATTACAGCTTGCAAAACTTTTAAATTACCTTCTTTTAAAAGTGGGCGGTGCGACGCCCTTTGTCCAAGATTTTACAAATTTTCTATTCTGCGTCATAAGGTCAACCTACGTACCAAGTTTCATCGCTTTATCCGTCTTTGGCAATGAATTATCGCATTTTTTCGGTTTTTCGAAATTTTCGATATCGAAAAAGTGGACGTGGTTATAGTCCGATATCGTTCATTTTTAATAGCGACCTGAGATGAGTGCCCAGGAATCTACATACCAAATTTCATCAAGATACCTCAAAATTTACTCAAGTTATCGTGTTAACGGACAGACGGACGGACATGGCTCAATCAAAATTTTTTTCGATACTGATGATTTTGATATATGGAAGTCTATATCAATCTCGATTCCTTTATACCTGTACAACCAACCGTTATCCAATCAAAGTTAATATACTCTGTGAGCTCTGCTCAACTGAGTATAAAAATTTACACAAATACCCCACAAAATGTATAGAAGACATTTATGCACATCTCGCCCAAATAAAACCTCCGGGTACCCTAACGAATAACATTACGCACATAATGCAAGCAGACGAAGTAACAACACCACACACAGCAAAGATGTACATAATACCGGCTATCTACTTATCAACTACGAGCGCAGTCAGCTAAAGACGATGCTAGCTAAAATGCACACATATATATATAACCGCAGCGATTATGAGCCACAAAAAACCGATAAGTAAATAAACAACTCATCCCTGGGAGAAAATAACGGCCCAGCAGCTGAGGGGTATATAATCGGCGAAATCTAGGAAATCACGTAATCAGTTCAATTTTAACACGTTGTAAGTAAAGAATGCGAGTAAATTAACCTCTCCAGCTCTACAGCCAGGGGCGGATTAAAAGAGGGGATAGCAGGGGCTATAGCCCCGGGTCCCAGCATCGGGAGATAAATAAATAATATCATATTACGTATTTGCGTACACATAATTTAATTTTGCACCTCAAAATTTATATACAATACTAATATGGAAAAGAATACACGCACTCGTTAAGAATAAGATAATATAAGCAAGCACGTTCAGAGTTTGGACTATAGTAAGTATATCATGACATATACTTGTTGTAATCTGAAACATCAGATGAATTGGAAATTAAGGCAACAAATTTGATAAAAGTTTGTTCGGCTGATTTGCAAATTGACTTATTATTAGAACTCAAACAGTTTATACCCCGCTTGAAACTACAGCCAAAAGGTTTCTTCTCTAATAGAACAGAAAAATTATATAAGGAATCAGAACAAATTCAGTGCCCTTTTCAAGTTCTTAATTGGATTGTAAATGTGAACATGATCGAAGTATTCCCAAATATCTACATCGCTTACAGGATTTCGGTTACGATTCCAATAGCAAACTGCGAATCTGAAAGGTCATTCTCGGTTTTAAAAAGAATAAAAAATATGTATCGATCAACTTTGTTAGATGAACGGTTGGCCGCATTGATGAGGTTAAGCATTGAAGTTGATGTACTTCGATCGATTGATTTTGATGATTTGATAAGTGACTTTGCCAGAGCAAAATCAAGAAAAAAATATTTTTAATTGTATAATAATTTATAGTTTTTAATATACAAGTACCAAAGAAAAAATATTTGCGAGAATAAATTATAAAAATAATTATAACAGTTTTTATTTATTTAAAAAAAAACATCATATTTTGCTCCCTTAAGTGGGCCCCATATTCATTTTAGTCCCGGGCCTCGTAAGTTTTTAATCCGCCCCTGTATACAGCCATTGCTGTGATAAATAAAGAGTATTTTGAACAACAAAATATTTGAGTTTATTTATTTGATAGCTCAATCATTTGAACAAAGACAAAGAATAATGAAGGACTCTTAAATTCGTCACAATATTATTCCACACGCGGCCGATGTACTTTTTATGGTGGTCAGATGATAATTTTGCTTTTCTCTGTTTATCACCCTAGATTAGCGAAATATTTGATACCTGGCACATTGACTACAATATCAACTGAAAGACATATCTAGGCTAGCTGAGTGTTCTACGAGTGGAATGCCAAGAATTACTCTTAAAGGCATATCGGTAAATGTTCACAGTTTTATATCTTAACTCAATGTTCGCTCATGAAACCAATTGTGCAAACAATTCTAGCAAGCCTCCGTTTGTTGGGTTATTTCTTCTCAAAGCCAACTTTAGCTAAACAGCAGTTGCGAAACCATTGAATTTTGCTGCCTAATGAAATTGCTGCATTGTCGTTGGAAATCACATTATGGTATTATGACCCTTTCGCAAGAGTTGATGGAAATTAGTGGAAATTTGAAGAGAATTTATACTGAGTAGCTATAGACAAATCAAAAATTTTAATCTGCTTAGTAAAGTCAAAGCTTAACTTGAGTAGGTACTTTGTTTATGGGCCGGTTGCACAAACTCTTGCCTTTTTCTATTGAAATTCATATAATTTCTTAGATGGCGCACGAGCAGGAAGAAGACTGGTCCTTGTACAAACCGAGAAGCATTTTCTGGCCGAGATTCACAATTAAAATTTAAAATTTATTTACTGAGCACAAACTTATAAACAGATTGCAGGTTCCATATGTGTGGTTATCTTGTCCAACTCAATTCAACGTTACAACATCATAGCAAATCCCGGATATTAAATACGTCTAAGCAACATGCAAGCGCACTCTCAACTCTTCACAAAGCGTAAACCCATTTAAGCTTTGCTTCGAGTGGTAGCTTTAACTTCCTACACGGATCGCTGCTGGTGCAAAATTAATTGTTTTTCAAACTTTTGGCAAACGTTTACTGTCTTCGCACAAAATCTCTTATCAAAATCGTACAAAGTTATTACTTTCAATTGGCCTATTTGCATATAAGGATTACCGCTTGTACTTGCCATTATTGCTTGGCACCTGAGTCAACCTGCTCTACCTGCTGGATTGTATGAACGACTTTGAGCTCACGCATAAGACTTTTGGCACTTTGGATAAGTGTTGTTTGGTGTTACAGAAATATTCTGACTACTAATATTGTTGTTGTTAGTTTCATAGGCGAAGTGCTATTGCTTTTGTTGTTATGTATTATTATTCTTGCTGCTTGCTGTTGTGACATAAATGTCAATTGCATTAAATAAACCTTACCAATGCCTGGCCGAAATATCGTCACTGGCAATTTCTCTGCATAGTTTTGTACAATGTCCTCAGCTAAAACTTTGGTATATGTGTACGTGTTCGGATATCCTTTGATTATGGTCGCTGTCAACTCGTTTAGTGTGTGCTCGTCGAGGCATTCACCTAACTTGCAGGCATTCTCACCAGTAATGGAACTATGATAGAAACGCTCTTGTATATAACGGTGATTGCAATGGGCAAAAGCAGTTGAAACGTGCACGACTGCCTGGGTCGTTGAGTAACGTTGGTGGTGATGTGGAGGTGTAACCGAAATCGGAGGCGGCGGCGTCGGCAACAGCAACAAAAACATGAAATGAAAGAAATTGAATTGAAATGAAGGTGAAATAGACATACATACGTGTACATATGTATGATGCATGGAGCAGCAAAACTGTAAACATAAACATAAATTGCTTGCGATACAGTCAAACCAACACACGCGTTAAAGAACCCTGCAGTCAAATTAAGTAGTTCCAATCTACCTCATACCTAGTTAGTCCTGGATGCCAAAGTCTTGTTTGCTGTTGATTTGTAGGGTCACTCAAAGTAAGAAAAATAATAGATCTAAGATGCTTAAAAAAAGTGTTAGCTTAAAAATATCAATTGAAAGTTTTGATAAGCCCCAAAATATCACAATTTTGTAAACATGATAAAAACTTGTGTTCGACTTCTACAATACTGCACAAATCATACCAGTTAGTACGGCAGATTTAACCACCGTATACTGACCCGGTTTGTTTTGGACCAAGAATTAGCTAAACGAACAAAAACAATAACTACATGAAAAATATCAAAATCAAAAATTTTTTAATTGGACGTATACAATATTTGGGTAGAAGCATCGTCAGAGCGTAGCAGTATACCGCGCATGGATGCCAAAACTTAGAGTTAGCTCTAAGCACTAATTGGATTTTTGAAGAGGCACTTAAATAATAAATTGAAGCCTTTTGCTTTTGTTCTTACTGTTCGTTTTGTAAAAATTGACATGTTTCATTTATTTTGAATATCGACTGCTACACGGAACAGCACCATATCTAGAATGTCGCTTTGAAAACGCTTCTGAAAATCCCTCATTTCATAATTTGTTTGAACAACGACACAGCTCAGAAAACGGCCTAACTCAGAATTTGTTAAAAAATGTTTATCTGAGCATAGCTTCAATACATTTTGATGTAAAATAGGTCTTTTATGAAAATAGTTCCAAGGTAGAGCATTCATTGACAGAATCCTAAGACAAGATGATTTTGAAACAAATTCTGAGACAGGGTGCCATTGATAGATATTCTGAGAGAGGAAACTGACATCCGAGATAAGGTGATATTCCACTCAGTCGCCTGTTTACATTACAGTTAAGAAGAAATGAAAGTAAAACCATTGCTTAAAGAATTATGTTTGCTTGGGTTCCTTAGAACAAAGAAGCCACTCACAATAATAAGGAATAACAGAAAAGATTTACTCACGGAAGACTTGGTGTAAAGTTAAGCCTCGATGAATAGACAGTGGCAAATTTGCGATATGTCAGTTGTCCGATTACTGACAGACCAAAATGAGTAAAAGCTTTCAGGTTTGGTTTGATCTTCGAAGTAGTTCAATTTGAGACAAATAAACTTATTATAACTGATACATTACCCAACAAGTTAAGCATGGGTAGTGACATAGCTCAGCCTGGATTGGAAAGAAATTAGAAAACGTCCGCCCTTAAATTTAAACTTTTAGACTTGTTTTTAAAACGAAACTTTGTTTTCTGTAACTTGGTTCGTTGATATCAGATCTTTGAAATCGTTGTGGTTTTGAAAAGCTCTACATTTACGTGAAAGTAAAAGGATTTTTTGTTTGGGTTGGAAAACGAAACTGTGACAAAACTTCAGAGCTGGATATATTAGACATTAGAAGACAGTATAGAACTGCTTAAGAGCAAAATAATCTTATTGATATTCCAAGAAGTTTTAAAATTCAGAATTGAAATAGTTTTCTGTACGTCCGCGACACTCTCAACATAATCTTCAATAATTCACTGACCAAATTATTTTTCTATGTTCAGACGCATTATACATTTAACCATCAGTTTTGTCTGGGCGTAGATGCATTGGCAGAGGAGAAATTAAAATCGCTTACAAATAACGTGTCAAACACGCCAACACAAGCATACATGTACAAGCAAAGGTGCAACACATTTATACCTAACTGCACTTATTCACATGCTTTTTTTGAAGACAGAAACTGGCTCCTCCCCTAACGAAGAATCTCCTCATCGCCACGAGAAGACTAGTAGTAGTACCGTTTTTTGTTCTTGAAATTTTGATTAATTTCGTAGATCCGGTCTTGATCTAATATAATAATCGAGTCAGTCAAATTTGGCTTAGGGGCCTGAATACAAATACAAGAACCCTATCAGACCAGCCAAACAATTTACACCTTAAAGTCGAACTATCTTTTTTCTCATCTCTCGTTTTCTCTCTTCCTGCAATTTATTCTTTTGTTTTCTCCTACACCTCCTTTTTCTCTCTTGATAAATATCCTTATTTCTTATACTCTACCCTTTTTTCCCAGCCTTCATGTCCTTTACCCTTCTACTCCATCTACCTTTCCAACCATCCATCTACTTTTCCAAAGTTTTCTACATACTGCCTCTGTTAACCTACACTGGAATTTTCATAAATATCGGTTGAGGACCTTTAAGGTGCTTTAACGAGCTCCTTCATATCATGGCTGTTGCTACAATAGATCCCGAAGCTGGGTATATCATAAATCATTTCACCTTTAATAGAACTCTCTTATGCATTTCCTTGAAACTACCTCAGAATATTACAAAACTGTCAACGCACACACACTTAGATATTGTAATACATACGTACACCACGTATCCATACAAACACCACGTATCCATACAAACAAGTATCCATAGCGCGATTATGGTCAAATTTACCTTCAAGTGGACAATCTCTTTGGCCAACTGCAATATCTCTTTTGTGCCATTCACATTTATGGCTATTGCCATTTTCAATTTCTCATCGAAACGCACCGTCGCCGCCCCATGGATAACAATGTTTACATTCTCCTTGATTAGCTCACGTTCTGTTTGCGTGATACCCAATGCGGGCAGCGAGCAATCACCGCTGATGATGGAGATTTTCTGTCGATACTTGGGATTGCATTTTTTCAATTTCTCAAACACCTTAAGTTAGAACATAAGAAAGATAAAAAATAAACGCAAACGAGAAAGCGTAAAAATATTGAAAAAAAATGGTTAGAATATTAATAAGTCAACGGAAAAATAGCTAAAGTGTGTGCAGTTATAAAAACAAGTTAAGTGTTTTGACTGCAGAATTTCACTTACAGGATCATTGAATAGATCTTCGATGCGAGAATAGACATCTTTACCCTTTTTGGTGCGTATAAGCAAATAAATTTGTGCCACCTCGGTGACGCGCAACAATTTATCGATTATAACTGGAAAAAGTGGAAAGAAATAAATATAGAAATTTATTTAAAGGCTGGTATAAACAATTATTTTCTTCTATAAAATCATAAACAGTTTTTAGTAATAACTCATGCGTTATATTTTTTACATTTTAGTATGTTCTAAATGCTGAATATACTTGATTAAATTACTGCTATTGTTGATTGAAAGATTGAAAAACAACAAGGCCGTGGGCGCTGATGGATTGCCTGCGGAGCTATTCAAGTACGGCGGCGAGGAGTTGGTAAGGCGAATGCAGCAGCTCCTTAGCAAAATATGGGCGGACGAGTGCATGCCCGACAGTTGGAATCTAAGTATTCTTTGTCACTATCGTGGAATCAGCCTTCTTAATATCGCATATAAGGTCCTTTCAAGTGTATTGTGGGAAAGATTGAAGCCCACCGTGAACCGGCTGATTGGACCTTATCAGTGCGGCTTCAGACCTGGTAATTCTACCATCGACCAGATTTTCACAATGCGCCAAATCTTGGAAAAACCCGTGAAAAGAGAATCGACACACATCACCTTTTCGTCGACTTTAAAGCCGCCTTCGATAGCACGAAAAGGAGCTGCCTATATGCCGCTATGTCTGAATTTGGTTTCCCCGCAAAACTTATACAGCTGTGCAAAATGACGTTGAGAAACACCATTAGCTCAGTCAGAATTGGGAAGGACCTCTCCGAGCCGTTCGAAACTAAACGAGGTTTCAGACAGGGTGAACCCCTATCGTGCGATTTCTTTAATTTGATGCTGGAGAAAATTATACTAGCTGCAGAACTTAACAGCACTGGAACAATATACTATAAAAGCGTGCAATTACTGGCATATGCTGATGACATTGATATCATCGTCCTAAACACCCGCGCTGTTAGTTCTGCTTACTCCAAACTGGAAAAAGAAGCGGTAAAGATGGGTTTGATGGTGAATGAGGACAAAACGAAGAGCAAAGATTAAACGCATATGCGCCTTGGCAACCACGCTACTGTTGGCAGCCATAATTTCGAAATAGTAAAAGACTTCGTTTATTTGGGAACCAGCATCAACACTAGCAACAACATCAGCACTGAAATCCAGCGAAGAATCAATCTTTCCAGTAAATGCTACTTTGGACTAAGTAGACAATTGAAAAGTCCTCTCTCGGCGAACGAAAATCGTACTCTACAAGTCACTTATCGTACCCGTCCTGCTATATGGGGCAGAAGTATGGACCATGACATCAGCAGATGAAGCGGCTTTGGGAATGTTCGAGAGAAAATTTCTTCGAAAGATTTATGGACCTCTACGCGTTGGCGATGGCGAGTACCGAAGAAGATTTAATGATGAGCTGTACGAGCTATACCCAGACATCAACATAGTCTAGCGGCCATAGGCGCTCACTCGGTTGGAAGGACCAGGTGGAAAACGATTTAAACTCCCTTGGTGTGATTAATTGGCGCCGGTTGGCGGAGCGAAGGAACGACTGGCGCGTTTTGTTGGACGGCCATAACCGTTTAGACGGTTAAGCGCCAATTAAGTAAGTAAGTTGCGGTTATTGTTGAGGATAGGAATACGGCTAAGATTATGGTTATGTTTCGGTAAAGTTGATGTTTACCGTTGGGTTGCTTAGCTAACAAGTTTATGATTGTGTTTCTGTTAAGGTTACGGTTGCTTTTATATTTACGGTTATCGTTCCGTTAGGGCTTTGGTTACGTTTAAGGCTAAAGTCTCGATGCCCGTCACTGGTACAGTCATAATAACGGCGACAGTTGTAATGGCTCTTCTATTCGCAATTTTGTTTATTTTTGTGGTAAGTGCTATTGTTTCTGTTTACATTACGGTTAATCTTGTAGGACGGCAACGGTTATCATTATGGTTACGGTTATGATTGCGGTTATGGTTAAAGATACGGTTGTGGGTATGGTTACATTTACCGTTACGGAAACTGTGAGCAGATTACTTTTATAGTTACGATTAATAAGGTAACGGTCCCGGCCACTTTCGCGATTTTGGCCACGGTTACCGCTGTGGCTACGTAATGGATATGACCAGTTTACACACAAAACTTCACTTGTGGCTTGTAATCGCCCTTTTTATAAACCATCGTCTCCCTCCTCATGTGGATAAACAATTGGGCTACCCATATGCGTCGGGCAATTTAGAAAAAAGTGTCCACCTTAATTTTTCTTCATATTACATAACTCTGGATGAAAATGAAGCCCAGTTCTCTAAGTTGTCTCTATGGACTCTGGTACTGGACATATAACGCGTGACAATGGTGGCCGACCGCTGTGCTTTTAGGGTAGACTCCAACCATCTGTCTCTCCATTCTGACAACAAGTGCAGCAAGTAACAAGCTCTTATAGTAGAGGCCATGGAGATGTATTTATCGTCAAAGAAAATACTTGCCATGGAAAGAACAATCAACTAAGCAGCGATATATAAGATTCATCATATGAGCCAATCCCCCTCACCATGAATACAATAAGCCAATTAACAATTAAGTACTAATTAAATTTTGCATTGCTCACTTTTTCCAAAGAAGCCTGTACCGCCAGTAAGGAAAACACCCTTATCCTTGTAAAATTTCTGTATTGGAGACTCATCTGCAAAAAAAAGAGAGAAGGCCATTAGTAAAAGAAGAATCAACAACAAAGTCAAACAAGATATATGTCTGTAAAGTCAGCATTTGTGATTGATGGTAATATAAGCCTGTCAATATAAAATATAATTCAATGCCCCCACCAGACGTTTATCATATTGCTATATCATCATCCACTTGCTCATATAAGAAATCGTGAAAAAATGCTAACCAATTTAATGACACTTTCGAGACACTCATAAAATTATGCAAGGGCCAAATTGTCGCCTCCCCATTGTCTACTTGTCTATCACTTTCTCCATTCAACTAAAATTAATTCAATTTATCAATGCGCATTTTAAATGAGGCAAATATGTGGATATGCAGACAAAATATATGAATAAGCGCTTAGTTATGCTTCAATTTCTGTTTTTTTTTTGAGCGTAATTTCTTCAACGCACGCATAAAAATTTGTTATAAGAAATGGCAGCTTACACAAAAACATACATACAGTAATATGAGTTGGCTGTTCATAGGAGAACAAATTGGATAATTTTTTCGATAAAACACATTATAAAAAAAAATTTGTTCGTTATTAGGATAAATTTGGGCATATTTTGGTATTACTTCTGGGTCGTTTCAGGATGGTGTCGGGATTATGCCAGGACCGTTTCGACGTAGTTTGGACTATTACGGAATCAATTTATGATCCTTTCAAATGTATTGTGCGAAAGATTGAAGTCCACCGTGAACCGGCTGATTGGACCTGATCAGTGCGGCTTCAGACCTGGTAAATCTACATAGCTGTAAGAGCTATACGCCGACATCAACATAGTCCAGCGAATTAAAACGCAGCGGCTGCGCTGGCTAGGCCATGTTATGCGAATGAAAGATGATGCTCCGGCCAAGAAAGTGTTTCTATTGGAACCCGTCTATGGAAGCAGAGGTAGAGGGCGGCCCCCACTCCGTTGGAAGGACCAGGTGGAAAACGATTTAACTCCCTTGGTGTGACCAATTGGCACCGGTTGGCGGAGAGAAGGAGCGACTAGTGCCTTGTTGGACGGCCATAACCGTTCAAACGGTTAAGCGCCAATTAAGTAAGTAATTTATGATTATTTTCAGACAATTTTTGAACTCTTTTAGGATCGTTTCGGGAACGAATCACGACAGCGTCTGGATTAATTTGCAAATACTCTAAAAACTTTTCGAGACATTTTCGGGACTCATTTGGAGATCTATTCAGAACTATGACAATATCCCTTAGAGCTCAATTCGGGACTATTTCAGGGTTATTTCGTGGTCATTTCAAAATCGTTTCGAGACTGTGCCAGGACCATTTCGTCTTTCTATTTGAAACGATTTTGGATTCATATCAGGACTGTTTTAATTAATTTCTGATCAATTTGCGACTGCTACTGGATCACTTCGGAATTTTTTTCGGAAGCTTTTCAAGATATTGTTTTCGGGAAATATTTGTGTATTTATTTAGGACTATTCCAGTAATTTTTCGTGATCGATTTGGGATTATTTACGGATTTTTTCGGTACAACTACAGAACCCTTTCGATACAATGTCCTGGAATTGCGGGACAATTTTTTCGGGATCACTTCAGGACAGGTTAGAAACTTTCCCAGTACCAGGACTATTTCGCTTTAAATTCACGACTGTTTTCGAACTATGCTAAGGTAATCCGTAATGGCATAAACTAATCGAGATAGATACAGACTCCTATATCTCAAAATGACCTGGGCGAAAAAAGAAATTTATTTAGCCATTTCCGTCCGTCCGTCTCTCCGTCCGTCCGTAAATACGATAACTGGAGTAAATTTTGAGGTATCTTGATCAAATTTGGTATGTAGCTTCCTGGGCGCTCATCTCAGATCGCTATTTAAAATGAACGAAATCGGACTACAACCACGCCCACTTTTTCGATATCGAAAATTTCGAAAAACAGAAAAAGTGCGATAATTCATTACCAAAGACGGATACAGCGATGAAACTTGGTAGGAGTGTTGACCTTATGACGCAAAATAGAATATTAGTAAAATTTTGGACAATGGGCGTCGCACCGCCCACTTTTAAAAGAAGGTAATTTAAAAGTTTAGCAAGCTGTAGTTTGGCAGTCGTTGAAGATATCATGATGAAATTTGGCAGGAACATTACTCCTATTACTATGCGTGTGCTAAATAAAAATTAGCAAAATCGGATGACGAACACGCCCACTTTTTAAAAAAAAAATTTTAAAGTTAAATTTTAACAAAAAATTTAATATCTTTACAGTATATAAGTAATTTATGTCAACATTCTACTCCAGTAATGATATGGTGCAACAAAATACAAAATAGAAAGAAAATTTCAAAATGGGCGTGGCTCCGCCCTTTTTTATATAATTTGTCTATAATACTTTTAATGCCATAAATCGAACAAAAATTCACTAATCCCTGTGAAATTTGGTAGGGGCATAGCTTCTATGTTTTCTGCGAAAATGGGCGAAAACAGTTGAAGCCACGCCCAGTTTTTATACACAGTCGACCGTCCGTCCTTCCGCTCGGCCCTTAACACGCTAACATGAGCAAAAATCTTTACTAAACTTAGTTCACGTACTTATCTAAACTTACTTTATTTTGGTATAAAAAACTGCCGAAATCCAACTATGAACACGCCCATATTTTCGAAATCGAATATTACAAAAATTAAAAAAATGCTAAAATTCTATACCAAATATGAAAAAAGGGATGAAACATGGTAAGGTAATTGGATTGTTTTATTGACGCGAAATATAACTTTAGAAAAAACTTTGTAAAATGAGTGTGACACCTACCATATTAAGTAGAAGAAAATGAAAAAGTTCTGCAGGGCGAAATCAAAAGCCCTTGGAATCTTGGCAGGGATACTGTTCGTGGTATGACATATATAAATAAATCTGCGGTACCGACAGAAGATGTTCTGGGTCACCCTGGTCCACATTTTGTTCGATAACGCGAAAACGCCTGCACATATACAACTAAGGGCCACTCCCTTTTACAACCCTCATTAACATCTTTCATTTGATTCCCTTATCGTACACCTTTATGGCGATATCTCGAAAAGGCGTCCATCTATAGAACTAAGGCCCACTCCCATTTAAAATACTCATTATCACCTTTCATTTGATTCCTATATCGTACAAACAAATTCTAGACTCACCCCTGATCCACCTTTATGGCGATATCTCGAAAAGGCGTCCACCTATAGAACTTTACTGCACGCGATTCATATTCTTATTCCAACGAGGTCTCTTCGTTCTCATAACTCCTTTTATATTAAACATAAGTCTACTAACTATGCGATAAATGCTCTATTGTCGCGCCCTCTACGTGAACTTAATGAGATCTCGAATTCTATTATGCTTGATTTTTCTTATCCAAAGTCTATTTTTCTTAATTTACTTAACTCTGTTTGGTAGCTAGGCTTAGTTATTCGTTTTAGTCAGTAAGAACCATTGTTTTTTTTTTTACTTTTCGAAAAATATAAATAAAATTAAAATTAAATTAAAATTAAGGATCACTTTCTTTTGAAATGGTCTTTAATACCTTCCAGTTGATACCCATGTCATACAAACACATTCCAGGGTTACCCTAGGCTCATTTTCCTACATTGTGATTTTCCCTTATTTTGTCTCCACAGCTCTCAGCTGAATACGTAATGTTCGGTTACACCCAAACATAGCCTTCCTTACTTATTTTCGGATTATTTTAAGACAATTTCGGAGTTGGTTCGTCACTTCTGGCTAGCTTCGAGATTTTTAAGGGGTTAAGAGGTGTAGAACTGTAATTAAAGTCACACAAATTGCAACAAATTAAGACGTGGTCATTGGTCATATGTACCATGGAGACATTTAATGTTGTTGTTATTTATGTAAAAGCACTTGACCGTGTCATTTTAAATCCCTATGCTTAGTTTAAATTTAATTATGAAACAACTTTTCTTCTATTTCTTTTATGAAGTTTACGTAGTTTAATATGCACAAAGTAGCACAGACAACTCTACATACATATACATATATATTACCTACAATTACTTTCATAAACGTCATTTTATTCACTGATTGATAGTCTGAACAAATAAAATTGACAAACTTGACATCGTAATGGCAATTGTTTCTATTGAAACCATATAATCAACATGCGTGTAGTTACACATATCACATGGACTCACTTTTCACTTATATAAGAACATAAGACCGGCCCCATTTAAAAAAAAAAATTCGATTTCCAACCGCCGAGTAGAATGGTCCCTTTTCAACTAAATACGCAAAATATAAAATTTTAGTAAAACAAGCAACAAAGTACGAAAACAAGGGTGGACCAAACAAAATTTTTCATTTCCGCTCTTGGTATAGAGAGCATATATTTCAGGACATCTAAGAAAATACCCCGAAAAGTCGCAGCTTCTTATGTAAATGTTGAGAGATGCCCTATCGGTTCTAATTTTTTTTTTCCAAAAAAATCGTGTGTGAAATTTTCGGCAAAACCATATATATTATTTCTAAATGCTGTTTTTATGTACGGGTCCCTTTTTCGCACCTATTTGGAATCCAAATCTATAAATAAAGTTTTGGTTGTAAAGATGGAGATTCGGGCTATTAGGAAATTTGGCCAATTTTGGTCGTAGAGCTTTTGTTTAGCTATATTTTATTAAAATAATTTGTTAAAAATAAACGATTGTGAGCACACAAAGAAATCTATTTGTACTGTGGCACTATTGTGAATATTGGCAATGCATTACTGGCAGTTGCTATCATACGCTAGATGGCAGCGCAAGCTGTACCTTTTATTTATTTGATAAGAGACTTTTATAGTGGTTGCGCAAGTTGCGCACGGGTCCGGTTCGTAATGTATAACATAATAATCTTCTATAACATTTGCAATCTTCAATTGATGTCCCATTGAAGCTTTTTATTTCGCAGATTTTAATTGAAATCAAATATAAAACTAAACGTATACAACAAATGCTGTTGCATGTGATAAAAGGTAAACCAAACTATGAAATCACGATTTGAAATTGAATTTTTTATTTTTAATAAGGGCGGTCTAAAGTTTGTGTATCGATGCATGTCTGTATGTATAAATTTCCTGATGCTTCCTACGCACTGCTCAAAATATGCGTAGTTAGATTTGCCATTTTGGTTTTGTTTTACTTGGGAGGCGTGTCGTCCATGATGACACCATAAATTAGAAATAGCCAAAGCTTTTGTGAGTAAATATACACTTTACACACACAGTCAGATATTTATTGCAAATATTGTTGCAATTGTTATTTTTGTAGATTTTCTGTTGCTGTTTTTGTTTTGGTAAATATTGATTTTGCTTTTACTGTCAGTAAATACAACACCTAGCAATTGTTGTTTGGTTTACTGCGGACGATAGATCAATGCTCAATAACACATCATCGTCATCATCATCATCATCATCATCATCACCAGCAATTACTATCAGCAATCGTCACCTAAATCCTCTTATGGCCTAAGTCAAGCCCTTTGTTGTGTGCTTGTGCTATTTTGTTAATGGCAGTTTGTGGTTTACAGGGCGGTTTGAGTTTACAATTGTACCTGCTATAAGGCAAATGCTATCAGTTAACCTTAGTCTAATATATATTTACGCACTACTCGTATTTTACATCTTGTTGCCATTTAGTTTTGTTGGCTGTGTACCTACAGTCAAGAGCATACAAATGACGTACGTGAATTGTTTTCTAAATTTTGCAGACTCTTCTAAATTTAGCATCTAAGGTATACATAACCGGTTGCTAATTCTGCTAACTTTTTTCGAATAGCGTTAGCTTATAATTTTCGAAAGTTCAAGTCGATTTGTTCCCTCATCCGAAAAAGAACTATCACTGATAAAGACAAAAGCAAAGCAAATTTCTAAGGAAGGAAATTTGTAATGTAATGACAAAGAATGACAAGAAACCAAATTGCAAACTTTGGAAAAAACTAAAAGGAGTACGCAGCAATTCTAACAGCAAAAAAGAACGGGTTTGCCAAAGTCAAAATGGAAAGATTTATGTTATTTAGTAGTTGCACCAAAGTAGGTAGGTGGGTTGAGACGAGACCCGCCATTAAGCTTTCTGATGGTAGCTCGAGCTGTAAGACTGGTTCTCACAGACTGGCGCCCACCAATGACCTATTCAGGAAGTATGTAATCAGATTGTCGCATTGAGCGCCATAAATCACATGCTTCCTGCAGCAGGAAAGTAAAAATAGGCCCACATCTAACAAATTTCATGAGAGATAGCCTCGAACTGGTTTATATTCCATGGTATTTCTGCGGACCCTAGTAGTAGCCGAAATCGTGCAAAGGCTCCCAGATAATGGAATCCCAATTGGCTTGTGACCAAAACAAAGAAACAGAGAGTCACCTTCAAACTGTTATGGGGAAAACAGAGAAAGGGTCTAGAGCAATAATGGTGCACGGATTTATTTTTGGGACGTGGCATCATCGTCACCATTATCATCATTAATTGACGCTTAACCGCCTAAGCGATTTTCGGATGTATCATCAGGACTCTTATGAAAAATGACCCTCTAAGCTCCAACCCATAGTTCATAGATAGCTACATCACGGGAATCATGGGCATATGCCTGATGGCAGCAATGGCAGTAATTCTGAGTAAACCCTGAAAGACATTGTATTTGGTCAAGCAGCCGGACGCACGCTGGTGAACTTAATTGAAGAGTCTTTTGACAAAGCCGAAGTAACCCCGAGAGAAAGAATCAAGCAAACAGATTATAGTATATTCAAAAAGCTATTAAAATTTGAGTTTAGGTATAAAGCCTTTGTTAGCACTACCAATATTGAAGTGATCCATTTAAACCATATACTCATATAGCACACAACCAGCGTCAAGACACCAAGAGGCAGTGGAGGAAGGATCATCGAAGTTGTTTAAAGAGTGGCGCTGATGCTTGGAGTGCTCGCCGTATCCACTGCATTCCACCAGACCGACACCACATAAAAGAGAATTGGCTGACTGGCATCTTATAACGCCAATGTTCCCATCTTGAGGTAAGTCCGAAGTTTCTCCTGCAGTTGTCGAAGAATTCGAAGTCCTCCAGATTCTATCCTATGCACTGGTCCTCCAGAATTTTCTCATGTCTAAAATAGTATCTAAACACAGGGTACCGGATTCACATGCAAAAAGGAAGTGTCGTTATCCGTAACACCCTTCGTGGAGTGCTTTTTCGGCTAAAACAACAACAACAACAACTCATCACACCTAGTCACCGTATCCAGGCAGGCCCCCTTAGCATAACGCATGGTGCAAAGATTTTTTATCATAATTACCAGTTCACCTGAGTAAGCCATCACTCAGCAGCCACTGCCAGGTTTTTATTTAATGAAACTTTTTAAATATAAACGCTCGTCTTCATTGATAACCTTTCTTAATGCAACAGAAAGCTTGAACGGAAGCACGCAAAGACAAGTTCTGAATAAACTTCGCACAGATCGAGGAAGGATGTGAACGTGGAATAATTTTTCAGAGGGTAGCCGCAGTTATTATCTTTAGCAGATGAATGCCAAACACAACCAAAGCTGACATTTACTTGTGCTTCTAATGCATCGTAAACAATTTTATTCTCACATCGAAGCGCTGCCTTTTACCATTCAAACCGTTAAGCGAAAATTTTATACGATTGAAATTATTAAAATTCTCAGAATAACAATTTATGCAAATTTACAGCAGTCATCCGTTTTGTTTGCTGTCACTGTCTACGCAATTCAAGTGCAATTCACTAATTTATGCGCTCTTAGCCAAGTGTATGCGAGTGTGTGTGTGTGTGTGAGTATATGAAGGTGTGCGCATGTGCTGTGAAGTAGGAAAACCTAATTACCAATCGACAGACGCTAGCTCCCTGTGTACGTCCGCTTTTTTTTGCTATCTATCGTTCGCGGAAAATCCCCTGATTAACACTGTTTTCTCTGAAGTTTGGCTGTCAGCACTGAATTCTGCTATGACCGGCCGACTTGTGCGACTTTGTCGTTACATTTGTTATCGTCAACCATCAATATCGTTAATCACAAACACATGTCAAATGCATATAGGCACGGATGCAGTTCCTACTTCGACAGTTGTGCCACACACTTGAAATTAGCATTATAACGCAATACAGCTACTGAGCACACAAAAATAACAACAACAACAAATACAACGTCGGTTAACGCATTGAAGCGAAAACTTTGACTGGTGGATATAAAGTGCATCAGTTTTTTGCACAAATATATTCACATCACACATACGGCCACATTTGGCAGGTATGCGAAAATCAGCGAAATTTCCGAATAGCCACAGTAACGCAATAACAACAGCAAACAAACAGCTTCAGTTCAGCAGTCAATCAAAAATCACAATGATCACAAACAAACACCAGGCGAGGTGGTGAGTTGGGTGGCTTTATTGAACAAGTCATCGAAGAGTCGATACCATCTTGGGGGTTGTGAAGCAAGTTGCCTCTAGTCAGTCTAACCAAAAACGCACACACACACACGCTTTACGTTAGTTGTCAGAGATGCAGTTATCCCTACTAACCGCCGCTAGGTAGACAGTCAAATGGCATGCTCGCTGTTGGCCAACAAACCAGCGAATTAACCAAGCAGTCAAGCTTTTAAGTTTTACACTCTGCTGCATGCACTCAGCAGCACATACGCCACGCATATACATACACATACTTCCGCACACACCTACATTCATGAGCGCATACAGTTTTTCTATCAACTACTTTTTCATTTTTTTCCTAGGCATAAATGTTGCGGTTTTCATTGTTTTTATTGTTGCCATTTTCATTGTTGTGTCGCTTTTGTTATAGCTTTTGTTGGTGTTGTTTGTGTAGTATGTCGCTAGCTTGGAGTGCTTTTTGTGTTTGCCTATGCTAATTGGCTTAATGCATTTCGAGCACTCTTCAAGCCATCCACTCAACTTTAACGCTGAGAGGCATATTTGAAGTGCTCAAAGCTTCTTCAGCTACAACGGCGACATTCTCATCGCAATAAGGACGCATTGTATGTGAATTATGTATAATAGCGTGGAAATATATTATATGGAAAATTACTTTTACTATTGTTCAGTTTGTAAAACTTTCTCGAAAAATTGTACAGCGACCCCGGTTGAATTCTTTTTGGTCTGGAAAAATTCCTTCATTTCATACATTTCAATATTTACTAAAACGGATGCAGCAATTAACTCAAACTCAGAACTTAACTCAAACTCTTAACTATTAGCTCAAAGCTTAAAGCTCAAAATGCAATCAAACCTTTTCATCAAGTAATAAAACTCGAAGCTTAAAGCTCGTCAATCAAAAATCCCGAAACAAAAGTTCGAAGCAACGAACGAAGAGCAAAAGCTTAATATAAATGCTAAATATGTGAAGCCTATAAAGAATAGATATTAAAGCTCTTCATTCATCGCAAACTTCGAATTTCAAAAGGTCTCAAAAATAAAATTTTAAAGTGAAAGCTCTAAGCTCTAAACGCGAACATTCAAAGCTCACAAGAAATCAATACCGCAGCTCGAATGCCTTGAGTTTTGAGTTTCGACTTTGGATATTGACTTGTTGCACTTAGAATAATATCAAAATTCAAAGCTCAAAACTTACAACCCAAAATTCAAATGAAGTTTAGAATTCAAAGCTTAAACCTAAAGCGTCAAATTGAGAAACCATTTATGTTTAAAACCCAAATCTGAAAACTCAAAGACCCAAACTAAGGAAAATCAAAATATGCAACTCAAACCTCAATACTTTAAATCTAAAATAAAAATAAAAAATAAAAGTAGGACTCAAAAAACCAAATTCAATAACAATAAGTTATTACTGTAAACTTATAACTACAAACTAAAAACTCTAAAGAGTAAAATTCAAAGACTCAAAACTGATATTACTAACTTGAAAGCTCGAAACTCAAAAACTTTAAACCAGTTCCAAAAATTAAAATACACGCGCGTAATGCATACAGCGCAAACATAAATTCGAAATTTAAAAAATGATTTTAAAACGCAAACCAAACCCTCTTAGCTAAAATTCTTATAGCCGGATCTCAAAACATAAGGCCCAAGCACTACAAGCAAAAAACTGGAATCCCAAACCCAAATATCGAATGACTCCTCTACCCAAAACACAAACTCGAATAACAAACTCATAATTCAAATCTTCAAATATGCAAGTCAAAAGTAAAAGCGCAAAACTCAAAACTGAGAGCTCCAAGCTCACAAAAAAAAAAATTTAAGTTTTGTAACAAAAAACTTAAAGCTCAAACTTTAAAGTAGGCAAGTCTAAATTTGCAATACAAAACTTAACAAAGAAAAATCCATACCCATTTTTATTAGCAAATTTTGCAATAAAAAGCCCAAAATATTTGGACTCAAAAGCTCACAAAAAAAAAAAAAAACTCAAAACTACAAGCTCTAGGGTAAGAACGCACATTTCAAACCGAAAGTTAGAGCTTTTAAAGTTGGAACCAAATCTGAGATTTGAAAATCTACGCAACGAAATGAGTCCCAAAACTGCCTTTTAAAGACAAAAACTTGAAACTGCATCAAAAGGTTAAAGCTCAAACCTCAAAAAGCGGGAAAGCTCCCAAAAGGAGCCTTAACACCGAATGATAAAAAATTCGAATATAACGCAAAATGTAAACTTCGAAACATAAGCTCGGAACAAAAAGCTCTTAATTGGGTTTAAAGTATACAAGGTCAAAATATGTATCTAGAATATAAAATGCTAAGCTCAACCTATAAGCTTAAAACAAAAATTTAGATGTGAGAACGAAAAATTAATTGCAAAATTCCGGATTCAATTCTTAACACCCTTAATCTATACTAAACAACAACATTTTAATTGTCTGATGCCTGTTACACACAATTCTATTACAGAACCTGATTTTCCAACGACATTTACGTGTAACCAAAAATTACAAACCGTCATTTTGAATAATTTTTAGCAACTCGAATTACTCATACTTGGGTACTTTTAAAATTTTTTTGTTTTTTTATCGCCAACTTTGAAAACTCTAAACAATTTAACTTCAACTACAACATGTTTATTATTTTCTTTTCGCTATATTGATATTTTTTTAATTTTTGTATTGTTGTCACTTTTTGTCGCATCATTTATCACTCAACCGCTGCGCGCTCAGTGCTCTGTGATGCGAAAAGGGCGAACAGCAAAAGCCAAGCACACAGTTTTTTTTTCTTTTTTTTATCAACTTCATCAACTCCATCCATGGTTGTCGTCATCCTCATCATATGAAGCCATTAACGGTTTTTGCTATTGTTGTTATTATTGTTTTTTATAAATAAATATTCATGTTGTGTTGTTGTATTGTTGTTACTCCGCTCAAGTTTATCAACAATATTTTTACACAATAGAAAACATATTTTCGCTTGTTATATCCAGACAATACTCACTTCGCTGTTCTTATTATTATTTTTTTATTGTTGTAGTTTTTTGTTTACTTTTATTCAAGCTGTCAGCTGTGTCGAGATTTCTGTTAGAAAAGTTCATAAAAGTGTTCCTCGAATTAACTGCACTCAATTCAGCGAAGTAAATTAAATTCACATTTCACTCGTTTGGTGTTTTTGCTATAGACAATTTTTTTTTGGTGGTAAGTTTAGCTACATTTAAGCTTTATTGTTGGATTTTTGGATAACTTCCTTGTTTTTATTTTACACTCATGGATGAGTCAAATAAAGAGCTCAGAGCAAAAATTAAAAAATTAATAAATGAGTTCAGGATTTTGTGCAAATGGTCCACCATCATTGCTTTGCAAACTTGCGAATCATATTTTTTACAATACACTAACAAATACACAATTGATAGAGAACTATGTACCCTAGTAATTGAGTGGACAATTATAAGAGCACTAGTATAAATTATGTTCACATTAGATCAGAAATCGGCTTTTTATAGGTAAAACACGCGATTCACACGGACTGCAGAGTCGCAACACCGAGGGAGCCTGTCGCTTATTTACGCTTTCAAAGTAACATATTGTGGCGAATGTTGATATCACTAGGCTGTTAGTATATAATCACGCAACAACAAAAACATGAAGCAGCCACACGTTTGTACATGAATACATCAGTCATTATTTACACACATACATACGAAGCAACAAAGAGAGATCACACACACCATGTGGTCATCAGCCGAAGTAGTTACTCACACATACAGAAGCATATGGCTATGGGAGAGGCGTGGACTACAGATATACATGTATCTGTTAACCAAGCATGAGATACAATTGTTCTCGAACATATTTTCGCGAAATCACTAGACCTTAGAGAAATGGGTGAACGAGAAAACCGATAGTGTAAAAAGCTGCGCAAGCTGAGGAATCAGTAATCAATTTTGATTTAAACACGGGTTTGGTTGTGAAGTATAATTGTGAAGTACTCCACCCAAAGTAATTTAAATAAAGACCAGTTTGCAATACTGAATATTGGAGTTTTTTTATTTAAGAGTTTAGCTATTCCAACGTTAGCAAAAGGTGCATAAATATCAGAAATCCCCACAATTCGTTACAATATTTTGTAAAAAAAAGCTCAAGCGCGTAACTTTTAAATGTTAGCACTATATTTTATTTTAATTACTTAGTAGTAGTTTCATAGCATATTTACGAAACATTTTTGAATGCGCGTTCATCTTGCTTCATTTCTCATTATTAACGGCTGAACGACTACCACTCTTACTAACACAAACACAGTTTCAGTTTTGAGGAACCCTGCATTACATTCTCATTAAGGAAATACTTAGCGTTCGTTTGTTGAACTACGTTTTTGAAGGGCTTCTCGCGCCATCTCACAACATGAGAGACCAGAGAAGGAACGAAGTTAGTTATTCTTCCTCTAATATATGTATATAGAACTAAAATAATTGTGAAATCCCTTAAGTATTGTAAATTTACTCCGTACTTACCAAAAACAGGAGTGATAAATTGGTCCTCTATGTTAGAGAATTCCTTTACATTGTTGTTCATTTCCACTTTGGTTATTTCTCGACCTTTTTAAATGTATGCTGATTATTGGAGTCAAATATTTGCAAAAGATCTGAAAAATAAAAAAAAGCAATAAGCGAATTGGCTTCGGTTATGTGTGATATCTTTCGGATTCCAAATTTTTTGCAATAAAATCTCAATATACTCGCAAGTGTTTCGCGAAATTTCAAATATTTTAATGAGGGTTTTAAAAGGGAGTAGCCCTTAGTGGTATATGTGAAGGCGTTTTCGAGATATCGACCAAAATGTGGACCAGGGTGACCCAGAATCTCTTCAGTCGGGTACCCCTAATTTATTTATATGTCATACCACGAACAGTATTCCTGCCAAGATTTCAAGGGCTTTTGATTTCGCCCTGCAGAACTTTTTCATTTTCTTCTACTTAATATGGTAGGTGTCACACCCATTTTACAAAGTTTTTTCTAAAGTTATATTTTGCGTCAAAAAACCAATCCAATTACTATGTTTCATCTCTTTTTCATATTTGGTACAGAATTATGGCATTTTTTTTTAATTTTTCGTAATTTTCGATATAGGAAAAGTGGGCGTGGTCATAGTCGGATTTCGGCCATATTTTATACCAAGATAAAGTGACTTCAGATAAGTACGTGAACTAAGATTAGTTAAGATATATCGTTTTTTTCGCAAGTTTTCGTGTTAACGGCCGAGCGGAAGGACAGACGGTCGGCTGTGCATAAAAACTGGGCGTGGCTTTTACCGATTTCGCCTATTTTCACAGAAAACAGTTACCATCATAGAGTCTATGTCCATACCAAATTTCACAAGGATTGGTAAATTTTTGTTCGACTTATGGCATTAAAAGTCTTCTAGACGAATTAAATGAAAAAGGGCGGAGTTACGCCCATTTTGAAATTTTATTTTGTATTTGTATTTTATTGCACCATATCATTACTGGAGTTAAATGTTGACATAATTTACTTTTATACTGTAAAGATATTAAATTTTTTGTTAAAATTTGACTTTAAAAAAATTTTTTGTTTAAAAGTGGGCATGTTCGTCATCCGATTTCGCAAATTTTTATTTAGCTCACATATAGTAATAGGAGTAACGTGTCTACAAATTTCATTATGATATCTTCAACGACTGCCAAATTACAGCTTGCAAAACTTTTAAATTACCTTCTTTTAAAAGTTGGCGGTGCCACGCCCATTTTCCAAAATTTTATTTATCCGTCTTTGGTAATAAATTATCCCAGTTTTTCGGGTTTTCGAAATTTTCGATATCGAAAATGTGGGCGTGGTTGTGGTCCGATTTCGTTCATTTTAAATAGCAATCTGAGATGAGCGCCCAGGAAACTGCATACCAAATTTCATCAAGATACCTCAAAATTTACTCAAGTTATCGTGTTTACAGACAGACGGACAGACGGACGGACATGGCTAAATGAATTTTTTTTTTTTTTCACCCAGATCATTTTGATATATAGATTTACGGATTACCGTTATGCGAACAAAGTTAATATACTCTGTGAGCTCTGCTCAGCTGAGTATAAAAATTGGTAGACAGTCACCTTTGGAATCAACTAAATTTGTTGATTTTCTCATTTGGGCACTCATAAAAAAGTTGCCTCAATTCCGATGACTTTTGTGAAAATAATTTTATTTATTGCATTTTTATTGATGTAATACCATAATAAAGTGTCTACTGCTTTTTTCTTTCTTCCGAATTCAATTTATAATTTAATTTTTTCACCTTCCTTTCTAGTGGTATTTCATTCTTTCAAACTTTTCTCAAGCAACTGAACGTAAATTCAATATAAAGCCAAATTTTTTTTTTTAATTGGTATTAATCAGTGGGCGTCTTCTGCGATAAAGTGTGTTTTTAAAAAAATCCTGAGGAAAGACGTTTTTGAAAAATATTCAACGTTTCCTAACCTGCACTTAGTGATAGTTAAAAATAGTTTTAAGTTAACCTCTCGAAGTTGATCATGTAAAATTTTAGAATTGTTGCTTTATAAATGCCGGAAATATCCCGTTAAGTAGTGAGTTATCGTTTTGAAATTCTATATTAATTTTTACAAGAGTATTAGTTGCGGTCAAAAAAAAATAGTGTGTTGAATTTCAATACAATACATTTCTTTAAATGAAAGTTATTGCTAAAAAAAAGTGTGATAACGATCTCCCGAACAAATAGGCTGACCGATGAATGGTTGAGCAATGCTAAAATATCCTTTTTTTTTCAAACTAACGACTTTTTGGTTACTTAAGTAGGATATCAAAAAAATAGCTAAGCGCCACCACCGATCAAGTTGGTATTGGCTACCAAAAAACTCGGAATTTTTCCTCGTAAAGTTCTCCCGACCTCTCTGGATGCGCCCATGCCGGCAGTTATGTCAATTTTACTGGAGTTTAAGTGAGTTATGCTCACCAAATTTGAATGTGATATTCAGGTCCTAAGTAACCTTTTGGCATGTAAGCAGTACTTTGACTTGCACTCATACAACCCTGCTGAGGAACTAGACAGTTTGAATAAATCAACTCACGCACTAGTTAGCGCTTAACCCATTGTTTGTCATTTCATTTATGTGTCAATATCTTTGAGGTATAATTATCGAAACAGCTACGTGCCATGAAGGCCATAGGCGCATCATTTAATTTCTAAATTTCATATCATAAATCTTTAATTCAATTTTTTTAGAACTTGTGCTTGGATATCATTTACATAAATCTATCTTGAATTATCGTACTTCAATTTCTATTGTTAGTGTTAGTATTCAATAAATTAATTTTAACGACTGAAGCTACTCTTTGGCGCAATCGAACGAAATATGTTAGTCTTCCACGCGAATAACGACACGTATGAGTCATCCGGGGGGCTTAGAAACATGCTAGTTGAGCGAGGTTATATTGAGGGTGGTGAGTCATTCAAGGAAAGGGTCTAGGCTGTTGCGTTTTATTTCTGTATGCAAAAAAAATATGCATAACGGATATTTATCTAAATTTAAAAATAAAACTAATATCAAATGGACGTTACTAATTTCTTTTTCAACTTCTTTGTTGTTGCCGATTGTTCGAAAGCGAATAACTTAATTTTCTTCATAAACAACATTTTAAAGATTTTGCATTGTTTAAGTAAGCAGTTAGTTTCAAACTCAGAATACAAACATATATATATGTATGACCATTTGATTTAATATCTCATAAGTGCAACTCAAAAACAATAATACTTATACTTAATTAATACAAATAAATTTTCTTTGAAATGTTTAACAATTTCAAGAGCCTTAGGTTAAATACAAAATTTGCATCCTATTTGCCCATATTGCTTTGTAAAGTGACAATTTAGCTAATTGCTTTGGTATGCTTAAGTGGATTTAGGCAGCACAGCCTAAGGCCGAAATGGCAATGTGGATGAGCATAAAATAATTTGTTTGCTTAAGTTGGTTTATGAGTACATATATTTATGTATTAGGGCGGGTAGAAAATCGTATTCTAGGGATCAAAATAAGAAACTTTGCCGAAGGAACCATACCTCTAAAACGATTTCTAATGTCCCCCCTTTGGGTCGAACTTTTGGGTAGGGACAATTTCAATTCTACCTGCTGTGTCTTGTGGTGGCTTAAAAACAACAACACAAGCAATTTTACGATCTGCAATTGTGTCACAGTGATACCTTCATTTTTTAAAACGGTTGAATAAAAGACCCACACAACAATGTTTACGACATGCAAATGCATCACAGTGATGCCTTGGCTTTAAAAGGGGGTTGTAAAAACGCTAATTTCTAATAATTTTTTTTAATTTCTTTTCTATTACTAAGTTAAATTCATTTTTTCATTTGCATATGTTCTGACTAAATAAATTTCTAAAGAGAAAAATAAACTCCAAAAAGAAAAAACATAGGCATTTCAAAGTGGGATTTTTCAAAATTTGCTCTTACGACCCAAAGGGGGGGACATCAGAATTCGTTTTAGAGGTATAGTTCCTTCGGCAAAGTTTCTTATTTTGATCCCTAGAATATGATTTCCACAGAGCAATGGGCGATTTTTTTGCCTCCCCACAAATCGACCCGGCCAATTATGTATGTATAAAGATTCTATATTAAGGTGTTCTAAAAGTGTATTGAAAAATATGAAGTCGAAATTTTTGTAAAGACCACACCCTGAAATTAGTTAATTTATGAAATCCATATTAAAATAAGGAATAATAAAATAAACAAGTAAGGACGGCACTGTCTTTGGCTGTGCCGAATACTTCCTACCTTTTATGAATAGAGCTGAGAAATAATCTTTTCCCATTACTATAGCCGAATAATCGGATATAAAAGGTTTGTAATATATAGAGAACAGATATACTCAATCGAAGTTTCACGTTTGGGAGCGTGTCATTATTCTGTATTACAAAATTCTGGGTGACCAAATTCTGTAAATTGCAAAAAAATTCTGCTTGAACAAAATTCTGTTTTTTTATACTCAGTTGAGCAGAGCTCACAGAGTATAATAAAATTGATTGGATAACGGTTGGTTGTACAGGTATAAAGGAATCGAGATAGATATAGACATCCATATATCAAAATCATCAGTAACGAAAAAAAAAATTGATTGAGCCATGTCCGTCCGTCCGTCTGTCCGTCCGTTAACACGATAACTTGAGTAAATTTTGAGGAATTTTGATGAAATTTGGTATGTAGGTTCCTGGGCACTCATCTCAGATTGCTATTTAAAATGAAT
The DNA here is from genome assembly GCF_040869045.1 of Eurosta solidaginis. NCBI lineage: Eukaryota > Metazoa > Arthropoda > Insecta > Diptera > Tephritidae > Eurosta > Eurosta solidaginis. Next base: position 6,424,245 of record NC_090319.1, read on the forward strand.
CGGACTATAACCACGCCCACTTTTTCGGTATCGAAAATTTCGAAAAACACCAAAAGTGGCATAATTCATTACCAAAGACGGATAAAGCGATGAAACTTGGTAGGTGAGTTGAACTTATGACGCAGAATAGAAAATTAGTAAAATTTTGGACAATGGACGTGGCACCGCCCACTTTTAAAAGAAGGTAATTTAAAAGTTTTGCAAGCTATAATTTGGCAGTCGTTGAAGATATCATGATGAAATTTTGCAGGAGCGTTACTCCTATTACTATATGTATTCTTAATAAAAATTAGCAAAATCGGATGACGAAAACACGCCCACTTAAAAAAAAAAAGAAATTTTTTTTAAAGTAAAATTTTAACAAAAAATTTAATATCTTTACAGTATATAAGCAAATTATGTCAACATTCGACTCCAGTAATGATATGGTGCAACAAAATACAAAAATAAAAGAAAATTTCAAAATGGGCGTGGCTCAGCCCATTTTCATTTAGTTTGTCTAGAATACTTTTAATGCTATAAGTCGAACAAAAATTTACCAATCCTTGTGAAATTTGGTAGGGGCTTAGCTTCTAGGCCGATAACTGTTTTCTGTGAAAAAGGGCGGAATCGGTTGAAGCCACGCCTAGTTTTTATACACAGTCGGCCGTCTGTCCTTCCTCTCGGCCATTAACACGATAACTTGAGCAAAAATCGATATATCCTTACTAAACTCAGTTCACGTACTTATCTGAACTCACTTTGTATTGGCATAAAAAATGGCCGAAATCCGCCCATGACCACGCCCACTTTTTCGATTTCGAAAATTACGAAAAATAAAAAAATGCCATAATTCTACACCAAATACGAAAAAATGTATGAAACATGGTAATTGGATTGGTTTATTGACGCAAAATATAACTTTAGAAAAAAACTTTGTAAAATGGGTATGACACCTACCATATTAAGTAGAAGAAAATGAAAAAGTTCTGCAGGGCGAAATCAAAAGCCCTTGAACTCATGGAAGGAATACTATTCGTGGTATTAAATATATAAATAAATTAGCGGTACCCGACAGGTGATGTTCTGGGTCACCCTGGTCCACATTTTAGTCGATATATCGAAAACGCCCTCACATATACAACTACCACCACTCCCTTTTAAAATCCTCATTAGTACCTTTAATTTGCTACCCATATCGCACAAACACATTACAGAGTCACCCCTGGTTCACCTTTATGGCGATATCTGGCGTTCCTGCCAAATTTCATCATGATAACTTCAACGACTGCGAAATTACAGCTTGCAAAATTTTTAAATTACTTTCTTTTAAGAGTGGACGGTGCCACGCCCATTGTCCAAAATTTATTAGTTTTCTATTTTGCGTCATAAGGTCAACACACCTACCAAGTTTTATCGCTTTATCCGTCTTTGGTAATGAATTAACGCACTTTTTCGGTTTTTCGAAATTTTCGGTATCGAAAAAGTGGGCGATTTCATTCATTTTAAATAGCGATCTGAGATGAGCGCCCAGGAACCTACATACCAAATTTCATCGAGATTCCTCAAAATTTACTTAAGTTATCGTGTTTACGGACGGACGGACATGGCTAAATGAGTTCATTTTTTCGCCCAGATCATTTTGGTATATAGAAGTTATGCGAACAAAGTTAATATACTCTGTGAGCTCTGCTCAGCTGAGTATAAAAAGGGGGCAGAAATAAAGGTTTATATGGAACACGGCTCATCGCAATGATTTTTCCAGACACCAATGAATGCCCTATACCTAAGCATTTGGTGAAATTTGAAGCTTCTAGCTATATATAGCTAGGGCAGAAATTACGAATAGCCTCTCATCTGAACAATCGGTTGTGAGGGATATAAGCTATATAGCAACATACGAATAAGTTTGGTAAATTTTTAAGCTTCAATCTGATAATTTGAGTAAGATATGACAAAAATCTTCTCTTCTGAGAAATCGACTGTATAGGGGATTTATGCTATAGTAATTCCGACAAATGTCTTATCGGACACCTAAATACATCCACTCACCAAATTTTATCAAGGTATCTGAAAAATTGTGGGAATAGTATGGGTCCAAACAGACAGACCGACATGGCTAAATCAACTCAGCTCGTCAACCTGATAATTTAAGTATATTTATTGGTAGGTCTATCTCTTCTTTTTAAGGACAATTTTGAGATATATAACAAACTAAATATACCCTTTTATTTTCATGAAAGGTATAAAAACTTGACAAAAAATATATTTTGCGAAAACTTTACTCAGCCACCACTCCCCTTGATACCGAGTTATTATCCATCCATTTAAGATTGGCAGAACAACTACCTACAACAGCATTAATGGAATGTTTCGACCGCATTAAGACAGAGGTCGATCAGGAACTGCAACAAAAATACAGGTCGCTGAACAGAAAATTGGACAAGCTGGCAGGGCGACGAGAGGGTAACCAAAACCATAAAACTCACCAGTTTCAGGACAAGTTTGTTCACCTCACAACAGTGGCCATTACAAAGGAAGAAGCACAACTTCTCGAAAAGGGCCTGAAGCACAATATCGTGGACCAAGATACAGTAAGAAAAACGGAGCAAGCGATGGTAGATGCGGAGATCGCAATATCATTGATACCACAGGAAGAACAGGAGCACACAAGACACATGTGCGGGGAAATCATAAAAAAGGAGGGGAAAGCACAGGAAGGTCAAAAATCTAATACAGAGGAGAAAACAATAAAGAAAGAAGAAAAAACAATATTGTCACAACGAAAGCGGAAAAAGGAAACACCACTGTGATAATCGAAAAAGAGAAATATATATCCAAAACCGAAGATCTCATAGAGGAAATGAAATGTCGTAGAATGAGAGTGGATCCCACAGATGAATACCAAAAACAAATCAAAGTTGCTATAAAAAACGCAACAAATATAGTAAATTTTAACATGGCATAGATTGGTCCAAATGAACCCTTCGGCTCCTCCACTGATTGCGCTGCCAAAAATCCACAAGCCGGGCACGCCAATGAGCACACCATTAATTTTAAATCGGCACCATGTTACAAACTGTCCAAATATTTAAAAACGATATTGAAAGATACTCTAGTCTAAGGAACGAATATGCAATAGCTAACACACCAGAACTAATTGAGAGACTTGAGACCGTAGAACTAAAAAAGAATAGCAAATTGGTATCTTTTGACATAAAAGATTTATACCCATCAATACCATTATCGGAGACTTTGGACATACTTACCTCAATAGTAGTTCATAATACAAAAAAAAAAAAAAACAAAGTGAAAATATGCAAATAACAAATACGCTAAGAACCACTTTACGTCAAAACTATTTTCAATGCAACAATAAAATATATAGACAAACGAACGGTCTTGGAATGGGAAGCCCCACATCAGCGATTCTTATGGAAGTGTTCATGCAAAATCTGGAAGATAATAATTTCTGACACAATATTCGAGCCTTTAAAACTTGTTTACAAGAAACAAAGTAATCACACAGGCACAACAGACAAATACACAACAATAAATAAACACAAAACAATTAACACACCAAAACAACAAACCCCAAAAAGAAGGTCAAACGACTAATATTACGGATTTTTACCTACCCCAGTCAGCCGCAGAAATCGATTAGTAAACCACCCTCTGTTCTGAATGAACACACAGCACATACACATAATTAAATATACGCAAGCATCAATTTTGATCATACCTGCTCATCTACCTACGAACTATAAATACAGGACAAACGACAACTACAGATCAGAACGAAAATCGACACTGATGAAGGCACAACGCCGAAAGCGGTTTGTCTCAAAACCAAATTTGACAAGGGATGACGAAAAATCGTTCCAATATACATCATTTATCCACAACAAAACAAGATAAGTCACTTTTTCATTTTTTTTTTTTTTTTTTTTTTTTGCGACACCTTAAAGTGTTTATATGAAAGGCCTTTTCAGTAGATAATTAATTAGTTTTATGAGCATTTGCAATGCTTTAATTCACACTTCGTTTGTGAAATAAACACAATAAATATATTTTCGCGCATATGGCACCTGTTGCCCAATTGGATTTTTATACATATGTGAAATCAATGGTTATTGAGCAAATCAAGCAGCAACTTGACGCAAGCGATAAAAGCTAATTATAAGGCTATTTGGAATTTGGCCAATTTGAAGACGAACCAGTTGTTTTGTTTAATAATGAAGCGGCACGTATGCAATTGCAGACCATTGGACTAATTTATTGATAAGCCCTGTAGGAAATTGAGAAACCCAAAATCTGTGTAATGCTAAAGAAAGACGGAAAACCGTTCGATACTTCAAAGAAAATAAAAAACAATTTCTAAAGATTTTAATGAAACGAGATTTTCCATTATCACTAAAAATCAAAAATATAAAATGTTTACTAAAAGCACTGTACAACAGCTATTTTTCAACAAAAAAAAAACCATGGCATTTTTTCTGAAAGGTGACACTGCGCGGATAAATTTAAGTGGTCACACGGTGTGCTTAGGCCGTGTGTGCAGAATACTGAAGTGTTCAAGCTTTGTTTACCAAATAATATTCGTCCCTGTAAAATAAGTAACATTTCATGCTAAAACTTGAAAGCTGCACCAAATCTCCTTCCATCACTTTTCACTTTTTATCGGAAAGCGACGGATAGTTGCTACATGTTGATGCAACATGCTGCTAAAAGTGACGATAGAGTGGAAGCGAGAAACCTTGCCATAATATAAAGAAAGAAACATATGAAAATGATTTCTTATAGAAATCTGTAAAAGATGTGAGAGTGTCAGAAACGTTTCAAGTTTGTAAAAAATATGATAACCAAAATTACATTTCGCCTAGCTTAGCTTATAGCGGGCACTCTGCCTTCAGCCTAAGGCTTTACTCGATATTCTGTGCCAAAAAACTATGGTAGGATCATCATTGGAGATTTGAGGTGTTTCTATGAAATTTTAAGCTTTTGTCATAGAGAAACATTATCTAGGGCACCCAAATTTTACTTCCAGATTTTTTGCAACTTGAATCAAGACCTTTTGGGATCCCTTAATTTTTATGTGCAAAATAACTCATATATGCTATAAGCATGTTTAGTGAAAAGGATCTGGTACGAAGTGGCCGTTTCTGAAAAATACCATGGCTACTCTGTTGCAACTAAAAGTTCTTAATTTATTTAATAATTTGGGAAAATTTTAAACAACGTGACATCGGAACGGACAAGGCGACAGCTGTTTCGTTTATACCTAGTAAATCTGTTCTTTACCCAAATTATTAAATAAATTAAAAATTAAAAATTGCTTGAAATAAATGTTTTCATACATTTAAAATCGATACGGGCAATCTCCGGTTAACTCATATAAGTAGAGAACATTTGGTTAATTCGTTGTAGTTCTATAAATAGAACAAAAACAGCAACAAAACCAAGTTTCTCTGAAAACCGCCTTACAAACATGCATAACTTCAACACATAACTTCATACGAAGTATGTGATGTGTAGAAGATAATATATGCGAAAGAAGGCAATTGGGAAAAACTTTACAACAACTAAGGCATGACGTAGCTGAATGCGTTTGTAACCATTTCAACTATCGTAGGAGTGCGGGTTCGACTCCCACTCCCGGGAGAAAAGGCTTTGAAGAGATTTACAAGATATAATCAAAACAGCTGTCGCCTTGTCCGTCCTGGTGTCACGCTTAAATTTTTCCCAAATTATTAAATAAATTATAAAATTAAAAATTGCTTGAAATAAATGTTTTCATACATATAAAAAAAAAAAACAAAAAAACAAAAGCGATACGAGCAATCCCCGGTTAACTCATATAAAAGTTCTTAAATTGGTTGATATTCAAATTAAAACAAAACTTGGCTACTATCAAAGACGCACCCTTATGTACATAATTTCGATTCAGTTCAAGTTTATGTACTCGTGGGCGTAACACCGCCCACTTTTACAGAACAGATTAATATACATATATCAGAGGACGACACCCAAATATTATCAATCTACTAGACAAAGATGTGTAGAATGACTTGGAAAGATGTGTAGTTATTACGAAATTAAATTAAATAGTGCCTGAGGCATGTCTTATGACTACCTACCGAAAGCTCTCTGACGTATCGAAAGCTGGATTCCCCTAAAAACATATAGCATTCATTATCAGTATCCAAAAATGATTCATTTTGTTTTACTGATTTTTCGACTGTGAGGAAAATTTATGTATATAGAAAGGATATTCCGACAACTCTTTTAAAATTGTGTAAGATATTAGCCGGATTTGGCATTGTGCCATCTTGCATGCGTACAGTACAGTGCAGGCTTTGTTCGCCGTAGCCTCCATATGGAGTTTGTGAGAAGATAAACTGCCTAGTGCAATGTCTTCCGAAAATATAGGACTTAATATGAGAATGTATTGTTTATAAGATCAAAAATTTTTATGTGTCAGTGGTAAATTGGATTATTTCTTATCGTACCGCCAGTCTCATCTAGGTGGTATGACTCTTAATACCGTTGTGATATGAAGTAAAAAGCCTGCAGAAGTACCCAGATACCTGAAAAGTCTCCGCATACAAAATAAGCTAAAAGGTCATGCACAGAAGATCTAGATATAGGTCGCAGTGCTTCCAAGCCTAATAATAATAATAATAATAATATCGTACCGACGACCAGCGTCTACAGTAGTAACGATAATACCAACCCTGCGGCATGTGACTATTTACTTATCCCGTGTCCTCATATACATATACCGCATTGAGAAAGAATTGCCATTAAGCTTAGAAAGCATCCGATACAATTTGTTAAAACTGAGTATACTTCAACCAAGATAAAACTGTTAAATATTTACCACTTTCAGAGAACGGTTAAAGCACCGGCAATGTGCAGGATACAGGCTCTGCTCCTGTTATTCCAGTACTTAATCTGTACCTCTATTACCCTTCATAGGTTTGAAGATCAAATGACTTTGGTATGAAGAAGACACGATCTGTGCTTCAGTTAACAAATTTCTTCCTTAGTCACAAATAGGGAAAGGCCCATCTGGACTAGGTTACTTAGAAGTGGAATATTTCTATAGCCCTTTCAATTTTAGAAGTTTTTACCAATCTTGTACGGTTTGATGACACATTCTAGTATTTTGTGACCGACCAGTTCAACTTTGTCTGGTGAGGTGCACTACATGAAGACAGCATTGTATGAAAACTAGAAAATATCAAAGGTATGCTTCTATATCTGGTATTAGCGCTTAAATCAACTGCCTTTAACAGTATATACATAAATAACATAAGTATAATATATACCAACAGCAGATGAAGCGGCTTTGGGAGTGTTCGAGAGCAAAGTTCTTCGAAAGATTTATGGACCTCTACGCGTTGGCGATGGCGAGTCCCGAAGAAGATTTAATGATGATGAGCTGTACGAGCTATATGCAGACATCAACATAGTCCAGCGAATTAAAACGCAGCGGCTGCGCTGGCTAGGTCATGTTATGCGAATGAAAGATGCTGCTCCGGCCAATAAAGTGTTTCTATCGGAACCCGCCTATGAAAGCAGAGGTAGAGGGCGGCCCCCACTCCGTTGGAAGGACCAGGTGGAAAACGATTTAAACTTCCTTGGTGTGACCAATTGGCGCCGGTTGGCGGAGCGAAGGAGCGACTGGCGCGCCTTGTTGGACGGCCATAACCATTTAGACGGTTAAGCGCCAATTAAGTAAGTAAGTAAGAAATATATATTTGGGTATTTTAAAGGCACTAGACATTGTACTATTCTGCACTGGTTGGCCTTTGCAGGTGTTTCATAGTAGGGCGTTCATATATTAAAATATGTAATTGTGTACAGCGCAATAATATTTGTGTACAAACATACAGCCACTTGTGTACGAATGTTGGCAAATAATTAAATATGATTAATACACAAATTTATTGGCAATTGAAAATCATGTCTAAGTAGCTTATCGAAATGATATATAATAATACACACTTACAAACATGCATATATGCAATTTGTATATGTGTATGTGTTTGCAATAAACCTAATTTATTTAAAATTATCCGATTTGCAACACAGAATAACCTCAACAACCCAATAATTCGTGACTATTTAGTAATTATTTATGGATTATTCATATCAAATATTATTCAAAATCAAAAAACATAAATAAGATAATATTTCACGCTATTGCAATTTTTTTACTTCATTTTTTTTTTAATATAGATAAACATAACTACCTGACAACAACAATTCATAACTACTTATTTTATGTATATTGCATTTGCTCGAATTTAATGTGTAGAGGAGTAGAGGTTGCAGGGCAAATCGAAGGAAAAATTTTTATACTCATTCAAGTCTTATGAAATGGCTATAATAAAACAGATTCCAAATAATTCCATTCCAGTTTTGAATGAAATTGAGAATTCTATAAAACTAGCCTTTACCCGCGGCTTAGACCACACAAAGAAAAAACGCGACATAGCCCCGATATATTCCAAAAAATTGTTCCGAAACAATACTAAAATTAACACGCAAGCAAATATGAAAAAATCAGGTAATAACTTCGAAACAGTTCACTGATAAATCTGTAATGATCTCGAATCAATCCGAAATTTTTTCAGGAAATAATGCCAAAATAATCCGGTGGAATCATCCTCAAATAGTGTCAAGGTAGAACAATAAATATTCGTAAAAATAACCAGCAATGCTCCCAAAAAAATAATGCAGGTTGAACTGGTCGGTCCATGAGGACCTCACATAGACTGAATGAATCCGTAGTGTTTTCAAAACGATATGGTTCGACATAATCTAATGAAAGTCCTGACATTATTCGAAGATAGTCCCGTAAGGGTACGTAATTCGTCCGAAAAATGTCTTCACTGTTCACTTCAGCAAGTTTGTCAGACCTCGGTCCATGTGGTCCATGTAACATTGCTCCAAGTCAAATGAAATCAGAGTTATAACGACTTATAAAGGGGTAAAGGAAAGGGGGGAGGAGAGAACGGGAGGCCACGAGGTCAATTCTCAATTTTCCGAAATTTATTAGCACACTATTTTGCAAAAAAATGTTCTAAGTCAAAAGCATTTGTAAAATTTTAAATAGCGCCGAGATTATACTTATTCGGTGAAACCCCGATTTGCGACTAAAAGTAGTACTGGCACAATTTTCCATAAGCTAGAGCAGCAAGAGGTAGTGATGCCATGATTTACTATATAGTAAGCGATTCCGAAGACGCAGGGTAATATAATTTTTCTTTTTTTTATGGGAAATCCGTATTCCCTTCTGAGCTAGAACTTATTCGTAGCACATCTTTTCCCACATCACATTCAGATAGAGCTACGAAGTCAAGCTTGGGACCAGTTAAACAAAGGCTTTCATGGGCAACAAAGGGTATGATATCAATATGTGAAAATGGACTACTCCCAAAGAAAGCATTGCTGAGATAATTCGGAACTAAGATGTACTATACCTTCTTTTTTTCTCGTACTTTCAGGTTATTAATGTTGCCCCAGAGGGTTTAAGCTGGAAGTTTCGAGTTTAATTTTATGCAAAATTCTATTCAACTTATTCTTTTACAAAGCCGATTCAAATTTTACAGAATAATTTTATAAATTATGGCGGTCGTGGAATGGCTTAAAATAATATTCGAAGGATGCATAAGGCTGAATCATGTACCGCACTCTTGGAGAACTGCTCGTGTAGCTCTCCTACCAAAGGCGGGGAAGATCGGTCACGTGTATCCCAAAGACTATAGACCCATTAGCTTAACATCATTTCTGCTCGAAACCTTTGAGAGGCTGATAGATGTGTACATATAGTCCAACGTGGATGAAAAGCTGCTCTCCACAACACTACATACGTACACCAAAGGCAAGTCGGTATACACCGCATTGCATAGGGTGGTAATAAGCATAGAGAAATCCCTGGAATATAAGGAGTATGTTCTAGGAGTCTTCTGGACATTGCCGCGTCTTTCAATAATGTTTCTAAATGGGCGATTATGGATGGTCTTAATTACATTAAAGTACATCACGCCTTAATCAGATGGATCGGCTGCATGTTAAATTGCAGGACGATTACATCACAATGGGGATTTTACGAGGCCACGAAATTAGTGGACAGGGACACGCCGCAGGGAGGGGTGCTATCATCTCTGCTGTGGACGCTGGTCATCAATCAACTGCTCAGGCGATTCGATGAGAGACCCGTAAATTTTACGGCTTATGCATATGACGTTACAATTGTCATAAGGGGAAAGTGCCTTCCAACGATTAGTTCTTTGATGGATCGGGCGCTTCGGGATATTCATACCTGGGCATTTAATGTCTGGTAGAAATTCAATGCGGAGAAGACGGATATGGTCTTGTTTACAAAGAGGTACAAGGTCACAAATTGGACCAGGCCTAAGTTATGAGGGGTGACCTTACAGGAGAAACCTTGCACAAAATATCTAGGAATCATCCTAGACAGTAAGCTGTCATGGACGCTCAACGTGGAGGAGAGGGTGAAGAAGGCCTCAACGGCACTCTATGCTGGGGTGTACGTGGGGCTTATCACCCTCTCTTTCTCATTGGGTTTTTACAGCGATTGTAGGCCCTATTATATACTATGGAGTTCTTGTTTGATGGAAAGCCACACAAAAAACAACATACGACAGCTGCACTGTATGCCATTCTGCACATTCCACCTGTAGCCCTGGTAGCAAAGAACATAGCATTAACAACTGCAACCAGGCTCGGTGCATCGGAGCAGCTTGAGCGCCGACCATGTGGCCATAGTAGTATAGCTTCATCAATCACAAGACGAACAGACTACCTGATTCCCTATCTGCGCTTCGAGGAGATCTTAAGGCCACAATAGAGGTTGACGGTTGGCGCGAGTGTGCGCAAATGGCGGACGAGGTGATACATGTGTACACAGATGGTTGCAAAGTAGTGGAAGGAGTAGGGTCTGCGGTATACTGTGCTGATCCAGAAATAAGCAGATCTGACAGGCTGCCGGATTACTCTAGCATTTTGCAAGCGGAAATATTAGCCGTAACCAAAGCAGTAGAAACCCTGGAAGAGAATAGCTTAAGGTGCCACCGTGTTAACTTTTATATTGACAGCCAATCCGCAGGTTCAGTAAGATATGATCTTCAGGTTGGTACGTCCAAAAAAACATATAGCATTTTTGCTAATAGAAAACAGAAATCTCATACAAATCTTTGTATTTCACTCTAGATTTGAGAAAATTATGTTATTTAGGTATATGTCTTCAGAGACGAGTTGACAATGATTTCAACTTCCTAGCCCTTCCAGCGAAAAAATAAATCCACCTTTATAGCTTATTTTTGTAAACCACAAATTTAGTAGTGCTTAACGTACTCTAAGGGATGCTACGTGAAAGTTTAATGAATCAACGCAATAAATCATTTACGAAAACACTTACACACGCACACACACTAACGAGTTAATCGCATTTGGCCAGGTAATAACATAAATTTGTATCGCATTTCACTTGCCCATGCTTTTGTGCATTACCTGGGAAGCGATCAAGTGAAAATAAAATTTAATTTACAAGCAAATATCTAATTATTTATATTTAAGTTAAATGACATAAAAGCGAAGCGAAGCCGCAATATTGGTTGCGTATTAAATGCGTATGTGTTGAATGAAGAGTTTTCGGAGTGACTTACAGTGGGTTAATTCGAAAAAAATTTGTAACGTGGAATTATATTCAGTTTTGTCTGCTTAATCAGTTATAGCGCCTTAAAGTATGCTTCTCGATTTTGTAAGAACAACTTAAGATCTCAAACGAAAATTAGTTATAAAGCTTCCAAGAGCAAAATATTATCATATTATTCCATAAATCTGATAAGGGGAAAATTTAAAATAACAGTTAATAGCCAACCAATTACACCCAAATAAATCCCGACCAGATGAAAAAGCGGCTACCGGTGCGTATACGTAACATTCAGGCCCGTTCTGAATTCCGATTCCGATCAATTTTTTCGGAATCGAAATGGATTGGTGTTCTCAATTTCGATTCCGACCAAAAACTATCGGTTTGAAAAGTATTGCCTCTGAGCAGTCGGAATGAAAATTAATTGGCAGATTACACACAAATGTTGCGATATTTGTCTTTCAAATTATTATTTTTTAATTCTTCATTTTATTTGGAAGAGTTGTATGTATTTTTTTGTTTAAATTTGAGTTAAACTGACATAATAAATCTTTCTTTAAAAACTTCTATCAAGAAATCTATTAGGCAAAAAAATCGATGCTGATCGAAATGAAGTCGACCTGTTCTGAATTCCGATCCAGCGCATTTTTACGATTCGCACGCACAATAGCACGTCTTCTTGCGTCTGCGCATCCAAAAACCATATCTGCAGGCATTTTTTAATTAAAATAAAATTTTATGATACTTAAAACAAAACACATAAACAAAAACAGCTGATTAAACTGGTTACCGAATCGGAATGAAAACGATTCGAAATCGACTTCGAATCGATTTTTTACAATCGGAATTGAGAACACCAAATAGAAACCGAGTCGAAATCAATGTCGTTTTACTTTTCATTCCGAGTCGGAATTCAGAACAGGCCTGATTTTTTTTTTTTTTATTCGGGCCTGTTCTGGATTTCGATTCCGACCAATTTATTCGATTTGAAAAGTTTTGCCTCTGAGCAGTCGGAATCGAAAGTAATTAGCCTATTAAGCACAGCTAATTACATTCAGGCCTGTTCTGGATTCCTATTCCGATCAATTTTTTCGGAATCGAAATGGATTGGTGTTCTCAATTTCGATTCCGACCAAAAATTATCGGTTTGAAAAGTATTGCCTCTGAGCAGTCGGAATGAAAATTAATTGGCAGATTATACACAAATGTTGCGATACTTGTCTTTCAAATAATTTTTTTTAATTCTTCATTTTATTTGGAAGAGTTGTGTGTATTTTTGGTTTAAATTTGAGTTAAATTGGCATAATAAATCTTTCTTTAAAAACTTCTATCAAGAAATCTATTAGGCAAACAAATCGATGCTGATCGAAATGAAGTTGACCTGTTCTGAATTCCGATCCAGCGCATTTTTACGATTCGCACGCACAATAGCACGTATTCTTGCGTCTGCGCATCAAAAACCATATCTGCAGGCATTTTTTAATTAAAATAAAATTTTATGATACTTAAACCAAAACACATAAACAAAAACAGCTGATTAAACTGGTTACCGAATCGGAATGAAACGATTCGAAATCGACTTCGAATCGATTTTTTACAATCGGAATTGAGAACACCAAATAGAAACCGAGTCGGAATCAATGTCGTTTTACTTTTCATTCCGAGTCGGAATTCAGAACAGGCCTGATTATTTTTCCCATAAATAAGTTTTATTAAATTATTCATTTTATTTGGAAGATTTATAACAACTTTTTGCTGGACTATTTGTTTATTTAGTATAACAAATCTTAATTTGAAAATTCCTATCAGAAATTTTCCAAGCTAAACAAAGAGATTCTGGTCGAAAAGAAACCGACGTGTTCTCAATTTCGATCGATAGATTTTTGCGATTTTTATGCACAATTGCACGTCTTTTTGCCTCTGCATTTCCGAAAACCATTGGTGCTGGCATTTTCTTCAAATTTTTGCACAATTTTAATTTAACTAAAACCAAAATAAATAAAAACAGCTGTTTCGCTTGATTATCGAATCGAAATGAAAACGATTCGAAATCGACTTCGAATCGATTTGTTTCAATCGGAATTGAGAACACCAAAAAGAAATCGACTCGGAATAAGCATCGTTTTACTTTTCAAAACGAGTCGGAATTCAGAACAGGCCTGATTATTATTATTGGGTATATAGGAGTTCATACATACATACAAAAGGGTTTTTCAGTCTAAGGGCCTTTTTCATATCCATCAAGATTTCAATTTTAAAATACTGTGATTTTGAGAGCAAACCAGACTCAATGCACAATCAACAACATTTTCACTGTCAGAAAAATTCGCATTGGTCTTTTATTAATTAGTGTCAAATAATGAAGCAAATAAAATAATCTTACAATTATTAGCGCGTGAAAATCGCTTTAAGGCGAGAAGCCGTGTACGTACTAAATATATGTTGAAAGCCATACAAAGTTATACCCAGCTACAACATTAACCAAAGTATTATAAGATAAAATGTATCAATGTCCAACAAGCTTACAAGGCTGTGTAACTCCGTGAGGTGTTGAGTTATTGCGCTTACATCGGGGGTAGCGCCAATGGCAGTGGTACTATATTTCGTAACACCTGGCTACTGGCGCCATTTCAAGTCAATAGCGCAAAGATTTCATTTACAGTTATCAAGAGCAAATGAAATTTGCGACATCTGCTAACAAAAAAAGCTTAGTCACCAGCGTTATCGCATTATCTTCTACAAAACAAAAATTGGCAATCATTTGACTAAACTTATGCCTCGCACACAAATTTGTGTTATTGAGCACATCTACTGAGCAGCGCCAAAAATTGACTTGGCGTGATTGCACTAGCAAACTGTTAACTCGTTTTGTTCTAGATTGGAAGTTTACAACGTATATCTTGTTTGGCAAATTCACAACTGGTTATATTATCTATGCTACCAATCGATATTTAACCTTAACGATATGAATGCCCAAAGAATCGTAATTCAAAAGCTTTGAACGGAAAAAGCAGCAACTAAACCGCAAAAGGATGCAAATATAAGACAAAACAGCTCCAACAAGCAGCATGTAATCATTTTATTTGAACACGAATTACAGAAGATTCTCTCAGGCACATAAATGCAAAGACACGAACAAAAAAATCAATGAAACCCGCCAGTGATATAAAAGGTAAAATGTAGCTGAATGTGCGAGTGATTTAACAAACAATGTAATGAGAATGGGAAATTATTGTAATTAAATAAATTCCGGTTAATTGTTAGACAAGCGAATATCGGTAGACGTGCAAACAAGATGGAACAAATTGCTGGTTAACTGGGCGGACTAATAGACAGAGAATGAAACATCAATGGACATTTAAGCGAAAGCAAATTGTTTGTAAGCTGACAAAAACAGCATACAGCTCGCTCATAGGATAAAGACGCTCATACACACATACATATATTACCCAGTACCCAGCGAACATTTTTAAGAGTATTTCTGTAACTTTTGGTATGCTTGCGAATCGTATGCAAATACATATGTGTTAACTTGTATAATCTCAATATCTATTTTACAATTGAAATCGCAATGACAGATTACATTGTTTAGCCCTTTCATTTCGAATATTCTGGGAAGTTCGCAAAACGTGCTTGCAGCTTCGATAAATTAAATGAATTGACAGCGCTGGAAACTAAAATCCCTTCTTATCGTTATTCTTTAACTTTAAAAGATTTAAGATACATTTTCCTCCTTGGCGGTAAGCCAGACGTCATATTTGTCAGGCATGTTGTGTGAAACGCCTGATTCATCATATAGTTAACTATTGGCTGGGATTTGCCACGTATGATTAGTAAAAACGTCATCTGCGTACGCCGTGGATTTTACGGGTCCCTCATCGAACAGTTTGATGACGAACGTCCACAACATTGGTGATAATATCAAATGGGATTTTTTTTTTTTTAGCTTGCGGAAATATCAATTATCAATGAGATCAATTTGAGGTTACAAAATCAGGAAACAGGATCGTGCAACGGTCTGCAGACTTGCCGGCCGCAAAAAACGTGGTATGGTTTCATGTAAACGAAGATCAAATATGCAACAAAATTAATGCAAAACAGCTCAACGGAAGTAACTCTCCATTCTCAAGTAAAATAATAAATAAACCTCTACGCTTCGAAAACTGACTTAAGACTGCCCCGATTGTGGATGGGCTTCATACTCTGACAATCCTTGGTGCAAAAAAATTTCAGGAGACTGTGCATGGTGTTATGTACTAATTCATTTAATGTTTCAGCGAGAATCAATATTTGTTTGTGCAAGGATATAAGATCGCTGATTTCAGTCTGAGGATGTTCAGTGGGTATTTTTTGTAAAGTTTAAATATCGCAGAGTTCACCAATAAGTAATAAGTTCCAACACAATGGATAAGAATACCTCGGTATTTTATACTACTAGAGCATAGCAAAGTGCTCAAATTTCGGCTTTCTCAGATATCTAAGAAACTATATTGTTTAGATCTTTCCGAGGGATTTCTAAAGAAATAAAGCAGATGACACTTTTATTTTTCAACAAAATAGACCTATGTACTTGTATGCGAGAACTCTTTCGGCCCAAGGGCAGCAGCATTAAACTTGTCCTCGTTCGGAGTAGTAAATTTTTGTGACATTCATAAAAGACGACGCATCTTATACCACATACAATACGAAGTTGGCTCCCGGAACTCTTTTTTATTGGTGCTGGTACTATACGATACACAGAGTGAGACAAATTTTGTAGAAGATGATGACGGTAACGCTAGTAACACAGCTTTGCAATCAGACAGACTTATTTTATTTTATCTTAAGCTTTTACGCAGAAAGTTTTCATTACCAAATATGTATGTATGTCTGCCTGGAGATGTCGCTCGATTCACTTGCTCTAAGCAGTCACAAGTATAATATTTGCGACTTTCAGCTAGAGTTTAGCCAATTGATGTTGAAGTTTATACTAGTCTGGGGCGTTGTTTTTGTTGTTGTAGCAGTGCTTCGCGTCATCCGATAAGTGCGACCGCTCACAAATTGACAAATTGTCATCAATATCCTCTACGGAAGTTCAAGGGGTGTTAGAGGCGTTGGTAGTCTGGAGCATCTGAGGCTACTGCTCGTTAAGCGAACGCAATAACTCAACTCAGCGAGCTGGACAGCCTTATTGTAATCGCGTAGAGATGAGTGCCAAGAAAGACCATTTTGGATTGGTTTATCCATTAAAATGCTGGATGGGCATATACATGCCCTTAAAATTTGTATTTTAAATTAAGCCAAAAAAAATTTAACTAAATATTCTTAATTTTAAGGAAATTTAGTGCTCTACAAAAAATATTTTGTAAACTTTTTTTTTATATTTACCGATATTCAAACTAAAAATTTGTAAAACATAAAAACAAAAATTTGCTCCAATATTCCCAATAAGAAACAATTTTCCGCTTTTTATTGAGAATTTTTATGTACGCAGTTATCTAGCCCATTGCATTTCATCTAAATTACAAGATTTTAAGGAAAAATACGAAACTTGGAAAAAATTTTACGAAAATTTCGAACTTTGCATTTAAAGCTCTGTGAGTTTTTTAAAAAATACAGCTTTGTAGCCCAATTAATTTTAGTCAAATAAAGTACAGTTATATGTAGGTCTCTCAAACTTCGCATTGGTTTTGGGAACCTTTTTTCCCCAGGGTATTTCAGATTTTTGTCCATATAAAAAAAATTTTCACACTTTAACTTTACTTTACTTTAAGACGGACAGACTACCTCATTCCCTATCTGCGCTTCGAGGGAGATCTTAAGGCCACAACAGAGGTGGACGGTTGGAGCAAAGGTGCGCAAATGGCGGACGAGGCGATACATGTGTACACAGATGGTTCCAAAGTAGTGGAAGGAGTAGGCTCTGCGGTATGCTGTGCTAATCCGGAAATAAGCAGATCCTACAGGCCGCCAGATTACTGTAACGTTTTCCAAGCGGACCAAAGCAGTAGAAACCCTGAAAGAGAATAGCTTAAGCTGCAACCGTTAACTTTATATTGACAGCCAAGCAGCAATTAAGGCAATAATCTCGCATAGTAAAGCATCTAAATGCGTGTTAGAGTGAGTGTTAGAGTCTCTGGAGAGAATCGGGACATCTATATATTGGGTTCCAGGGCATATGGGAATAGATGGGAATGAAAAAGCGGACGGACTAGCTAAAGGGCGCATCCCTTGAAGATTTCTCAGTAGACGTACCAATTAGACTGGGCGAGATTAAGCGAAGATGAGAGGTACACATGATCGACCAAGCGGGAAAGGCGTGGGTTCAAGCGCGGGGCTGTAAAGTGAGGAAAATTATGTGTAGGTCTTACAACCTTAGACTAACAAAGTTGCTTCTGTCATTTAAAAGAGAGGACTGTAGACTCATGACGGGTATTCTAACTGGACTCTACCTTCTGGCGTCACATACCTTTAAATTAGGGTTGGTCAGTGATAGCAGATGTACGAAGTGCGGGTTGGAGGAGGAAACGATCGAGCACGTTCCCTGCACTTTCCAGGCTAAGACTCCAGCTATTAGGAGTGATACAGCTGTCAGATCTAGAAGCAGCAAGTGGTTTAAGTCCTAGGAAGCTTCTAGTATTTGCCTAGAGGACGGAGTTGTTTTATAACATAGGTCGTAGTTTTTGATAGGGGTTTTCAGTTTGGTCATTAAAACAAACTTCTGGTAACACTACGGACTCAATCAGTCTATGTGAGGTCCTCGTGGACTGGCCAGTTCAACCTAACATAACCTTAACTTTACTTAGGCTCACCCTAATATAGATAGATGCATAAATGCTTGAGAAATATTTGGCTTATGTGGGTGCATATACAAGCACTCACATACACACACAAACACATTCACATATTTATAAATACTTATATAATTAGCTGCTTGAAGGATTTTCGTGTAATTAAAATGTACAATTATTTTGCGATTTATTATGCGGCAAATGCGGTTGTACGTGCGGTTGCCAAACGTTTGCTTTTCTGTGGCTTTTATTTGTGGCTGCGTTTAACCAAACAAAAGTGGTTACTTCATTATTCGCGGCCAATTGGTAACAATTTGCTCATAATAAATAATGACAAAAAAAATATTATATTCATAATCTGAAAAAAAAAAAAAAATAATCGCGTAATAATTGAAAGAGATAGAGAATCAATGAAATGAGAGTTAGGTGGCAGATAGATGGAAATAATGTGTGATAACAATTAAATTGATTGTTTGCTAACGTTACTTACTGTGGCGCATATGCGCTTAATGGAAACGTCATTTAAATATGCAAACAAGAGCGGGCAAACATCTGTTCATCTAAAAACATAAAAAAAATGTAATGTTTTATGCCGACTCCGAACGGTATCTGCAAGGCAGATAAGTTTTCACTGAGAGCTTTTCATGGCAGAAATACAGCCGGAGCGCTTGCCAAACACTGCCGAGGGGCGACTCCGCTTAAAAAAATTTTCTTCTAAATGAAAACCTTATTTCTAAAATTTTGATGTTGCATTGCCCGTGGTGTGAACCCAGGGCATACGGCACGCTACCATCACACCACGGTGGCCGCTGTGTTTATTAATACATATACATACATTAGGGTGGGTCGATTTATATGGACGAAAGTTAATAGATATCGCGCCATCGATCGTATATATACCCTGTACGACCCAAAAATGTCCGCTAAAACGTTTTTATCAGACAGGGTATACATTAGCGTGGAGTGATACCCTATGCCCTATGGATTTTTTTTTTGTAATGGCCTAGCACTGAAAAGTTGTCTTTATAGGATATAGTTGATCAAAATAATCGCGATTTCACAAAGCTCATTATTTACATATTTATTTTATTTCTTTTTTAATATTCACAAATTTAGTAAAATTACATATTATAACTAAAAACGACAAATTTTTAATGGTGTTTTACAGTTTTTTGTTGATAATAGTATTTTTCTAATCAAGTGGATAGACTAGAATCAATTCAAAAACAGTTTTCACTTTTCGCCTTGAGAAGTCTTCAATGGGACTCTCCGTATAATCTTCCTCTTTACACTAAGCGATTAAAACCAATAAATCTTCCTACCCTTGCAAGTCGTAGAGAAATGCTAGGTGTACTATTTATGGCCAGACTTTTAAATGAATCGATTTCAAGCCCATTTCTTTTGAACGAACTAAGCTTGAATGTTCCATGCCGAGTTTCAAGGCATTATAAACCTATAATTCTTAAACAATGCGGAAGCAATTTCCAACTACACGAACCTTTTCTATGTTTGTGTGAAGATTATATCTCTCACTCGAGAGTAATTGATGTTTCGGACTCGCTCTTTGCCATAAAAAAGACGGTTCTCCTTCTCTTAATAACGAAAAAATTATATTTATACTTTTAATCTATTGTATTTTGTGAATCCATATTTCTCAGCTGATGAGTTTCTCTGTAGCTGAGCGGTTTTAGATCTCGGCGCTTAAGAAGCCACTGCCTCTCAAAGACTCGGTAACAAAAAAATTATAAATAACACATAAATGGGAATTAGGATGCAAAAAAAAAAGTATGTATGAGTTAAAAAAAAAACAAAAACAGGATTAGCTTGGTTTCATCGGGCCACTTGAGGGCAGCCACAACGTCCAAGAAAAAAAAAAGTGTATAAGTAAGATTTTTACAGGCACATAGTAGGCCATAAAATCAGTGCGCTTTGAAATCAGTGAGCACAATAACAACAAGCGAAAGTAAATCAATGACAAAAAAAAAAAACAAAAAAAAAACAATAATTTGTACCTACCGTCGTTTTCAAAGTTTAGTTGCGTTGGGGCACCGCTAAACATACGATGAGTGAAATAAAAATTTTCAACCTTGTTTCTGGTCTAGAAAGGCAACTTTCTGGAGGTCAGCCAAAAGCGATTTCGAAAAAAGTAAATTCACTCCACCCTAGTATACATGAAAGGTTTACAATCAAATGAAAATTTTTTTAGTAGGTCATGTAAAAACCTTAAAAATCAAAGACGAAAAAAAGTCAAAAAAATTAAATTTCGCAGGCTCGAAAGTTATTTTTTTGGGTATGCGTAGTGGAACTTTTTTCCTGAGCCCAAATCCTATCGAAAAATCGAAGGCGCGATATCGATTAATAAATCGACCCAGTCTAACATACATATTTACGTACATATGTAAATATGTAAATTTAAGCTTCCATAAAAAACGTTCTACTCTCACAATAACTTTCGAAATTATTCTATCAAACACTAACAGAAATAACAGACCATTACCCTGCAAAAAAAGTGGGCACTTGCTCAGGCAGGAGTTCCTGAGTAAAAAGTAGCTGACTTCAAAACTTGAAACTTGAAAACCGCAATTGCTCGCTTTTTATTGGTTAGGGCCTAATGTACTGCTCTATTCAACCACTTCTCTTGACACCAATTTCTAAGTACACTGCCAAGCTCTAAACATTCCTTTTCTATTATCTCTTCCTTCCACTCTAGCACTGTCAATTCTAATGCAGGACTAAAGTTCATACGTACCAGATATTTACTAAGTCAATGAATAACTACGATTTTGCATGAAATTTCCCTCCTCATTTCTCCATCGACCCCATCATCTTTATTACAACCTTACTCTTGCCTTTCGGTCTTTCCGCCTATATCTTTTTTTCTCCTTCCATTCCCTCTTGTTATCCTTTCCCCCATCTCTTTAACTGTTTTCGTAATACTTCGCCTCTTTTCTGCTAAATTTCGTTTTTACTTTAGACTAATTTGTCCTGCCATCTTGCTCTTCATCTTGCTTTCGCCTTTTCCCTCCCACTAGCTCTGCTATTTCCTGCCCCCGCTTTCATATTTGCTTCCCTTCTTTTCCCTTCCTCTCCATAACTCAGTAATTTACATTCCGATTCCTCCTTTCCGATTCTTTTTTCGCATCGCTTTCTATATCATCTCCCTTTCTCTTCCAGTGTTATTAGTGTCTTTTGATAGAACACTGGTCGCTGATGTAGTACTGTTGTATGCTTTTCGACCTCTCTGTTAATTCGACGATTGAGAAGCCGTTTAAGTCCACCTTTCCGCCCAAAACGCGCTTTCAAATGCCGAATGCGTTCGAAGTTCTCGAAGAATCCTATCTCTGACGTTGAGAAAAAATAGGCATACCAGTGATTTAAAAAGTAACGAGAACAGTTTTGTTGATTTAAAGTTTTTGGGACGGTGGCTGATAAAAGTTTCATTGGTCATATTCCAAGCCAGCTGTAGAAATACCTAAAGATCGTATAAGTTTTAAAGGCATTAAATAATACGGAAACTTGTAGATCTACACCGCTAAAGCAAAAACAACAACCACTTGCAGACCGACGGTTTGGCCACAATACAATTGACGGGTTTTCACGCACACCATTACAACTATCTGTTAGGATCCTGGACTGTAGACGGCAATCAAAGATCCGATTACCAAAATTGTTTATACAAAAGACAAACTATTTTTGGTCATTTCTTTCAATTACTAATATAATCTTAATATATAAAAAACACGTGTCACACAATTGAGGCCAATGGACTCCTAAACTACTGAACCGATTTTGAATTTGTCTTGCACCCCGTGTGTATTTTGATCTAACTTGAAATATAAGATAGGTCTCTAGGGTCTTTAGGGTCTCGAGATATAGGCCAAAACGTGGACCCGGGTACCCCTAGAGTGTGTTTATATAATATGGATATCAAATGAAAGCTGTTCATGAGTTCTTTAGTAGAGGGTAATTTTCATGCCCCTGGGTGACTAGGGTCTCGAGATATAGGCCAAACGTGGACCCGGGTACCCTTAGAGTGTGTTTATAGAATATGGATATCAAATGAAAGCTGTTCATGAGTTCTTTAGTAGAGGGTAATTTTCATACCCGTGGGTGACTAGAGTCTCGAGATATAGGCCAAAACGTGGACCCGGGTACCCCTAGAATGTGTTTATAGAATGTGGATATCAAATGAAAGCTGTTGATGAGTGCTTTAGTACAGAGTAATATATTATCCAGGGACGGACTGAGACTGGGATAAAATACATACCACCCTCTGGGACAGGCAATAAGGGATGCAGAAGAATGAGAAGAAATTGAGAGAAGAGAGAAGGAGATTGAGAAATAGATAGAATGAGACAAAAATGGAGATAGATGAAGCGAAAAAGACTGACGAAGGCGTGAATAAAAGGATTAGGAAAAAGTGAAGAGGGGGGAGGGCAGATTCAGACGGAAAAAGCTTATTAAAATGTATGCAGATAAGCCAAATTTAGGGCAGGACAACGTCTGCCGGTTCTTCTAGTATTACACATAATTTAAACCAAATTGTTTTCTTGAAGTGTATATGGTCTTCCCCTCCCACGCTATCTCTTTTAATACGAAAAAAGCCGTATAAGTTAATATAAACATTATTTACTTTTTTAACAAAGTAAGGAAGCCCCATAAAATGGATATAAAATAAAAAATAATGCTGAAGATAAATGCATAAATGAGCGAGAGAGATCAACACCAAAGCCGCGTAATTAACGCGTCTACGTGCATTGCTGCAAGAGCTGAATAAGATGAAAAAACATAAAACCAAAACGAAAAAGGAAGCACTGAGCTGTAAGCAAGAATAAGCCATAAGGCGACCGACCACCAGCAAGAGTAAAGTGATTACTTTGCGCTAATTCTGTGTCTATGTGGTGTGGTAAGTGAGCGCTACTGGCAATAAAAGGCTGACCAGTGGGTGGGCAAACAGACGGCCGAAACAGACAATGGGACGAGCACAAAAAGGCAGGCAGGCAGGCGTTAGTCTCATAATGCCAGCGTTGATAGTGTTTTATGCAACATGTTAGTTAGTTATTACAGTTATTGTTTTTGTTGTTGCCTTTTGACTGTTCCTTTTTGCTTTATGCTAACGTTGAATTACTAACTTGCCAAAAAGCAAACAATGACAATACCAATAACAACAATAGTGCTATTTAATGCCGTTGCTACTTTGCAACGATGACGATGCAATATAAAACTAAAGCCTACATTAAAAACACTAAAAACCCATTAACAGACTGACACAGTGGCATAGTTGACGAGCATGAAGAAAGAGACGTAAGCAGGAATAGGAACTGCTAGAGATATGGCAGCAGAGAAAATCTGGTAATGAATGAGCATTGCAGCTGCATATGAAAAAAGGGGAACTCACAAAAAGGGGGTAGCTACATATACATAAAAGTATTAGAAGGATTTTCTTTCTTTTCAAGATGATTTAATATATCAGAGCGCGCAGTGAATTCTAGGGATAAGCTTATTTAGTAGTTACATTGGTATGTGTGTAAAGTGAAAGAAAAATTTCAAAAAACATACATATATTGTAACGTTATTTCATTTAGACGGAACATCTTACTTGTACGTCGTAATTACAAGATAACAAAGTAAACTAGCTCTTGAGCAGTTGAGTAAGCCATTTGATACTTTCAAAAAGAAATTATAATTTTTGCCATTTACCATGTACATATATATAATCTGGCGAATATTTACATCACTAGGCTTTTAGTAAATAATTACGCAACAATAAAAACATGAAGCAGTCACTCTTATGTACATGAAAACATCAATTTAATCATCTTTTACACTCATGCATGGGAGGCGTCTAGAAGTACATGCACACACATAACCAGCAGCTCGACGCAGAGATCTCTCACACACACAGATGTAGTCATCAGCTGAAGTGTAACTCACATATACACACATACATAGCTGATACCCAAGCAGGAGATACCAAAGTTCTAGAAGGTGAAACGTCTAGGCCTTTGGAGAAATATGCGGACCAGGCAACAGAGAGTACAAAAGCAGCGCAAGCTGCGTAATAACTAATCAGTTTGATTTAAACACGCTATTAGTTGCTAAGTGCGGTATAACTGTGAAGTATAGTTGTACTACTTCAAAGGTAGTGTAGTAAAGACTATTTGGCAATACAGAATATTGGAGTTATTCAATCGAGAGTTCAGCGATATAAACGCTAGCAGAAGTTGAATAAATAATCGGAATTCCTTAAATTCGTTACAATGATAACTACAGCCCTTACGACGTACACACATATGTTGTTTTTTTTTCCTGATAAAGCAGACCCCTGAGACATTGTCCCACTATAACCTTTTACCAGAAATACCAAAAAAAATTGAAATCCTTAAGAAGTTTCAATATCTGATCACACCTTCAACCTCTTTTGATATCTGTGTGTAATACTCTCCAACTCCCTCTATAGCCGTACTATCTCACCCTGCTTTTAACTTTCCTTTTCTCTTCCCCTATAACTTTACCACTCTTACTCTACTATAAGCTTAATTTAACTTCAACTTCAACTTTTAATGAAACCCAAACTTGAACTGAATCTCCAACTCAAACTCTAACTCAAATCATAATAACTCTAGATCTAACTTTGACTCTGACTGTGAATCTATCATTTATTGAGTAATTTTTTAGGTATACTAAATTGGCCCCATGTTCCTTAGATATGTTTCGAACACAGCGCCACCTATAGGTTACCTACTTGCACTAAAAGTCTTCGCAACAGGTTAGATTTTACAGAAAAGAACTTTATACAAACGCTTTTGTTCTTAGACTTCGATTAGTACTGATATTGTAAGACCACATTCTAGGGTTAACTTGGTCAATATTCAGGTCCACATCTAGGGAAGAGAGTAATGTACTGAAAGAAACGCCATCCTACATTAATACCTCCGTAAGCACTTTCCTTATTTTAAAACACATACAGAATATCGGGGCCAACAATTTACTCAGTTTATCAGAAACTACTGGAGACATCGAATTCAAAGCTATTCTGCGAGAAGGCTCCAACTAAAAAGGAATACAAAGGAGGATGAAGGCTAAAGCGAAAACAAAGTCGAATGTATAAAAAATTTTTCCGGGAATATTTTTTGCTAAATATTCAGTTTCTTCCTTTTGGCACTTTTTTTATATTCGGCCGTTTTCACCATCTCTAGCTAAGATGGACTTTAACTGGAGGAGAGCAACTTTTAAGATAACTATATTGGACAATTTGGTCTTCACCAACCCCCACTTCGATAATTGTGA
The DNA here is from genome assembly GCF_040869045.1 of Eurosta solidaginis. NCBI lineage: Eukaryota > Metazoa > Arthropoda > Insecta > Diptera > Tephritidae > Eurosta > Eurosta solidaginis. The sequence goes on from NC_090319.1 coordinate 6,449,970, forward strand.
GTTTTTAATAAAGCAAATTACAAAAATATATTGTCAATGCACGAAAAGCTTGAAAACAGTTGACTTTTGCCTTCACTTTTGTCTTACACTTTATTGACAAGAGATGCTTTCGTTACCACGGAGAAAATAAGAATTTTAGCAGCTTGATGAAGATGATGAAAATATCCCTAAGAACTAAAGCGTTCTCGAAAACTATGCACCAAGGTCTTCTCGAATGAAATCCTTGCATAAAAGATATGAAGGAACAGGGAGAAAAAACATGTGCGCCTTATAATATTACAACGAATGTACTTACAAATCCTCTTATTTGCAACCGTCTGCTAAGTTCGAATCACTAAACTGTTGAATAAATAACTCCAATATTAAATAATGGAAAAATGGCCTTTATTAAAGTACTTTACAATAAATAATACTGCTATTGCTCGCCAGATAGCGTCTTAATCCAAACTGCTTGTAGCGCTTCTACTGGTATCGCCTTTTATACTCTCTGATTTTCTCGTTCGCATCTTCTAACCGCTTCCATATCCAGACTCTACTAGTTGGCCATCAGCTATCAAATTTCTCAGATGTAACTACAATTGCACGATTTTATAGCTTCTCTCATTGCATACTTTCGGGAGTATCTCAAATGTATGCATGTGGTTGTGCGTTGCTTCTCAGCTGCGTGTACGTACATGTTTATGTTTATGTTTATGTAGATACAAGTGACTGTCTGCTTTATTATTGTTGTGACTTCATTTACTTAGCATCAGACTAGGGATGTGAGTATCACTTAGTGTCACACATATTCGTCACAATATGCAACATATTTTTTTTTAACACAGGCCGACAAAATATGTAAACATTTTCAATAAAAATCCATATGTACAGATTGAAAGCGCAATGGTTTCCCTCACAAATATTTATAAATTTTTTCCGATATTCTCCTGTGATATATTGATATACATGTTTGTTTACGCTCTGCTTTTATCACTACAGACAAAAGCAATTTCTGTAGTAGGCAGATTTTCTTATATTGAGTTTGCAGTTGTGTAGCGAATGGAACAGTCGATATAGTTCGGTTTGCTTCATATATTTTTTTAGTAGTTTATTATAATTTTATTTCGAAAATATTGTTTGAAATTTTTTATTTTATTTTTTATTTTTTATGAGAAAACGCAAGCCAAATTTTAGTTTTTCATACAGCTTCACAATAAAAATGAGTTTAAAACCAACTATGCCAGTCAATTTTGTCTCCCAGAGTATTCTATAAATGTGACCATAGTCGCACTACCCGGTTATTTTGTGGTTTCATAATCTCGAAAAGTTAAAATTTTGCTTGGCAGCTATTTATGTTTAAATGAAACGGTTAAAACGATTGCCACGAAGGTAGCATTCGAGCACTGTTGTTTTAAACAAAAAGTGCAAATTCAATAGAACATGCAAGATTTTTGCATACTTCAGGCGTTTCGTTTTTATCTGTGCCACTACTCTGTACAAAGATTTTATCCGGTACTTCACAGTGAAATTGTTCGGTAAATAATTTACTAGAACATTTCGACCCTCCAGCTATTTTTAAAAGGCCACTTCACGTTAACTGATGATTAGAGAAGGTTTTGATGAGAGAGGTAATGAATTAAAATATTTATTCTAACAAATTAATTCTCATATAATTCTTTGCATATTTCAATGTAAACAATATATCAGCTCTTATAAATAACTTTTTCAATTTATTTCTTCAAGTATATAATTGCAATAATTTTTACGCCAACAATGCACTACACTGATTAACTTTTCTTATCGCCCATACAACTTATTTACTTCTAAACTGCACAGCAAACATATATCAAAAATAAGCACTCCTTTGAGTGTGAACTTCATAAAAACAATCTCAATTCAATGCAAAACATACACGTACACACGCATACATACAACTCACTCAATAATGCATTATTGGAACTTTCATAGATAATAGCCTCACTTTTATGAGCTCATCTATTTGGCGACACAAAGCAGGATGACAGCTACGAACTTCAAACCACTAACGCATACACACACACGCACAGCTAAACACTGCCGTTTAAAGTTTATATGTTGTTTGTACAATACATTTTTTTCTTGGCGCTATTAATGGGAGTCCTACCATTGCCAATGTTGCCAACTGTGTTTGCAAGTTTGTAACTTGACTGGCAGCAGCAGCAAGCAACAACACACAGCAACCACATTGCCACAAATATCGTTTGTGTTCGCGTGCAATATAAAACAGACAAAAAAAAACAAAGCAAAGAACGCTATACACGAAAAAATTGGCTAAATCATGTGCAACAGCAATAGCAAAAACAACATTAGCAACAACATTGCATGGTAAGCATCGTCATCCTTAATGGGCTTGATTGCAAGCGTGTTACAATGGGCGCACGCGAGCAAAAGCAGAGCGCGCAAAATGCATGAAGTGGTTGAAAAATAAATGAAGATTAGATATCTACGTGCGCATTATAGGACCTTGTCGGAAAAAGAAAACTTCTTACTCTCCAATATGTGAAAGTAAAAGGAAAGGTAAGGAAAATAAAACTGAAAAGGAGAAAAAGAAAGGAAATATTGGAAGTGTGTGGCACAAATTTTTTGTCGAAGTGCTAACAGTTTATTATCGACGAATTACTGTTTTTGTATCAACTGATTATGGGCGCATCGTCCATTTCTTATCGCCGAGTTATCTGTATTTTATACATATGTACATCAGAGATCTGCTTTCAGTACTAATAAAATTAGTGCACTTAGTCATGAGCCAAAAAATTGTGTCTAAATGTGTACTTAGTCAAGTACAGAAAAATACTATGAGTGATTAACACATCAAATAGAAAATACATACGAGTGCTCCGTAACACATATGACTCAAACATATATGACATTGTTGAGTATAAACTGATGTTATAGTCGCTTTAACTCAGTAGCACTTTGATTTCGTGTGTAATACACTGTATACTTCGTTTATCATCGGTTTTACTTGGGCGCTGTGTTCAGTTTGTCTCGTGTACATCGTTGTGTTGCTAGCGTCAGAAGACTGATAGATAGGACTTTATTAATTTTATTCCACTGTAGTCTTACTTATTCCAATTAGTTTTTTCGTATAACACAGTTGACTTTCTTGTTCAATAAGTCAATTGAGTACTGAACTGCTTCGTGGCTTATGAGCGGTTGTTCATTTTACGAAGCAGGACTATGTAAATGTGTGTTAGTGGATATAAGTGCTTGATATTTTTTGTTTGCATACGCACTAATACTCATTTTATGGTTAGTCCACTAATAACTTAAAAAGATGAATAATTGCAGCTCACTGATGTACATACCAGATATCGACGAGTTATCGAATTGCCATCACAACATTATCAATTTACTATCGAAAACTAATCGAATATTTATCTAAGAACTTTCGGTATCTTGTCGAAAGGTTATCGGTTTGTTATCGAAAAGCTATCGTGACATCGTCGTCTAATCGGTTTGTTGGAAAAAAGACATTAAACCGATCGGGGGAGTTGGAAGCCATATTTAAAAAAAATGCTTTAAGACAAAACTTCCCAGCTTTCAGATCAGTTCTACAAATAAAAGTTGTAATACACCGGAATTTTCAGGGACAGGCGTGCTGAGAAAGAGTTGGAACTCTTAAGGCTAAAATAAGTTTTATGTTGCCAGATCCGCTTCGCCAAACCAATTAATTTTAATACAACAACTTTATTGCAATAGAAAATTTTGTTTCCGAACATTACCGAAATAGCAGTCGAAAAATGCGGATGCATGACAAACTGTTTATTTTTCAATACGGCCTAATATGAATACATACATACAAATAGATATAATTGAGCGCGCATTCCTGTGCATGGGCACCATATGAGCTTTTGCAACGGGCTAAATGTATGTGGCGTAAAAAATATTTTATTTTATAAATTTTGTAATATATTTTAAGTGTAAAATACGGCTGAAAAAATGTTTAACAAAGCAACAACAATAACAAAAATTGAAACAGTTTTTTATTTGGATACATTTTAGCATTTGTATGTGGTAGTTAGGTTGTGCAACAAAAAATTTAAGTGAAGTAGTAAACAAACAATAACAACAACAATGTTTATAAAGTATGGCTAGAAGGACAGGGAGTAATAGCAAAAAAATCAATAAATAAAATTTTATCGAAAAATTTAGCGCAGCAAATGTGAATCGTAAACACAAATGCCAGGCAATAAAATATAACATGTTAATGGATTCTCAATGATTTATGGACAGATTTAGATTATGTTAAATAAAATTGAAAATTTTTTAATATTTTCGTATTTAAAACGCTGAATCGCTCTGTATCTCTTAGGTCGAATGAGCTGAGAATTACAACGGTTAAACAAAGTGTAAAAACAATCTCAACATAATCCTGAAACAAATTTGAAAACAATTTCGAATGGTTCTTAAAAACTGCCATGATAATACGTAAAACAGTCCATAAAAGGTCCTTATCCCGAACCTCCAAATTACTCTGAAAGTGTCCGGAAACGGGCCGCAAAACAATTTCGAAATTACATTCTAAATAGCCACATAATTATCCGAGCGCATGATCCACTCACATGGTCCCGAAAATAAATTTCGAAGCGATTCCAAAATAGTCCAAAATCACCGAAATGATATGGTGGTATTTTCGTAATGACTCATTCAGTGTATTTAAGGCGGTGGTATGTGCCATAGAGAGAACAGCCAGGATGATCCAGTCCAGTACGGTCTCAAACACTTTTGCAACGAGGAAAATGGAAGAGTACGACACTAGGACATCGGACTTGTTGTGGACCAACCGGAATGAGTGCGAAGTCTCAGATTTTCTAAGGAAACTTTTGAATAAGAGAGTAACTAGCTACTTTATCAAGCTAAATAAATCTGCAGTAAGAGTTGTTACCGGTGTAATCAAATCGACCTGCGCTAGTGAAACGATGGTTCTACGGTGGCGTATACCAACAAGTTTCCTCTGCATAAACTGTCAGCATGAAGAAGAGGAGTCGATTTGTCACTTTCTCTGTGGATGTTCAGGACCGCAAACAAATCGACACACATTTCTGGGCGCACGGACAACATTGACATAAGACTTTTCGACAAAAAATATAGCCACCTTATCCTTTCAGACTACTTACTAACTATCTATGCCATATTTCTTCTAAACCTTTTCAGATTGAGTTCCAAAGGATGAAAATTCTACCTCATCGATACCTTCCACTACGGTATCTGCATTTTAAATACAGAAATTTATGAAGGAAGGCACAAAAAATATATTGGCTCATTAGTGCCGGTATAGAAAACAATTGTATCCAGCTTCCGCTTAATGACAAAATATTAAACATAATGAAAACAATTAAAGGCGCCAATAGCAACCGCTACAAAAATGTTTCTACGTATGTAAAGGACAAATATCCCCTCTGCCACCATTACCATAGTCATAAACAAAAACAAGTGAGGAAGGCTAAGTTCGGGTGTAACATTGCATGGTGAACATTAAATACTCTGCTGAGAGCTTTGGAGACGAAATAAGGGAAAATCACCATGTAGGAAAATGAACCTATGGTAACCCTGGAATGTGTTTGTATAACATGGGACATGGGTATCAAATGGAAGGTATTAAAGATTATTTTAAAAGGGAGTGGGCCATAGTTCTATAGGTGGGCGCCATTTCGGGATATCGCCATAGAGGTGGACCAGGGGTGACTGTAGAATTTGTTTGAACGATATGGGTATCCAATGAAAGGTGTTAAAGAGTATTTTAAAAGGGAGTGGGCCATAGTTCTATAGGTGGGCGCCATTTCGGGATATCGCCATAGAAGTGGACCAGGGGTGACTGTAGAATTTGTTTGTACGATATGGGTATCCAATGAAAGGTGTTAAAGAGTATTTTAAAAGGGAGTGGGCCATAGTTCTATAGGTGGGCGCCATTTCGGGATATCGCTATAAAGGGGGGCCAGCGGTGACTCTAGAATTTCTTTGTATGATATGGGTATCAAATGAAAGGTGCTAAAGAGTATTATAAAAGGGAGTGGGCCATAGTTCTATAGGTGGGCGCCATTTCGGGATATCGCCATAGAAGTGGACCAGGGGTGATTCTATGATGTTTTTGTATGATATGGGTTTTAAATTAAAGCTTGTTTTCTATTCTGCGTCATAAGGTCAACCCACCTACCAAGTTTCATTGCTTTATCCGTCTTTGGACGGACGGACGGACATGGCTAAATAAATTTCTTTTTTCGCCCAGATCATTTTGATATATAGAAGTCTATATCTGTCTCGATTAGTTTATGCCGTTACGGATTATCGTTATGCGAACAAAATTAATATACTTTGTGAGCTCTGCTCAGCTGAGTATAAAAATAACATTCACGCCAAACCAATCCAACCAACCAAATGCAACTAACAAAGTAACACAGCCTTCGGTGTACCGCAGCCGCATAACACACATCCGCCCAAAATAGTCGTCGCCGTCGTCCACATGCCGCACCACAATTGTTGCTATGATGCGTTGCTCTTAAAGGTGTGCAACAACATTCGAATATCCGCATAAGCGAGCATTCACGTCTGTTAATAACAACCAATACCCCCTCCTCTCTACAATGTTGTCTATTTTGGCCAACTTTATTTATATTGTTATTTTTGCGTAAATTTCTATGAATTTTATGCACATTATAACAGACATACATACATACATTTTTGTATGTGCATTGTTTTTCTGGTGCTTTAGTTGGTATTGCTTTCATTACTATTTCCTCGCCAATTTCGCGCGATTTTCGTAGCTTTTTTTTTATTTATGTAACTTTTTTGTTTTGGTCTTCATTCGCTTGCAATGTTGGCGCTCGTCTATTTGTTTGTTGCCGCGGGCTTTTCGCTGTTCATATAAAATACAAAACAACATTGCCTTTCATATGAAGTGTGCACTTTTTGGGTTGTTGTTGCTTTTGTTTGGTTGCTATTTGTTACCGTATTGTATTGCATAAAATGTATGCAGTGTTGCATTTACTGTGACGTGCCAGACACTCTACAAAACGCCAGAGGCGTGAAATTGCCGCTATGGCTACTTGGTAGCCAACAACACACATTTTTGGTTGAAAATAAAAAACTATTACAAATAAAGAAATTTACATATCTCGGGAGAATCGGGCATTATATACAATCCTGTAGCTTTTAAGAATCTTAGTATAATATATACCTAGGTTAGGTTGAATAATAGTTGCCTTCAGGGCAGGCGAAGCTCACTTGGGTGACGTGATTCCACATAAAAACCATCCTCGTTAACTACATTAAGGCGATGGACACCAGACCAGATCACATATCAGCACCGAACCCACCCTAGAGTGTTCGGAAGCACTGATATACATATTTGACTAAATTTTAATTTCCTAACCCCAAGAGTAACTATTAGCGACAGCTTCGAAGAAATCGGCATGTCAAAGTACGTGTGATGCTATTTAACTCTCTTTTGCAATCACGCTTACCAATAATGAAAATCACAGACCCAGTCAAAGCTATCGTCACAGGAACAGTATCAGACTATCTTGATATTTTTTGTGAGTTAGGCTACGATTGAGATTATTTCATAGCAAGATTGTGAGCTGCGAGTTTTATCATATTGTAGCATTATGCATTATGCCCTCCTATGCAATATATTTGCGGCATTATGCATTATGAACTTCTATGCCAATACATTTTTTATGAACCTGCCACACACAGTCATAGTGCAGTCATATTACAATATTGATCCACATAAATTACATTGACCCGACACAGCGGGAAGTCAACATCAATTGAATGCCGAATACGAAACCCATGTCATTTCACACCTTCATAGTTTTGCTCAATTAGTCACACTGATCAATGCACGTGCCGATCGGAATGTCTAATTGTCAGTGTTAGTTTGTCAGTGTGAACCACCAAAATATTTACACACAACTATTTTACATTGTTTCCATAAATAGGTCAATGAAGTAATCTGCTGACTTTGCATACCAGTATTAGAAATGTACATATTTTTAGTTTGTTAGTGATAGCATAATTATGTATGTATAGGTTAAGAAATTATGTATAAAAAGAGAAAGAATTTCTTCAATAAAATCAATTATTACTTGTCACTCAAAGTGTACTTTTCTTACTGCGAGTTTTAAACATTTCAATATTACTCTTCTATCCCTGATAAAAGTCACAGTGACTGAGAAGGCACCGTAACAGATGATGTTGACCCCAGCGGGTTAGGAGGCCTAGAATATACTCCCAGCAGGTATGCCTGTCGTAAAAGGCGACTAAAATACCAAACTGCTTCAAGTAGCATATGTAGCGCAACCCTTACAAGGGTTTGCCAGCGCAATATATAGCTTCCCCAACCCAATTGTCAACCTCACCTGCCCGAGACGAATCCTGTTTTTGTAACAGCCGCGGCTCTGGCGACCCCAAGTTCCTTATGGATCTAGGGGGTGGAAGGGCGGTTCTGGCCTAGAAGGTTTCGTGTGGTCATACCAAATCGTTCCCCAAATGGTCGGGCTGGTACCTTAATGGTGCTTGTTAACGGGAGTATCCTTTTCGCTACAACAACAACAACACCTGCAAAATAGCGGGATCTGCATGTTTGCTTGAAGATCTGAGTTAAGGAAAATAAACAAAAGATTAAACAGCTATTTTTGTAGCTGCTGACTTACTTACACATACATGCAATATGCGTACATCAATGTTCAATGTTAAAGCTGATTCTACTATAGTTTTACAAATTAGTGCGAAAATTATTAGCTGCCCACCTACATCAAGACATAATTTTTAAAACAATTTATTTTATGATTTTTATTGTAGCGTTTGCAACTCATTAAATAATTAGCGCATAATTACCACTTGGCTGAAGGCACGCGGCGTACAACGCCTACGGTAAAAACTTACCATTTTGCGCTATCTAAAAACAAAATAAAAAACTTAGTTAATTTCAAGCAGAGAAGTGGTAAAAAGGTAGAGCAAAAACATAAATTAAATTAAGCAAATTTGTTTACTGTTGTGGTGTAAAAAGTGCTGAAGATGAGATGACTGTAAAGCACAGTTTCTTTCCCGGCTGTTAAACATAGATTCAAGCAACAAAAACAACAATACGCATGTCGTAGAAGTGTGACAAGAATAACTTGGTGGTATTAAAATTATTGATTAGCTTATAAAAAGCGATTTTTCATATGTGAAGAAAGATATGCGCTGACTTCGGAGGCTTTGACTTAAGGCACTCATTCAGGTAAAGGGACTAAGCGTCGTAATATAAAAATACAAGAGATTTTACAGAATTAATAGATCGATTGTTGAATATGGCTCAATTATGGTTGGTTCATCATCATCAGCTGATTTTATTTTTTTTTTTTTTTTCATTTTACTGGCATAGGGATTGTCAAAATGAGAAGGCAAACCAACCAACACGTTGACAATTATTTACTGCCGTGGTGGTCAATTTTTTATTAAAAATAGTTTCACTTCACTTTAAGTTATTTTTTTTTTTGTTTTTTTTTTTTTGTTTGTAAATGCATCTAATTTAGCTCATTATTTTCCCACAACACACGAATTGCAAAGTTTTATGTTTTCCCTCCATTCCATTCGTTTAACACCAACACGCAGATTTTGACAATCTGAACAAAGGTGTGTTGTTGCTGTAGAGATGAGCCAACCATATAGTTGAGCCATGTTGTTAAAGATGTTGGTATTGACGTCAATATCAGTTTGTTGATAGGTTGAAAATGATACGTTGTCATACATTATACCCTTTTGAAATTGAAAATCCTCAGCATGCAGGCATACATAAGTCAATTTATCGTTTTGTATATTTTTGAATATTTTGTTAGAATGGACGCAATTTTGGGCAGCAAATGTATAAATATCAGAATAATTAGGTATGTACGGCATGACGGGTTGGAAAGAACGTGTTGCCAAGCCACTCGCTCAATTTGCCGCTTCAATTCTTTAAGGCATAAAGTATATGCTTTTTAATATGGAAGCCAGAAGTATCGAAATGAGCACGGCCTGAAGGAGACGTTGAAAATAATTCCACTAAGCAAAATAGGACATCAGCATTTCTCTCCAACTTTGCAGTGTAGTTAGGTGTATAGGTCTGAAAAAACTAGAATGAGGTGGAAGATTATGTTCTCGATCCCATGGTTCGGCTTTCAACGCAAAGAGCAGGTGCTGTTCCTGAACAAATGCTATTTTATCACAACGACCAGCAAGGGAATGAAATGTTTTGTGCCTTGCCAGTAAACTCTTTATAGGAATTTAATTCGCTTGAGAATCGCCTTCCGCGATTGGCGATTTTGGTTAGTTACTAATTTTGGTAGGTTAGAGGATTAGGAGTAAATGCAACCTGTAGTTTGTATTGCCCTTGTCTGCAAGACACTGATGCATTTGTTACCGGCCCATACCACTTAATAAACTTGTTTTTTACTAATTCAGCGGTTACCTTGAACACCAATTCACACTGATAATTACACCGATACTATAATGACATCGGATCACCATGCCCGAGTCCAACTGCTATTTTGGAAATCGGGCATTGGGCATTGGCTCATAAGTTACCAATTTGTATCCATATCTAAGCTTTGGTACCAATCAGCCACGTAACACTTAAGCATCCGCTGGTCGATTCGTCACCATTGATTCTTTCATCAACCATCCACCGAAACGTTTTGAACCTAATAACCACTCAACGTTGAGTCATTCATTGTCAGGCGATTCACCAACCAGCCACCACTCACCATTTCATCAGTCAACACTTACTATATGAATGCTCGACTTCGGTATAGTTTACGGAAATATTTCGATATTGTTTTCTTATGTTTTTCGAGTTGTTTCGCAGCTTTTACGAGATCACATCAGACCTACTTTAGTACAGTTTTCGAATGATCCCAGAATTGTCTTCGGGACTATCTCTGAATAAACTCGGTATTACTTTTGTGTTTTAATACCATTTCAGCATTGTCTGACTATTATTTTGAAAATATTCCGGGATCGTTTTTTGGAATTCGTTTTAAATAATTTAGTGGTCGTTCGGGATCAATTTGGGTATTGGAACTATCACTGGCTCATCTATGTATTGTTTTAAGGATTATTTCGGGCTCATCTCTGGACTATTAGGAAATCATTTTCATGGTAACTTCAAGAATTTTCTTACTTTTGCCAAATTGTTTTCAAGATCAGCCCGGAACGGGATCATATCTGTCGCTCAAACAATTTTCTTCAAATCCTTAAGACTTTGCGACTATTCATTCAAAGAATGTTTTCTTTGTGGGGCAAACAGAAGTTCAAGAAATGTTGAAAAGCTGGAAAGAATCGAGACGGGGAGAAGCTTACATCTATATTGGATCCCAGAGCATATGGGAATAAATGGGATGGAAAACAGGATAAGCCAGCAAAAAATTGCGCATCCCTTGAAGCTTAATTCGCAGACGTCCCAATTAGATTGGGCGCAATTAAGAGAAGGCGAGAGGTGCACATAATTGACCAACGGGAAAGACGTGGGCCTAAGCGCGGGGCTGTAAAGTGTCGGAGCTTATGTGTAGATCTTATAACCTCAGACTAAAAAATTTGCTTCTATCATTAAAAATAGAGGTCTGTGCCTTTAAATTAGGCTTGGTCAGTGACGGCAGATGAAGGAAATGCAGGTTTGGATGAGGAAACGATCGAGCACGTTTTGTGCTCGTGCTTGACAGGCTAAGATTCTAGATATTAGAGGAGATAAAGCTTTTAGGTCTAGAAGCAGCAAATGCCATAGATCCTAGACAACTTTTAGTATTTGCCAGGAGGATGGAGTTATTTTATAACTTAGGTCCAGCTTTTTGATAGGGGTTTTCAGTTCGGTCATTAAATTAACTTCTGGTAACACTATGTACTCATTCAGTCTATGTGAGGTCTTAGTGGACCGGCCACTTCAACCTAACATAACTTTAGTAGTGAAACGAACGGACGAAACTGCTTCTAAACGCTGATGTAATTATTATAAAAAAGTATAAAGAATTTAACAAAAGCCGAGTAGAATAGTTTAGAGGTAATATGATTTTTTTTCTTCAAACCAATAGAGAGCATTTTCTAATGCTGTTTTGGAAAATCATTAATCAAGTTTTTAAATTTCATAATTTCAATACATTGTATATTGCACCGGTTCATCTAACCGCAAAACTGCGATAAACGCAGGCATTTTCCATCGATGCAGCTGCAAAGAACACAAAAAAGTTTTTGACCAATTTCCCATTAATCTACGAGTAGCTACACCCACAAGAAATTAAGTATGAAAACAGTGGCAATATTAAATATTGTAGAAATAATTACAATAAAGTACGACTAATTACACGTGATTGTTCACACGTCATTAACACAGCCAACAGTGGCTTAACACGTCCCTTTATCGCTACCATGACAACAACAACAATGGCCCTTTTGCGCCAAAGTCGTGCACTGGGAGTAATAAGGATTACCAACCCAACTACGCCTACATTTATTCACACTTTTATTACCACCCAATAGGAAAATTATAAATAATAAATTTAGGCTAGAAGTACAAATGAAATAAAAGCAGCTATTATTTGGGTGTAGTAGCCTAGAGACGATAATTAAAATAAATTTATCTATTGATGAAATGCAACCATCAATCAATTAAGAAAAAACAATTTTATGAAAGTTTGAAAATGTGTTAACGAGTTTACATTTCCTATTTGGGTTGTATGTGCAGAAGTTTTTTGATGGATGTTTTTTTTTGTTTTTTTTTTTTGTTTTTGTGTTAGTCAATTTGTGTATTGCCTTTGCAGCTGAACTCAAAATATTTGCCATGAACTCAAAATGCCGCCACAAACGCCCTCACCCATGAAATATAGAAACAATTTTCGATAAATGAAAAATTGCCATTGAAAGCTGACATTATTGAAACTTGAAAAATTCGAGCAAACAATGAAAAATTTGTGCTTTTAGCTGTTTGAATAAAAATGCACAAACATTGGGACAATTAAGCGATTTTATCAATCAATTTTGATTTTTTATTGCCATGGTTTTGAACTTTCTGCAATTTTTTATGTCTTTTGATATTTCAATGTCGGGCACATATGGTTTACAAGCACACCTATTTACTCCAAAAAAAAAAAAAATATTGCATACACTGTGAGAAATAACTTGGCTGCAGGGTCAATTTCATTAATGTTGTCCATACATATTTGATTCGACATAAATGCGCAGGTGAAGAAGGGGTAAAGACGGAGAAAAAGGCGAAGGAAAGGCAAACCGAAAGGCAAAGAAGAGGAGTAAGAACATGGAAGAGAGGGGTATAACGGGAAATGATACACTGATAGGGAAGGAAGATTAATGCGAATGAGAATGGAATTAGATTGAAAGAGGATAATGAAAAAGGGACAGGATTAAAGAAATGGACCACTAATTTGACAAATATAGAGAAGGTGGATAAAAGATGACCGGAAGTGCAAAGTTACGGGAGGAAAAATGAGTGAGGAAAGAAAATGCAGGGTGAGAAGGGAGGAATAAAGTGAGGTACAGGAATATCGAAGGGTGGTGAAAGAGACGAGATGGTCAACGTGGGACAGGAAACTGAAAAGAAAGGGGAAGGACGAGGAAAGGGCGAAGAAGTGGTAATGAAAGAGGATAGAAAATAAGAATCGTTAGGAGAGACGAGGCATGGAGAAATACAGCGAGTGGAAGATGAGAAAGAGAAAGTTATTCCACAAAATAATGTTTGCCACGGAGAATGGTTCTAAACCAATCAAGTCAAAATTCACTTCATTCAAATATTTATTTAGCAAAAGAAAACCATCAATAATCCCGCTATGATCCTGAAAAAATCCTCGATTTGGAATAATAAGCTAGTCCTAAAATGATTGCGAAAATAATGCTGAAGTCATCGGGGGATAATCCTGCTACGATATCGAAAACAGTACTTAAATAATGGAGCATACTAAAAAGCGATAGAGCACCTCTAAACATTAAAATTAAAGGCTGAATTCTGTTTTGACGTCCTGAACAATATTTTCAATATACGAAAAAGCCCACCCTAATAAAAATATATCCAAATTTTTGCAATATGAGAATCGAATTCGCCCCTTAAAACTCACAGTCCTGAAAAAAGAGAAAAAAATATCACATTCAAAATCATAAGAAGATATCTACCGTTGTAAGGACCCGGTAACTATCAGTTCCCTACAAATTAGTTCATCCTAATCTACATATTACATACATACGAATGCATTTCTCAAATGCTTCCAACGGCGTGTGGCACGAATTAGTTGCTTTAAAGTGGCACATTTATGTAATCACAATAGAAAGAGAGAGCGAGAGTGTGAGTATGGCTCGACATAATCAAAATTAAACTTCATAAATAAGTTATTACTTGAGTGGCATGCTTATGTACATAATACAGTGTATAAATATATGCATTTGAATAATAATAATAATAAATTAGCTGCATCTTTATTGTCATGCATTTGTGAAGATAACCAATTTAATGGTTAAAACAATTATAATTCATTTACTTACATTTATTTTAATAACTCGTTTTGACACTGAAATAAAAAAACAAACAAGAGACAACAATTTAAATGAGTCACATTAATGATTAAAATAGTTTTTCAGTGGATCATTTATTAACATTCATATATATTTGTTGCAATTAAAGCAGTAATTAAGGTATTTGTAAAAAAAAAAGGATTTCGGTATAATAGTTAAGTACTTGTAACTATTGGTTTTTTTTTTTCATTGTTCATATATAACTAGATACATATGTACTATGGTACTAACTAGTTAACCTTGTTCGACGTCAGACTAGTTTCAAACTATTTGAATTGTTAATATGGCTTGACATTGGCTACAAAACCAAAGATCTAGACAAAGTTTTTAAATCGAGTTCAAAGTCTCTGCAATTACAAACAAATAAACTTGATACAAATTTTTAAATGACTGTATTCGCGCTTATTTCGGTTAAGAGATTTGATACGACTTACAATGTTTTTATTTTGAAGATAAATGACAAGGTTAGACGCTAATCTGTGCAAGAGCAAATCTTAAGATAATTCGTTTATGGAGTGGGTTACAACAAGTTTCATTCGTGACCATCACATTGGCCTTATAGGCTAAAAAATTAATGATGTGTAGCAGCGAAATAATCTCTAAGCCCTTCAACGACCGTGACAAATGTAAGTAAGTATTTAGCAAACAAAATGAAAGCGAACAAGAAAATGGCCGAGGTAACTTTTTTTAATTTTAATTGACCTAAGTTCTCTCCTTTTATTTATAATACAAAAATTAGTGTTGTTGTAGCAGTTATAAAAAAATTATATATTAATATATTAAAATTAATATAAAACCAGTAAGGGAAGCTAAGTTCGGGTGTAACCAAACATTACATACTCAGCTGAGAGCTTTGGAGACAAAATAAGGGAAAATCACCATTTAGCAAAATGAACCTAGGGTAATCCTGGAATGTATGACATGGAATTTGTATGACATGTGTATCAAATGAAAGGTGTTAATGATTATTTAAAACGTAGTGGGCCTTAGTTGCATAGGTACACTTTTCGAGATATCGCAATAATGGTGGACCAGGGGTGACTCTAGGATGTGTTTGTACGATATGGGTATCAAATTAAAAGTATTAATGAGGGTTTTAAAAGAGAGTAGCCCTTAGTTGTATATGTGAAAGCTTTTTCGAGATATCGAACAAAATTTGGACCAGGGTGACTCAGAACATCTTCTGTCGGGTACCGCTAATTTATATATATATATCATACCACGAACAGTATTCCTGCCAAGATTCCAAGGGCTTTTGATTTCGCCCTGCAGAACTTTTTCATTTTCTTCTACTTAATATGGTAGGTGTCACACTCATTTTACAAAGTTTTTTCTAAAGTTATATTTTGCGTCAAAAAACCAATCCAATTACCATGTTTCATCTCTTTTTTCATATTTGGTACAGAATTATGGCATTTTTTTTTTTATTTTTCGTAAATTTCGATATCGGTAAAGTGGACGTGGTCATAGTCGGATTTCGGACATATTTTATACCAAGATAAAGTGACTTCAGATAAGTACGTGAACTAAGTTTAGTTAAGAGATATGGTTTTTGCGCAAGTTATCGCGTTAACGGCCGAGCGGAAGGACAAACGGTCGACTGTATATAAAAACTGGGCGTGGCTTCAACAGATTTCGCCTATTTTTACAGTTATCGTCATAGAATCTATGTCCCTACCAAATTTCACAAGGATTGGTAAATTTTTGTTCGACTTTTGGCATTAAAAGTATTCTAAACGAATTAAATGAAAAAGGACGGAGTTACGCCCATTTTGAAATTTTCTTTTATCTTTATATTTGATTGCACCATATCATTACTGGAGTCGAATGTTGACATAATTTACTTTTATACTGTAAAGATATTAAATTTTGTGTTAAAATTGACTTAAAAAAAAAAATTTTTTTAAAAGTGGGCGTGTTCGTTATCCGATTTCGCTAATTTTTATTCAGCACACATATAGTAATAAGAGTAATGTTTCTGCCAAATTTCATCATGATATCTTCAACGACTCCCAACTTACAGCTTGCAAAACTTTTAAATTACCTTGTTTTAAAAGTGGGCGGTGCCACGCCCATTGTCCAACATTTTTCTAATTTTCTATTTTGTGTCATAAGGTCAACGCACCTACCAAGTTTCATCGCTTTATCCGTCTTTTGTAATGAATTATCGCACTTTTTCGGTTTTTCGAAATTTTCGATATCGAAAAAGTGGGCGTGGTTGTAGTCCAATTTCGTTCATTTAAAATAGTGATCTGAGATGAGCGCCCAGGAACCCACATACCAAATTTCATCAAGATACCTCAAAATTTACTCAAGTTATCGTGTTTACAGGCGGACGGACAGACAGATTACCGTTATGCGAACAAAGTTAATATACTCTGTGAGCTCTGCTCACCTGAGTATAAAAATTAATTCCTGAATTTGTTGCTAAGCGCAAAACCCAAAAGACCGATTTCGGTGATTTTTTTTGTTTAAATATTACTTGAATTACGAGGATGGTCCCTACGGTGCGAAAACCCCTAAAAATTTGCCTGAAAAATCTAACAACACTTTGGTAGTTAGAAATCATAAGCTTTTTGTTTACACAGCTATAAATTTAAAACGGATGGATCGATTGGAATATTGGTTTTTTGTAGTGAACTTTGAAATATTTGCCTTCGTTCTGCATTAAAAAAAGGATTTGATTTCTTTCAAATAAGAGCAAAATTGTTTAAAGAAAATTAAAATTTTTACCAAAAACTGCAGTAAGTGTGTTTGTTCGCTGTGAACGACTCGCACATTTGTTTTGAGTGGGACATTATGCGTAACATACGTACATATATATATATATATATACATAGCATTCGTAACGTTATTTAACTTCCGGAGTACATTTATAGGTAAGTATGGATGAATTGTGTATTTTTATTTCATATCCGGTTGACATACGTATATACATATATATGCGTATTGCCAAGTTAATGCAGCATATATGGTTTCATCTCTTGAAAAATACTTGTTCGTAAAATTTTTTAACTATTTCGTTCAAATTTTCAAACAAAGGAGTTTTAATTCTTCAACATATTTTGTACGCTAGTTCGTATGCTGTTGGTACAGACAAAATAACTGATACTGTTCTCAAATTTTCTTATTAAAATTTGTACGTAATTTGTAAGCTGTGCGCATAGTGAATTAATTAAAAATCAAACAAAAGTGTAATTTTGTAAACAAAAATAAATAGCCCGCACGATATAATTGCACGTGGTCAATATGTTTCGAAAATAAAGTTTAAATTATCGCGTACATTTATCAAAATAGTTGAAAAGGTTTTCAGCAAACTTTTCCGAAAGGACAAACGAATGAAAAGAAAGGGAAATAAAGCAACGGAAAAGAAGAGAAAGAAACTGAGAAAGAGATTGGGTTAGATGGAGATAGAGAGACAGAAACAAACGACGCGTGGAGGGAGAAGAAGAGGAACGTAGAGCGAAAAGAAGGGAGGAAAAATACGGAGAGGGAGAAAAAGATGCAGAAAGAGAGAAAGGCAGAGAGAGGTGTACACACAAGGATAGCGAAAACAGAAGAGAGGGTGAGGGAGAGTATGACGTAAACACTTTGAAACAGTTATGCAGATAGACCAAGTTAGGGCAGAACAACGTCTGCCGAGACTGCTTGTTTTCTATAATTAAAAAAAAAACTCTATGAACTTCGTAGCCGAAATTTTGGTAATCAATCTCAAAAAAGTTTAAGAAAAATTTCAAAAGTGCGGGCAACTGTTAAGAACATTTCGAAATTTTTTTGAAGCTTTCGGAATGTTTTCGAATACGCAGTTGTAACCCAATTTAGCCTGTCAAAATGCAGCTATAGGTCTCTCAAAAGGCGTATTCAATTTTGATAACTTTTATGCTCTGCGTACTTTACACGCAGAGTATATGAACTTTGATTGGATAACGGTTGGTTGTACAGGTATAAAGGAATCGAGATAGATATAGAAAAAAAATTTGATTGAGCCACGTCCGTCCGTCTGTACGTTAACACAATAACTTGAGTAAATATTGAGATATCTCAATATGGTACACGAGCTTATCTGGACCCAGAATAGATTGGTATTGAAAATGAGCGAAATCGGATAATAACCACGCCCACAATGACTAAGCCATTTTCTATGTTTCGGGAGCCATAACTCGAAGAAAAATTAACATGTCGTAATGAAATTTTGTACACATATTTTGCTTATGGCAGAAAACAGTTCTAGTAAAAATGGACGGAATCGGTTAAAGACCACGGCAACTTAGATATAAAACAAATTCAAAAGGGTCGTCGACTAGATATTTGATGATATTTCACTTATCAAGTTTTATTGTAAGAGGAAATGGGGAGACATTTTTAATTTATCTGAAGTGAAATGTACAATTGAAGCTCACGCTGAGTATATAATGTTCGGTTACACCCGAACTTAGACACCTTTACTTGTTTTGTTTTCAAAAGATATTTCAGATTTTTCCCGTATAAAATATAAATTACGGCACGTTGTATAGAAAAAAGTCGAAGCAACTCTCCAGAAAGAAAATTTCGAAAATTTAAAAAAAACTTGAGCATTGATTGGGCCACAAAACTGCTTGCTCGAAAGAATACCGAAAACTCCAAATAAAAGTTTCGAAAGTTTCATAAAACAAAAACAGAAAAAATGACCTGCAACTAAGGCTATATGATTTATTGGCAAATTTTACCACTTTTTTCCTTTTTTAAGTCTCGGTAACTCTGTCTTTCAAACAAAGATAATTGCTCATCAAAATAAATAATTCCAAGCCAGATAAAAAACTCTAAAAATGTTTATTACTTTCAATTATTCTACAAAAACTCAGAAAATAAAAATCAGTCCGTTTATCGATAGTCTGTGTATTGGTGAACGTATTAGTGTACTTCTTATGTAAGGGGCATTACCTCTTAATTTTCATTTTTTGTTTATTTAGTTTGACAACTTACTGCAGTTACTACGTTTTCGAAATTGTTTTATATAGTTTTCGTTAAATAATTCACTAAAATTAACCAACAAAAATAAGAAAGAAAAAATTATACATAAATAGACTGCAATTTTCGTAATCGCAGCTGTACACCCAAATATACGTATGTATATATCCTTTCATGTGCTTTGCAAAATCACCATTCCCTCTCCTTTCATATAATCAAATGACTTCATAACAACAAGTAATAGACCATTTATATTAACTAAATAGAACTCAGCATGCCAACACCCAGCGTAAAAATGTTATATACTTTTAGGTCAAGAGTCAGGGGGCACAGAAAATTATTTTTCTATTACTGTTTGCCTATTTAAGAGCCAATTTTCTCATTGATTTCAGCTTAAGTGGCGTTCCACCATTAAGCGTTCACATTTATGCAGCATAAACAAAAACATAAAAGAAGAAGAAGAAGAAAACAAAATCCAAATCATTGACTCGTATACCATTTCCAGTTGAATGGGGATGGAAAAGTTTTGCTAAAACTATAACATAAACATATTTAAGAAGCTGATTTTTATATACGCAGTTGTGTATTGTGTGAGCATTTATGTGCGCATATCCATATATTAAGTTTATTTTTTTCACACAAGTACATATTCAAAAACATTCATTCTATGTATGGATGTATATATGACTCATTAGGATGGTTAGTTTTCAAGCGATGTACAAGTACATGGTTTACCTTAAACTGAAAGATTGCGCTCCACCTTTATAGTTTTAAATCCCAAAAGTTTTTAAGAGATCTATTGCTAAAGTTTTTTAGTCAAAATTCAAAAAGATTATGTGTGTATTAAAGGAAAAATTGCCTTTTATTTTTTGGTTCATTTATATAAAGGTAGTCCTTAAAATTTTTTTATAATCTTTTTATTACGAATGGATAAGGTTATGGGACAAGGTTATTGTTCAGCCCCATTCATGAAAAGTATGAAGTCTTCGGCTGTGCCGTATAGTATATTAAGTTTGATTGGATAACGGTTGGTTGTACATATATAAAGGAATCGAGATAGATATAGACTTTCATATATCAAAATCATCAGGATCGAAAAAAAATTTGATTGAGCCATGTCCGTCCGTCCGTCCGTCTGTCCGTTAACACGATAACTTGAGTAAATTTTGAGGTATCTTGATGAAATTTGGTATGTAGGTTCCTGAGCACTCATCTCAGATCGCTATTTAAAATGAACGATATCGGACTATAACCACGCCCACTTTTTCGATATCGAAAATTTCGCAAAATGGAAAAAGTGCGATAATTCAATACAAAAGACAGATAAAGCGACGAAACTTGGTAGATGAGTTGAACTTATGACGCAAAATATAAAATTAGTAAAATTTTGGACAATGGGTGTGGCAGCGCCCACTTTTTAAAGAAGGTAATTTAAAACTTTTGCAGGCTGTAATTTGGCAGTCGTTGAAGATATCATGATGAAATTTGGCAGGAGCGTTACTCTTATTACTGTATGTACGCCTAATAAAAATTAGCAAAATCAGAGAAGGACCACGCCCACTTTGAAAAAAAAAAATTTTTTAAAGTAAAATTTTAACAAAAAATTTAATATCTTTACAGTATATAAGTAAATTATGTCAAGATTCAACTCCAGTAATGATATGGTGCAACAAAATACAAAAATAAAAGAAAATTTTAAAATGGGCGTGGCTCCGCCCTTTTTCATTTAATTTGTCTAGGATACTTTTAATGCCATAAATCGAACAAAAATTAACCAATCCTTTTGAAATTTGGTAGGGGCATAGATTTTATGGCGTTAACTGTTTTCTGTGAAAATGGGCGAAATCGGTTGATGCCACGCCCAGTTTTTATACACAGTCGTCCGTCTGTCCTTCCGCATGGCCGTTAACACGATAACTTGAGCAAAAATCGATATATCTTTACTAAACTCAGTTCACGTACTTATCTGAACCCACTTTACCTTGGTATGAAAAATGAACGAAATCCGACTATGACCACGCCCACTTTTTCGATATCGAAAATTGCGAAAAATGAAAAAAATGCCATAATTCTATACCAAATACGAAAAAAGGGATGAAACATGGTAAGGTAATTGGATTGTTTTATTGACGCGAAATATAACTTTAGAAAAAACTTTATAAAATGGTTGTGACACCTACCATATTAAGTAGAAGAAAATGAAAAAGTTCTGCAGGGCGAAATAAAACACCCTTAAAATCTTGCCAGGTATTACATATATAAATAAATTAGCGGTATCCAACCGATAATGTTCTGGGTCACCCTAGTCCACATTTTGGTCGATATCTGGAAAACGCCTTCACATATACAACTACCACCACTCCCTTTTAAAACTCTCATTAATACCTTTAATTTGATACCCATATCGTACAAACTCATTCTAGAGTCACCCCTGGTCCACCTTTATGGCGATATCTCGAAAAGGCGTCCACCTATAGAACTAAGCCCCACACCCTTTTAAAATACTCATTAACACCTTTCTTTTGATACCCATATTGTACAAACAAATTCTAGGGTCACCCCTGCTCCACCTTTATGGCGATATCTCGAAACGGCGTCCACCTATGGAACTAAGGAATACTCCCTTTTAAAATACTCATTATCACCTTTCTTTTGATGCCCATATTGTACAAACAAATTCTAGGGTCACCCCTGGTCCACCTTTATGGCGATATCTCGAAAATGCGACCACCTATACAACAACCACCACTCCCTTTTAAAACCCTCATTAATACCTTTAATTTGATACCCATATCGTACAAACAAATTCTAGGGTCACCCCTGGTCCACCTTTATGGCGATATCTCGAAATGGCGTCCACCTATGGCACTAAGGATTACTCCCTTTTAAAATACTCATTAACACCTTTCTTTTGATACCCATATTGTACAAACAAATTCTAGGGTCACCCCTGGTCCACCTTTATGGCGTTATCTCGAAACGGCGTCCACCTATGGAACTAAGAATTACTCCCTATTAAAATACTCATTAATACCTTTAATTTGATATCCATATCGTACAAATGCATTCTAGAGTCACCCCTGGTCCACCTTTGTGGCTATATTCCGAAAAGGTGTCCACCTATAGAACTAAGCCCCACACCCTTTTAAAATACTCATTAACACCTTTCTTTTGATACCCATATTGTACAAACAAATTCTAGGGTCACCCCTGGTCCACCTTTATGGCGATATCTCGAAATGGCGTCCACCTATGGCACTAAGGATTACTCCCTTTTAAAATACTCATTAACACCTTTCTTTTGATACCCATATTGTACAAACAAATTCTAGGGTCACCCCTGGTCCACCTTTATGGCGTTATCTCGAAACGGCGTCCACCTATGGAACTAAGAATTACTCCCTTTTAAAATACTCATTAATACCTTTAATTTGATATCCATATCGTACAAACGCATTCTAGAGTCACCCCTGGTCCACCTTTATGGCGATATTTCGAAAAGGCGACCACCTATACAACAACCACCACTCCCTTTTAAAATCCTCATTAATACCTTTAATTTGATATCCATATCGTACAAACACAGTCTAGAGTCACCCCTGGTCCACTTTTATGGCGATATTTCGAAACGGCATCCACCTATAGAACTAAGGCCCACTCCCTTTTAAAATACTCATTAACACCATTCGTTTGATGCCCATATTGTACAAACAAATTCTAGGGTCACCCTGGTCCACCTTTATGGCGATATCTCGAAACGGCGTCCACCTATGGAACTAAGGATTACTCCCTTTTAAAATACTCATTAACACCTTTCATTTGATACCCATATCGTACAAACGCATTCTAGGGTCACCCCTGGTCCACCTTTATGACGATATCTCGAAACGGCGTCCGCCTATAGAACTAAGGCCCACTCCCTTTTAAAATACTCATTAACACCTTTCGTTTGATGCCCATATTGTGCAAACGCATTCTAGAGTCACCCCTGGTCCATCTTTACGGCGATATCTCGAAAAGGCGTCCATCTATAGAACTTAGGTCCACGCCCTTTTAAAATACTCATTAATACCTTTCATTTGATACCCATATCGTACAAACGCATTCTAGAGTCAACCCTGATCCACCTTTATGGATATATCCCTAAATGGCGTCCACCTATAGAACTATGGCGCACTCCCTAATAAAATACTCTTTAATGCCTTTCATTTGATACACATGTCATACAAACACATACCAGGGTTTCCCTCGGTCCATTTTCCTACATGGTTATTTTCCCTTATGTTGTCACCATAGCTCTCAACTGAGTATGTAATATTCGGTTACACCCGAACTTAACCTTCCTTACTTGTTTTTATATAAACTTGAGAGTTCTCTCTACGATTGGAAAACCCAAAATTGCATTGCGTCACCTCTAAAGATTGAGATGAAACCTGGCATTTTAGGCTATCAGTTTGGATAATTTTATACTCAGTTGAGCATAGCTCACAGAGTATATTAACTTTGATTGGATAACGGTTGAATGTACAGGTATAAAGGAATCGAGATAGATATAGACTTTCATATATCAAAATCATCAGGATCGAAAAAAAATTTGATTGAGCCATGTCCGTCCGTCCGTCCGTCTGTCCGTTAACACGATAACTTGAGCAAATTTTGAGGTATCTTGATGAAATTTGCTATGTAGATTCCTGAGCACTCATCTCAGATCGCTATTTAAAATGAACAATATCTAACTACAACCACGCCCACTTTTTCGATATCGAAAATTTCGAAAAACCGAAAAAGTGCAATAATTCATTACCAAAGATGGATAAAGCGATGAAACTTGGTAAGTGAGTTGAACTGATGACGCAGAATAGAAAATTAGTAAAATTTTGGACAATGGGCGTGGCACCGCCCACTTTGAAAAGAAGGTAATTTAAAAGTATTGCAAGCAGTAATTTGGCAGTCGTTGAAGATATCATGATGAAATTTGGCAGGAACGTTACTCCTATTACTATATGTGTGCTTAATAAAAATTAGTAAAATCGGAGAACGACCATGCTCACTTTTAAAAAAAAATTTTTTTAAAGTCAAATTTTAACAAAAAATTTTATATCTTTACAATATATAAGTAAATTATGTCAACATTCAACTCCAGTAATGATATGGTGCAACAAAATGCAAAAATAAAAGAAAATTTCAAAATGGGCATGGCTCCTCCGTTTTTCATTTAATTTGTCTAGGATAATTTTAATGCCATAAGTCGAACAAAAATTTACCAGTCCTTGTGAAATTTGGTAGGGGCGTAGATTCTAGGACAATAACTTATTTCTGTGAAAAAGGGCGAAATCGGTTGAAGCCACGCCCAGTTTTTTTACACAGTCGTCCGTCTGTCCTTCCGCATGGCCGTTAACATGATAACTTGAGCAAAAATCGATATATCTTTACTAAACTCAGTTCACATACTTATCTGAACTCACTTTGTATTGGTATAAAAATTTATCGAAATCCCACTATGACCACGCCCACTTTTTCGATATCGAATATTACCAAAAACGAAAAAAATTCCATAATTCTATACCAAATACGAAAAAAGGGATGAAACATGGTATTTGGATTGGTTTATTGACGCAAAATTTAACTTTAAAAAAAAACTTTGTAAAATGGGTGTGACACCTACCATATTAAGTAGAATGAAATGAAAAAGTTCTACAGGGCGAAATAAAAAACCCTTGAAATCTTGGCAGGAATACTGTTCGTGGTAATATATATATGAATAAATTAGCGGTATCCAAGAGATGATGTTCTGGGTCACCCTGGTCCACCTTCATGGCGATATCTCGAAAAGGCGACCACCTATACAACTACCAGCACTCCCTTTTAAAACCTTCATTAATACCTTTAATTTGATACCAATATCGTACAAACGCATTCTAGAGTCACCCCTGGTCCACCTTTATGGCGATATCTCGAAAAGGCGTCCACCTATAGAACTAAGGGCCACTCCCTTTTAAAATTCTCATTAACCCCTTTCATTTGATACCCATATCGTACAAACAAATTCTATAGTCAACCCTGGTCCACCTTTATGGCGATATCTCGAAACGGCGTCCACCTATGGAACTAAGAATCACGCCCTTTTGAAATACTCATTAACACCTTTCGTTTGATACCCATATTGCACAAACGCATTCTAGAGTCACCCCTGGTCCACATTTATGGTTATATCTCGAGAAGGCGTCCACCTACAGAACTAAGGCCCACTCCCTTTTAAAATACTCATTAATGCCTTTCGTTTGATACCCATATTGTACAAACGCATTCTAGAGTCACCCCTGGTCCACCTTTATGCCGATATCTCGAAAAGGCGACCACCTATACAACTACGACTACTACCTTTTAAAACCCTCATTAATACCTTTCTTTTGATACCCATATCGTACAAACAAATTCTAGGGTCACCCCTGGTCCACCTTTATGCCGATATCTCGAAAAGGCGTCCAATTATGGAACTAAGGATCACTCCCTTTTAAAATGCTCATTAACACCTTTCATTTCATACCCATATGGTACAAACAAATTCTAGAGTCAACCCTGATCCACCTTTATGGCGATATCCCTAAATGGCATCCACCTATAGAACTATGGCCCACTCCATCATAAAATACTCTTTAATACCTTTCATTTGATACATATGTATGTCATACAAACACATTCCATGATTACCCTCGATTCATTTTCCTACATGGTTATTTTCCCTTATGTTGTCACCATAGCTCTCAACTGAGTATGTAATGTTCGGTTACACCCGAACTTAACCTTCCTTACTTGTTAATAATATATTCACCATACCAAAAGAATAAAAAATGTATTTTGTTATGACCCAGCCTAATACGAATATACACACGCAAACGTATCTTTTCACTTAGCTGTACGTGTTTATATGCGTTAGGAATAGATTTTTGGTCATTATTATTTATTTCATCTCTCTTTCCATTATCCACAATCTATTATCCCCTTCTATTACTACGCCTTGCGTTTTTCAGTTGATCGCCTATTATTTATGCATTGTTGTTATTGCTGTTGCTTTTCCTCCCATTTAGCTTCGGCTTTCTCGTACTGATGTTGTTATAAGCAACAACAATAGCAATAGCCTAAGGCACAGAAAACATAATAACAATAAAAATTACAACAACAATGCTCAAAAATAAGTAAGGCGTCATATTTATCATTTAATCATAAGTTGTAGAGTTGTACGTCAGCTTATATCTATGTATTTAAAACTATGTACCGCAACAACACCAACGCCAAATGCTGCTCCAGCACCAATCAACCCGCCAACCAGCCAACCAACCAACCACGTCCATGCCAGCTGTGGTTCGGCGCGTACTGCGGTTCTAATACTGTTATTACTACTAAAGCTATTACAATTTTATTTTTACTGTCATGCAATCAAAATAACAACAACATACTAAGTTGGCATAAAAGCATTATCAATAACAACAACAAAAACAGCAATGGTAACTGCACGAAAAGTTTTGAGGGCACAATTTTCATGGGTCGTCAATGTCTCGGCAACCGATGCGAAATGCATAAAAAATATATTATCACTATATGCGGTTTTTCGTTATTTGTAACTGTGTGTGCGTGCAAATGTTTGGGTGGGACCAATAAGCATGTTTTTATTTTTAAATAGATAACTTTGTACAATAGAGAAAAAGTTCCCCAATTTTCTGACACCAATTTCTGATTGAAGGAATATCTCAAATAATAACATCTGTGGGGTATGCGAAAGCTCGGTAGAGACAATGAAGGGAAGGAAAGGGAAAAGAATCTTATTTCTCAGTATATTTAGTGCTTATTTAATTCGGCTTGGGAAGTTCGATGTGAAACCGAGTGTTCTTAAATTAACTCGAGCTCGTCCAGGAAATGAATTTAAACCACAACAGAGGATTTAATTACGGTCCTGTAGAGAAGAGCTTTGTCGGCTTATTCGCGATAGCAAAGTCGATAGCAAAACGATAATTTTTTTCATAACATACCGATAAATTTGTGATAAATAGTTCATAGGGTATTATATCGATAACTTTGCGAAAAGATTTTAATAACAAATCTATAATTTTTCGATAATAAGCCAGGAACTTTTCGTTACCAAACCGATAACTCGTTGATAAAAAATCTTTATCTTCCGTACAGATAGCATATTGGAAACCCTTCAATAACAAGCAGATGACTCGTCTTTAACTTGTCGATAAATACGAATATGAAATGGACAACACTCGTCGATAACAAAGCAGTAACTCATCAAAAACGGCCTCAGTTTTGACTTCTAATTTTACCTCTCTTCCCTCCACCTTTGTTGTCCACTCCTTTCTTCTCTTTTATTTTTTTTCTTTTCTTTTATTTTATTTTATTTTTTTTCTTTTCTTTTCTTTTCTTTTCTTCTCTTTTCTTTTCTTTTCTTTTCTTTTCTTTTCTTTTCTTTTCTTTCTCTTCAATGCATTAATATCTTGCCTCTTGCTCATGATTGACTCAAAATATATATTTGGTTATGGGAAAAATAATGTTGGATGACTAAGACAGTTACACATGGTCAAATCTTATCATTTGGGATACACCTAACATTTTTCATCTGTGAATTTCAAACATAAATTTCCCAATTAAAAGAATCAATGAGGTGATTCGAGTCTTCTTCGAAGTCAAATGCCAATACCAGCATATTTAGTACTCACTTGCCAAAAGTGCACACTTAGCACATTAACACACAATATTTACCTGATTGTAAAGTGCTGCAACAACAACAACAACAACAACCTGATTGTAATTTACACTTTCATGTAATACCAATAAAAAAAATTAAAAAAAACAAACATTCAAAAGGGTGAGTATATTAATAGGAACAGAACAAATGTTGGTAAGCAGCTTTGCCATTACAGAATAATCAACTTTTCTTTATAAATATGTACAAAAGTAGATGTATGTATGTATGTATGTATATTTAATCCCTCTTATATTAGGCATATTAATACATGCATTTGTATGTGCAATAAATGGGCTATAATCTTCATATTTGATTGCCTGCGGACCACAAATCCCATAAATTGAAACAACAACAAATATGTTTAGCTGATAGCACAGTCCATATCAAAATTACTTATAAACTGAAAATGTTTCTTTTGGAGGGGTGTATAACAAAATTACAACTTACAAAATTTCGAAATAAATAGTTCCTACCTCATGAAATCCGGACAAACAAAAATGGTTGGTTGGAAACTTTAACTTTCGTTGAGTTTATATACGTACTCTAAAGCCTTCCACCTTATTTCTAGCATGAAGGGAAGCTCGAAGGTATACTGTGCCAAAATATTATATTGTAATTGAAATTTCTTACTGCTGGACAGTCGCAGATCTCCATCTCTGGGAGAATGTAGCTGCGACATGAGATATTGTTAACCTCAATTGTTTAGTGCCTGGTGAGTAACGCAAGCGAGTTGATTTTATCATTTATATTCATTTTTTGTTGTCATATCGCCTTACTGATTTGTAACATCGCGAGCTTGAATCGACCTCAAGGCCTAACAATAATTATTTTATCATTTATATTGTTACGATATATTTTTCTTAATTGAAAAAAATTTTTTAATTAGAATGGAAGAAAGAAAAAATTTAGACAACTGCCAAAGCTCGTTGTATAGATCCATTTCGGGAACTGCTAAATGACCTTGATTTCATAGGCTTATGAGATATAAACAATTCATATTTTTGATATGTAGCGATAAAGTTGAAAGGCAAGTCTGCAAAAATCTGCATATAAACGCATAAACAACAAAGAGTAGTTTGAGAAAAAAAAAAATTGGATGCCGACAGGTACCGTTACATAATCATATAAGCTTTTTGTCAGATACTGACATTCACCACGCACACACGCACACACTCATACATAATATGTTGACACTCTTGTTTATGGTTATGTTTAAAATGTAAGCACGTTATAATAATAATGTTGTTCAACGCCTATAGTGTTGATGTCTAAATACTTGACTTTCTTGACGTCTCACCGTTACCTTTACACCGCAATTCAATTTACCCGCTCACTGCACACACTTGCCTCCTCTTCTCGTTTAGATTTCAGATTTCACTCAATAAGCTTATAATTTACATCACCTCTTTTGATCCTCGTCACATCTAACCTCATATTGTTTACACAGCCATATCGGTATGTTTATCCTAAGTATGAATCTACACATACACGCCCGCTTAATTTGCTTTCTCGACCCGCACGATTCACACTCAAGCATATCCGCCCATCAATCGTTGCGTCAGATCAACTTGCGTTTATGATGGCAAATTGTTTATACGTGTCTGTCAGTCAGTCATTCAGCAGCAACAATGCACTTAACGTGTTAGTGTATGTGTGTTAGTCACTTAACAACATCGTGCCTATCGCCCTACACGGCGTATGAGTGCTTTATTATTAGTGCATGCTTAGTTTGATTGCCTGTTGTTCGGTTTTTTGGTTTATTTATTTGTTATGCTTGATTTGATTGCTTTTGCTCATGTGAAATAGTTGTTGTTTCTTGTTATATTATTTGTTGTCGCTTTGATTCAGTTGATTGTGCTTTTGACGGCTGCTGCGTGCCACGAGCGCCGCAGTTTATTTAACCACGTGCTTTCATACTCTTTCACACATACACACAATAGCGTGCTTGTGAATGCTGGCAGTAAAACAAAGAATATCTTGAAAAACGCCTAGTTTTGTGCGTAGCTGTTGGCTGGAAGCATCTTTAATAAACATCTATGTTTACATACGTTTTTTATACTCAGCTGAGCAGAGCTCGCAGAGTATATTAATTTTGATCGCATGACGGTACCCCGTAACGGCATAAACTAATCGATATATATATACTTCTATATATCAAAATGATCTGGGCGAAAAAATAAATTCATTTAGCCATGTCAGTCCGTCGGTCCGTCCGTCCGTAAACACGATAACTTGAGTAAATTTTGAGGTAAGTTCCTGGTATGTAAGTTCCTGGGCACTCATCTCAGATCGCCATTTAAAATGAACGACATCGGACTATAACCACACCCACTTTTTCCATATCGAAAATTTCGAAAAACGGAAAAAGTGCGATAATTCATTACCAAAGACGAATAAAGCGATGAAACTTGGTAGGTAGACCTTATGACGCAGAATAGAAAATTAGTAAAATTTTGGACAATGGGCGTGGCACCGCCTAATTTAAAAGTTTTGCAAGCTGTAATTTGGCAGTCGTTGAAGATATCATGACGAAATTTGGCGTTAACGTTACTCCTATTATTATATGTGTGCTATATAAAAATTAGCAAAATCGGTTGGCGAACACGCCCACTTTTTAAAAAAAAAGTTTTAAGAGTAAAATTTTAACAAAAAAATACAAATATAAAAGAAAATTTTAAAATGTCCGCAGCCCCGCCCTTTTTCATTTAATTCGTCTAGAATACTTTTAATGCCATAAGTAGAACAAAAATTTTCCAATCCTTGTGTAATTTGGTAGGACATAGATTCTTGACGATAACTGTTTTCTTTCAAAATGGACGAAATCGGTTGAAGCCAAGCCCAGTTTTTATACACAGTCGACCGTCTGTCCTTCCGCTCTGCCATTAACACGATAACTTGCACAAACATCGATATATCTTAACTAAACTTAACTATCTTATTTAGCTGGCTCGAGGTCTGTGTTGTAAAATAAAACACCGTTGATGATTTTTTTCTTTTTTCTCAACCAATATATTTCGACTGCTCTGCGACAATCGTCATCAGGGTTACAAAACTAATAAAAACAAAAATAATAATAAATAAACAATTAACAAATTATCAATTTTTGTTGTTATATCGGCCTACTGATTTGTAAGATCGCGAGTTTGAATCGAGCTCAAGGCCTAACAATAATTATTTTCAAACTCGCGATCTTACAAATCAGTAGGCCGATATAACAACAAAAATTGTTAATACATCCCAGAGCACGGGGAAAAAGTGTCAATAAAATATGACGCTATGGCATCATCGCCATAAACAAAGTCCAATTTTCGCAACTATTCTGTAACAGATGTCGCAGTGCTGTGAATATCAATTGGCAAGAACCAGAATTGAAGTAGGAATAATGAAGACAAACAAAAAACCGCTGTGATGGCTGAATGGTTATAGCAGCGGCGCCTAAACGTTGCCGATGAAGGAATTTAGCAGTTCCCGAAATGGATCTATACAACGAGCTTTGGCAGTTGTCTAAATTTTTTCTTTCTTCTATTCTAATTTAAAATTTTTTCGATTAAGAAAAAATATATTATAACAATAATAATGATATTATAATTATTGTTAGGCCTTGAGCTCGGTTCAAACTCGCGATATTAACAAATTATCACAAAAAATTTTTATCATTTTACATCCGCACATACGTTTCTTAGCACGTCTGCCCTGTGTGACGTGGAGTATGGTACTGTCTTCCTCTAAGCAAGTGTTTGTATATATGCGCGGAATTGTCCACGTCGCTCTTAAAGCTGAGTCGTATGTTAGTCGGTACGTTGATAATTTGTAACATTTCAAGAGTAAATCGTTTACTGTAGTGTTGTTCTTGTTGCAGTATTTTGGTCTCGTCAAAGTTAGGTAAGTGCCCACTAGCTGCACAGTGTGCCATGAGTGCTGTTTTCTGGTTATTTTGTTGATGGCATTGTTTTAGATCGGATTTTTGTTGTGATAGTCTTGTTTTTAGTTTGGACTTAGTTGTACCGACATAAATACTATTGCAAGCTTCCTCAACCTTGCCTTTACAGGGAATTTTATACACAACGTTGCTTTTGTCCATATTTGGTATAGTTGACTTCGTTTTATTGAAAAATTGTTTTAAAGTATTAGACGGCTTATGTGCTATTTTTGTGTTATCCTTGTTGTAACAATCAGATTTAGCCAAACGTTCTGATAATTGAGGTACCTAGGCCAGCGACTTAAAATTTAATGGTTTTCCGGGTTTTTGTGTGTTATTTGGCAATTTAGCTTTTTTGATTAACCTTCTTATTGTGTGTTTAGGAAAATCATTATTTCTTAACAATATGACTATTTCATTTTTTATTTCCTTGTGGTACACTTCGTCTGAGGTAAGTAGCATTTTCCGTATAGAGCCCAATGCTGCATTTACAATCATGGAATTCGGATGCTTAGAATTAAAATTTATAGTTCGTCCTGAAGCTATTTCTTTCTTATACCACTTAAGTTTTAGTTGATTGCCTCGTCTGTTTATTTCAGAGTCTAAATAAGCTAATTTTCCGTTATTTTCTACTTCTACAGTAAATTTTATATTCTTGTCAAAATTTTAGAGTGTGCCAAGTGTATTTTGTATCTCATTTTCACGTACTATGGCAAAGAGGTCATCGACGTATTTCGTAAGTATCCTAGGTTTATACCGCAATTTTTCCATACTACTATCTAAAATTTTCGCCATTATTATATCCGCTATGATTGGGGATGTGGGCGCTCCCATCGGCATTCCTTTCAATTACGTTGTATATGGTATTATTAAACTTAAAATAGCTGCTCTCTTTTATACAGAACGTTGTTATCTCCATAAGCAGCTGTTTGGGTATCTTTGTGAACTCTTTAATCATTACCCACTTTTCTTGTATTGTATCGAGTACCAGCTGTATTGGTATACTCGGAAAAAGTGATAACACGTCGAAGGAAATAAGTTTTTCGTCATCAAATATATAAGTGTTATTTACCCTTTCTTTAAACTCGAGCGTATTTTTGATATTATATGTGGAATTTGACGTTATGTTTTTTAATATTTCAGCAATATATTTGCACAAACTATATGAGGGTGATCCAATCGCTGAACAAATTGGCCTTAATGGAGTGCCTTCCTTATGGATCTTAGGGAGGCCATAGATTCTGGGTGGAAGCGCAGTTGTTGTTGTAAGTCTATTTCTCTCAGACTTCGTGATTAAATCCATTTTAAAAAGCTTAACTACTAGGCAGTTGTTCTTATTCTGCAATCGTGATGTTGGGTCCTGTCTTTGAACCCTATATGTAGTTAAATCCATTAAAATTTACAACACAGACCTCGAGCCAGCTAAATAAGATAGTTATTTGAAGAATTAGGTCGCCAAAAATACAATTTAACTAAACTTAGTTCACGTAGTTATCTGAAGCCACTTTATCTTGGTATAAAATATGGCCGAAATCCGACTATGACCACGCCCACTTTTTCGATATCGAAAATTACGAAAATTGAAAAAAAAATGCCATAATTCTATACCAAATACGAGAAAAGGGATGAAACATGGTGATTGGATTGGTTTTTTGACGCAAAATATAACTTTGGAAAAAACTTCGTAAAATGGGTGTGACACCTACCATATTAAGTAGTGAAAAAGTTCTGCAGAGCGAAATCAAAAGCCCTTGGAATCATGGCAGGAATACTGTTTGTGGGATTACATATATAAATAAATAAGCGGTACCCGACAAACGATGTTCTGGTTCACCCTGGTCCATATTTTGGTCGATATCTCGAAAATGCCTTCACATATACAACTACGGCCTACTCCCTTTTAAACCCCTTATTAATACCTTTAATTTGATACCCATATCGTACAAACACATTACAGAGTCACCCCTGGTCCACCTCTATGGCGATATCTCGAAAAGGTATCCACCTATAGAACTCTATAGGCCCACTCCCTTTTAAATAATCATTAACACCTTTCATTTGATACCCATATCGTACAACGCACATTCCAGAGTCACCCCTCGCCACCTTTATGGCCATATCCTGAAATTCCGTCCACCTATAGAACTATGGCGCACTCCGTTTTAAAATACCCTTTAATACCTTCCATTTGAAACCCATGTCATACAAGCACATTCCAGGGTTACCCTAGGTTCATTTTCCTACATTGTGATTTTCATTTATTTTGTCTCCAAAGCTCACAGCTGAGTATGTAATGTTCGGATACGCCCGAACCTAGCCTTCTTTATTTGTTAAACATAGTTTATATGATAGGAAATATACATAAATAAGTATGTATGTAGGCGTGTCTAATCGACGGTCTGTTTAAACGACCCGTTAGCTTTCTTATATGCTTTGAGCTTTCTTCAATATTTTGAATGTACGAAAAATGAGAAATTCCACACCAAATTTTTTAGACAAATTTTTTTTAAATAAATATTTCACTGAAATTTTTTTTAAAAACTCGTAGTTTACTGATCTTCGTATGATGCAAATAAAACCAGTTTATATGTAAATTGAGAAAAAAATAAGTAGTACATTTCTTGTTTATTTCTTTCTCCGCCAGCAGCAACCCGTTTTGAGTACGCCAGGGTTGAATGTTTGTTATACCTAATGCCAAGACGTGATCGTCAATGCGATATCAAGCGCGATGCCCACAATTTGTATCCTTTTGGGTACTTCGAGGTGCAAGTCTTGATCGTAACTTCATTATTTTACTATGAAATGGACCGAATACGGAGTCTTGAGGAATATGGCATCTTGATGTAAGCTTTTATGTTTCAGCTGACATTTCATGTTCAGACACTGGAGCATCGTGGCAGCTGTAGAGCGATGTACCTAAACAGTGCATGGTGTACCAAGTTGTTGCTCAATGATAAATGTTAACAAGTATAAAAAGTGTTATCGGTGAGCTAAAGACCAATAAACGGTTTGTTAATCAAATGTAATAAATTTGCTCTCGATGTGTTATCATTTTTTTTTTTTTTGTCGATGAGTAGTGGGTAAGTTTTCGGTTGTTTACCGAAAAACTATCGATATTTCATCAAATATTTATCAAAAAATCATTGTTTTGTTATCAAAAAGTTATCGACTTGTTATTCAAAAGTTATCGATTTGTTATCGAATGGTAATAAGGGGTATTAATAAGTGTTAATAATATATTTGGGCCAAGCTTCTCTTCCGATTTGCGTGGTGCTCCTTTTTAATTTTTCATACAAATTGGAGGGATGGTTCCTACATCCTTTACGCCGACTCCGAGCGGAATCTGCAAGGCAGCTGAGTTTTCAGGGAATGTTTGACAAATCATTTCCTAGGGGCGACCTCGCTTAGAAAAACTGTTTTCCAATTGAAAAAACACTTTTATATAAGTTTCTGATGTTTTTTGTCCGGGACTTGAACCCTGGATCTTCGATGTGATAGGCGGAGCACGCTACCACCACACCACGGTCGCCGTGTTACCACTTTGTTATTGGAACGCTATCGTTTTTTTTTTATAGAAAAATTTTTGAATTCTTATCCAATTTGCTATCAAAAAGTTGTCGATATGCTATTAAAAAGTTGTCGATTTTTAGTCGGAGTGTTGTAAATTTTTTATCGGCGTGCTACCGATTTGTTATGGAAAATTTATCTCTGGGCGAGCTGTATTTAATTGAAAAATATTTATTTTCTAGACGTACACCTGAATGTTTACACATCGAGCTTAATGAGTACTATGTACTCACGCCTTCTTCGTTCATATATTTCCATGGTTTCCGTCGTCGGCTTTTCCTTGCCCATGGATTGTCAATAAAACGAATAAAACTGTGAGCGAAGTTCACGTCTTACATAAATAGTGAAATCGCCACTATTGAAAAGCGGACTCAATCTTTCATTTTCAAAACTATGTTTCACAAGCTTATCTCAGAATTTGTTTCAAAACATCTATTTAAGCATAGGGATTTTTATAAAAAGAAGTACCGAGATGGGGCGTTTTTGAAAAATTTGTTAGATAAAATACTTCCGAACTGGCAGCTAAGCTATGTATGATGATAATTCAACCAGCAGCCCAAGAATTTGAAAAAAATTCTTAAAACTAGTTTTCGGAAATAAATCGGTGCATCGGTGCATCATAACAATTGACTTAAGAAATTTAGAGTGAAAATTCTTACAACACAAGGATTCATGAAGAACAGTGACAAAAGCCCTTTTTTAATCAATTAAACATAGCTTAAACAAGTAAGGAAGGCTAAGTTCGGGTGTAACCGAACATTACATACTCAGTTGAGAGCTATGGAGACAAAATAAGGAAAATCACCATGTAGGAAAATGAACCTAGGGTAACCCTGGAATGTGGTTGTATGACATGTGTATCAAATGGAAGGTATTAAAGAGTATTTTAAGAGAGAGTAGGCCATAGTTCTATGGATGGACGCCATTTAGGGATATCGCCATAAAGGTGGACCAGAGCTGACTCTAGCATTTGTTTGTACGATATGGGTATCAAATGAAAGGTGTTACTGAGCATTTTAAGAGGAAGTGGGCCTTAGGTCTATCGGTGGACGCCTTTTCGAGATATCGCCATTAAGGTGGACCAGGGTGACTCTAGAATGTATTTGTACGATATTGGTATCAAATTAAAGGTATTAATGAGGGTTTTAAAAGGGAGTGGTGGTAGTTGTATAGGTGGTCGCCTTTTCGAGATATCGCCATAAAGGTCGGTCAGAGGAATACGTTTGTACAATATGGGTATCAAACGAAAGGTGTTAATGAGTATTTTAAAAGGGAATGGGGCTTTAGTTCTATAGGTGAACGCCTTTTCGAGATATCGCCATAAAGGTGGACCAGGGTTGACTCTAGAATGTTTGTACGATATGGGTATCAAACGAAAGGTGTTACTGAGCATTTTAAGAGGGAGTGGGGATTAGGTCTATAGGTGGACGCCTTTTCGAAATGTCGCCATTAGGGTGGGCCAGGGGTGACTCTAGAATGTGTTTGTATGATATGGGTATCAAATGAAAGATGGTAATGAGTATTTTAAAAGGGAGTAATCCTTAGTTTTATAGGTGGACGTCTTTTCGAGATATCGCCATAAAGGTGGACCAGGGGTGACTCTAGAATGTTTGTACGATATGGGTATCAAACGAAAGGTGTTACTGAGCATTTTAAGAGGGAGTGGGGATTAGGTCTATAGGTGGACGCCTTTTCGAAATGTCGCCATTAGGGTGGGCCAGGGGTGACTCTAGAATGTGTTTGTATGATATGGGTATCAAATGAAAGATGGTAATGAGTATTTTAAAAGGGAGTAATCCTTAGTTCTATAGGTGGACGTCTTTTCGAGATATCGCCATAAAGGTGGACCAAGGGTTACTCTAGAATGCTTGTACGATATGGGTATCAAACGAAAGGTGTTTCTGAGCATTTTAAGAGGGAGTAGGCAAGAGGTCTATAGGTGGACGCATTTTCGAGATATCGCCATTAGGGTGGGCCAGGGGTGACTATAGAATGTTTGTACGATATGGGTATCAAACGAAAGGTGTTACTGAGCATTTTAATAGGGAGGGGGCATTAGGTCTATAGGTGGACGCCTTTTCGAGATATCGCCATTAGGGTGGGCCAGGGGTGACTCTAGAATGTGTTTGTACGATATGGGTATCAAATGAAAGGTGGTAATGAGTATTTTAAAAGGGAGTGATCCTTAGTTCTATAGGTGGACGCCTTTTCGAGATATCGCCATAAATGTGGACCAAGGGTGACTCTAGAATGTTTGTACGATATGGGTATCAAACGAAAGATGTTACTGAGCATTTTAAGAGGGAGTGGGCATTAGGTCTATAGGTCGACGCCTTTTCGAGATATCGTCATTAGGGTGGGCCAGGGTGACTCTAGAATGTGTTTGTACGATATGGGTATCAAATGAAAGGTGGTAATGAGTATTTTAAAAGGGAGTAATCCTTAGTTCTATAGGTGGACGCCTTTTCGAGATATCGCCATAAAGGTGGACAAAGGGTGACTCTAGAATGTTTGTACGATATGGGTATCAAACGAAAGGTGTTACTGAGCATTTTAAGAGGGAGTGGACATTAGGTCTATAGGTGGACGCCTTTTCGAGATATCGCCATTAGGGTGGGCCAGGGGTGACTCTAGAATGTTTGTACGATATGGGTATCAAACGAAAGGTGTTACTGAGCATTTTAAGAGGGAGTGGGCATTAGGTCTATAGGTTGACGCCTTTTCGAGATATCGCCATTAGGGTGGGCCAGGGGTGACTCTAGAATGTTTGTACGATATGGGTATCAAACGAAAGGTGTTACTGAGCATTTTAAGAGGGAGTGGGCATTAGGTCTATAGGTGGACGCCTTTTCGAGATATCGCCATTTGGGTGGGCCAGGGGTGACTCTAGAATGTGCTTGTACGATATGGGTATCAAACGAAAGGTGTTACTGAGCATTTTAAGAGGGAGTGGGCATTAGGTCTATAGGTGGACGCCTTTTCGAGATATCGCCATTTGGGTGGGCCAGGGGTGACTCTAGAATGTGCTTGTACGATATGGATATCAAATTAAAGGTATTAATGAGGGTTTTAAAAGCGAGTGGCCTTTAGATGTATATGCGAAGGCGTTCTCGCGATATCGACCAAAATGTGGCCCAGGTGATCCAGAAGATCATCTGTCGGGTACTGCTAATTTATTTATATATGCAATACCACTAACAGTATTCCTGCCAAGATTCCATGGGCTGTTTATTTCGCCTTATAGAACTTTTTCATTATCTTCTACTTAATATGGTAGGTGTCACACCCATTTTACAAAGTTTTTTCCAAAGTTATATTTTGCGTCAATAAACCAATCCAGTTACCATGTTTTATCCCTTTTTTTCGTATTTGGTATAGAATTATGGCATTTTTTTCATTTTTCGTAATTTTCGATATCGATAAAGTGGGGGTGGTTATGGTCGGATTTGGGCCATTTTTTATACCAAGATAAAGTGAGTTCAGATGAGTGCGTGGGCTAAGTTTAGTAAAGATATATCGGTTTTTGCTCAAGTTATTGTGTTAACGGCCGAGCGGAAGGACAGACGGTGGACTGTGTATAAAAACTGGGCGTGG
Organism: Eurosta solidaginis; assembly: GCF_040869045.1. Taxonomy (NCBI): domain Eukaryota; kingdom Metazoa; phylum Arthropoda; class Insecta; order Diptera; family Tephritidae; genus Eurosta; species Eurosta solidaginis. The sequence continues at coordinate 6,489,296 of NC_090319.1, forward strand.
CTTCCACCGATTTCGCCCATTTTCACAGAGAACAGTTACCGTCATAGAATCTATACCCCTACCAAATTTGAGAAGGATTGGTAAATTTTTGTTCGACATTAAAAGTATTCTAGACAAACTAAATGAAAATGGGCGGAGCCAAGCCCATTTTGAAATTATCTTCCTTTTTTGTATTTTGTTGCATCATATCATTACTGGAGTTGAATTTTGACTTAATTTACTTATATACAGTAAAGATATTAAATTTTTTGTTAAAATTTAAATTTAAAAAAAATTTTTTTTAAAAAGTGGGCGTGTTCTTCATCCAATTTTGCTAATTTTTATTTAGCTCATATACAGTAATAGTAGTAACGTTCCTGCCAAATTTCATCATGATATCTTCAACGACGGCCAAATTACAGCTTGCAAAACTTTTAAATTACCTTCTTGTAAAAGTGGGCGGTGCCACGCCCATTGTCCAAGATCTTACTAATTTTCTATTCTGCGTCATAACGTCAACCCATCTACCAAGTTTCATCGCTTTAACCGCCTTTGGCAATGAATTATCGCATTTTTTCTGTTTTTCGAAATTTTCGATATCGAAAAAGTGGGCGTTGTTATAGTCCGATATCGTTCATTTTAAATAGCGATCTGAGATGAGTGCCCAGGAATCTACATACCAAATTTCATCAAGATACCTCAAAATTTACTCAAGTTATTGTGTTAACGGACAGACGGACGGAAGGACGGACATGGCTCAATCAAATTTTTTTTCGATACTAATGATTTTGATATATGGAAGTCTATATCTATCTCGATTCCTTTATACCTGTACAACAAACCCTTATCCAATCAAAGTTAATATACTCTGTGAGCTCTGCTCAACTGAGTATAAAAATGTTAGGATGCATATTACCAATTTTACACAGAAATTTAATTAATTTTTCCTTTCACACAGGGTCCCTTTCGGCATTAAGCGAACATCTGTCAGCAGCTGGTAGGAACTGTTTCCTCCTACTATAAATACAATCAGAAATGCGTGTCAAAATACTCATAGATATTGCACCTAACCAAATATGTGCCTATTTTTGAAGAAGCCATATAATCTTTTGCTCCAAATGCAACAAAATTTAATTGTTTTAGTGTTTTTCTATTTTTTGTATACTTTTGAATATAATTAATTTTTTTATTTGTTACATTGACAATAAAATCCGAGTCATCAAGCAAAACGTACTTAAATCTGGACTAATTATTTCATTAACCCTCTGTGTGAAATTGTTAATCTAATATATATTATAAATGGGAAAGTTTGGATGTTAAGATGTTTGGATGTTTAGATGTTTGGATGTTTGGATGTTTGGATGTTTGTCCAGACGTTTGTCTTTGTGACTCAATAACGCAAGAACGGCTGGACCGATTTGGATGAAATTTTGCACACATATAGCCAATAGTCTAGAAGGATCTACTAGCTATATATTTTTCAAAAGGGGCGTGGTCCCCGCCCCCTAGGAACAGTTATAATTTAATTATTATATTTTTTCGTCTTTGCGACTGAATCACGCCAGAATGGCTACACGGATTTTGATGAAATTTGGGACACAGACAGTAGTCTACTAGCGAAATTTTTTTCGAACATGGAAAGAGGGGTGGGGGTCCCACGACCCTTCGAGAAATTATTTTTCATAATTTTTACACATTATAACTTTACGTATACTGGCCTTCACCAATATCACAGACTCAAGGGGTCAAATAAGTCGAGGGCTTACAAAGTAAGCAGTGACACCCTCCGCCCGCCCCCCTTTATCTCCCCCTCTGGTGTAAAATCCATAAATTGTTATAACTCAATCTAAATTTTCTCCTAAATCAATAGTTTTTGGTATCTGGTACATACAGAACGAGATCTAGACAATTTTGGAGGAACGATCAGTGGTCCTCTCCTCTACTCCCGCCATCCGCCCTCCATCAATTGTTTTTATTAGCACGCTTTTATTAGCTTTACCTGATTGTTTCTATCTAACTTTTTATTCGCTCCAATGCGCCTGCTGCCTTATTAACATCGTTTTATAATTAGCTTCACCTTATTTGTAATCCCGTAAGGGTCATATCGAGACCCTTCCGGGATCATTTCTGGATGGTTTTCGGGATCGGTCCGGGATTACGCCGGGGTAATTTCGGGACTTTTTCGGGACTATTTCGGGATCATTTTGGGACCCTTCCGGGATCATTTCTGTATAGTTTACGGGATCCGTCCGGGATCCCGTCGGGGTTATTTTGGATCATTTTCGGGACTATTCCGGAATCATTTCGGGACTATTTCGCGATCATTTGGGGACCCTTCCGGCATCATTTCTGGATGGTTTTCGGGATCCGTGCGGGATCTCGTCGGGCTCATATGGGGACTTTTTCGGGATCATTTGAGGGCTCTTCCGGCATCATTTCTGGATGGTTTTCGGGATCCGTCCGGGATATCGTCGGGGTCATTTGGGGACTTTTTCGGGATCATTTGGGGGCTCTTCCGGCATCATTTCTGGATGGTTTTCGGGATCCGTCCGGGATCTCGTCGGGGTCATTTGGGGACTTTTTCGGGATCATTTTGGGGCTCATCCGGCATCATTTCTGGATGGTTTTCGGGATCCGTCCGGGATCCCGTCGGGGTCATTTCGGGACTTTTTCGCGACTAATACGGGATCATTTGGGAACCCTTTCGGCATTATTTCTGGATGGTTTTCGGGATCCGTCCGGGATCCCGTCGGGGTCATTTCGGGACTTTTTCGATACTAATACGGGATCATTTGGGAACCCTTTCGGCATCATTTCTGGATGGTTTTCGGGATCCGTCCGGGATCCCATTAGGGTAATTTCGGGACTATTAGGGGATCATTTGGGAACCTTTCCGGCATCATTTCTGGATAATTTTCGGGATCCGTCCGGGATGCCGACGAGGTCATTTCGGGACTATTTCGGGATCATTTGGGATACCTACCGGCATCATTTCTGGATGGTTTTTGGGATTCGTCCGGGATCCCGTCGTGGTCCTTTCGGGACTTTTTTCGACTAATACGGGATCATTTGCGGACCCTTTCGGCATCATTTCTGGATAGTTGTCGGGATCCCGTCACGGTAATTTCGGGACTATTAGGGGATCATTTGAGGACCTTTCCGGCATCATTTCTGTATTGTTTTCGGAATCCTTTCGGGATCCCGTCAGGGTCATTTTGGGACTTTTTTGGGGCTAATACGGGATCATTTGGGGATCCTCTAGGGGTCGTTTCGTGACTTTTTCTGTTTTATTTCGGGATCATTTGGGGACCCTTCCGGCATAATTTCTTGATGGTTTGCCGGATCCATCAGGGTCATTTCGGGACCATTTTGGGATCCTTTGGGGACCCTTCCGAGATCATTTCAGGATCCGTCCGGGATGCCGTAGGAGCCATTTCGGGATTTTTTGTTACTTTTCCGGGATAGTTTTTGGACCCTTCCGGGATCATTTCTGGATCTGTGCGGGATCCCATCTGGGTAATTTCCGGACTATTTCGGGATCATTTTGGGATCCTTCCGGAATCATTGCTGTATGGTTTTCGCGATCCGTCGTTGATTCCTTCGGAGCCATTTCGGAACCTTTTCTGGAGTATGTCGGGGTCATTTGGGGACTTTTTCGGGATCATTTGGGGCTCTCCCGGCATCATTTCTGGACGGTTTTCGGGATCCGTGCGGGATCTCGTCGTGGTCATTTGGGGACTTTTTCGGGATCATTTGGGGGCTCTTCCGGCATCATTTCTGGATGGTTTTCGGGATCCGTCCGGGATATCGTCGGGGTCATTTGGGGACTATTAGGGGATCATTTGTGGACCTTTCCGGCATCATTTCTGGATAATTTTCGGTATCCGTCCGGGATGCCGACGAGGTCATTTCGGGATTATTTCGGGATCATTTGGGATACCTACCGGCATCATTTCTGGATGGTTTTTGGGATTCGTCCGGGATCCCGTCGGGGTCATTTCGGGACTTTTTCTCGACTAATACGGGATCATTTGCGGACCCTTTCGGCATAATTTCTGGATAGTTGTCGGGATCCGTTCGGGATCCCGTCACGGTCATTTCGGAACTATTAGGGGATCATTTGAGGACCTTTCCGGCATCATTTCTGAATAGTTTTTGGAATCCTTTCGGGATCCCGTCAGGGTCATTTCGGGGCTTTTTCGGGATCATTTAAGGATGGCTTTCAGGATTCGTCCGGGAACCCGTCAGGGTAATTTCTGGACTTTTCCGAGACTATTTCGGGATCATTTTGGGACCTTCCCAAGATCATTTCTGGATGGATTTCGGGATTTGTCCGGGATGCCCTCAGGGTCATTTTGGGACTATTAGGTGAGCATTTGAGGACCGTTCCGGCATCACTTCTGGATGGTTTTCGGTATCCGTTCAGATTCCCGTCGGAATAATTGCGGGACTTTTTCGGGATCATTGGGGTCCCTTCCAAAATCATTTCTGGATGGTTTTTGGGATTCGTCCGGCATCCCGTCGGGGTCATTTCGGGACTTTTTCTCGACTAATACGGGATCATTTGCGGGCCCTTTCGGTATCATTTCTGGATAGTTGTCGGGATCCGTTCGGGATCCCGTCAGGGTCTTTTCGGAACTATTGGGAGATCATTTGAGGACCTTCCCGGCATCATTTCTGGTTAGTTTTCGGGATCCTTTCCGGGTCCCTTCAGGGTCATTTCGGGACTTTTTCGGCATCATTTAAGATTGGTTTTCAGGATTTGTCCGGTATCCGTCAGGGTAATTTCTGGACTTTTCCCAGACTATTTCGGGATAATTTCGGGACCCTCCCAAGATCATTTCTGGATGGATTTCGGGATCTGTCCGGGATGCCGTCAGGGTCATTTTGGGACTATTAGGTGATCATTTGAGGACCTTTTCGGCATCACTTCTGGATGGTTTTCGGTATCCGCTCAGGGTCCCGTCGGAATTATTGCGGGACTTTTTCGGGATCATTTGGTGTCCCTTCCGGCATCATTTCTGGCTGGTTTTTGGGATTCGTCCGGCATCCCGTCGGGTTCATTTCGGGACTTTTTCTCGACTAATACGGGATCATTTGCGGGCCCTTTCGGCATCATTTCTAGATAGTTGTCGGGATCCGTTCGGGATCCCGTCAGGGTCTTTTCGGAACTATTAGGTGATCATTTGAGGACATTTCCGGCATCATTTCTGGATAGTTTTCGGGATCCTTTCGGGGTCCAGTCAGGGTCATTTCGGGACTTTTTCGGGATCATTTAGAGATGGCTTTCAGGATTCGTCCGGGAACCCGTCAGGGTAATTTCTGAACTTTTCCGAAACTATTTCGGGATAATTTTGGGACCTTCCCAAGATCATTTCTGGATGGATTTCGGGATCTGTCCGGGATCCCGTCAGGGTCATTTAGGGGTGCGTTCGAGATCCCGTCAGGGTCATTTCGGGACTTCTTCGGGAATATACCGGGATCATTTCTGGATGGTTTATGGGATCCGTCCATGACCCCTTAAGGGTCATTTCTGGACTATTAGGTGATCATTTGAGGACCTTTCCGGCGTCACTTCTGGATGATTTTCGGTATCCGTTCGGGATCCCGTCGGAATCAATGCGGGACTTTTACGGAATCATTTGGGATTCCTTCCGGCATCATTTCTGGATGGTTTTCGGGATTTGTCCGGGATCCCGTCGGGGTTATTTCGGGACCTTTTCGGGGCTAATACGGGATCATTTGGGGATCCTCTAGGGGTCGTTTCGTGACTTTTTCTGTATTATTTCGGGATCATTTTGGGACCCTTTCGGCATAATTTCTTGATGGTTTGCCGGATCCATCAGGGTCATTTCGGGACCATTTTGGGATCATTTGGGGACCCTTCCGAGATCATTTCTGGATCCGTCCGGGATGCCGTAGGAGCCATTTCGGGATTTTTTGTTACTTTTCCGGGATAGTTTTTGCACCCTTCCGGGATCATTTCTGGATCTGTGCGGGATCCCATCTGGGTCAATTCCGGACTATTTCGGGATCATTTTGGAATCCTTCCGGAATCATTTCTGTATGGTTTTCGCGATCCATCGTGGATCCCCTCGGAGCCATTTCGGAACTTTTTCTGGAGTTAGTCGGGATAATTTAGGGACCCTTCCTGGATATTTTCTGGATGGTTTCTGAGATCCGTCCGGGAGCCCGTCAGGGTAATTTCGGAACTTTTTCGGGACTATTTCGGGATCAATTTGGTACCCTTCAGGCATCATTTCTGTGTGGTTATCTGGATAAGTCTAGAATCGTGTCGTTGTCATTTCGGGTTTTTTTGGGACTACTTCGGGAACTTTTGGAAACACTTCCGGGGCGTTTCTGGATGGTTTTCGGGATCCGTCCGCGATAGCGTCGGGGTCATTTCGTGACTTTTTCTGGATAATTTCGTTATCATTTTGGGATCCTATCAGGTTATCAGCTCATAAAGTTCTTTTTTTTACTCAATTACAAAAATAAAATGCATTAGACAGAAAAAAAATTTTAAACAGATAACTTTATAAGCAGGCTAACGTGAATAGCCCACATATTTCATTTTCTCCTTGCGGACGGGGCCGCGGGTAAAGGCTAGTAAACAATAAAGGGCATTCACCGCTTAGCAATAACAACTAACAAGCTTGCTCAGCTGTTTTGCTTCTACAAATAGATATGAAATTAATTTGGATTGAGGGCGAGCACAAAATAAATAAAATATTTCAACAATCTTTAACTCAGTGATGAATTGTGGTGTCCATGTATGCATGAGCTTAAAAGCTAAAATACGAATCAAATTAATTATGTATATAATTAATGTGTTAAAATAATTGCTAATACTTGTTCTGTTCGTTCATTCAAAGTTGTGGTGAAACAATAACAAATTGTTGTTGATTAAGTAAAACGTTTATTCAGGATATTACGCACGATTAACACGCCAGCACTCGTTTAGAGATAAAGTTTTTTGTGCTGTTCGATATATGTCTGTGTATGTAAGTAAATAACTATTTGTTATAGTAATTGTCTCTGTCGTTAAAAAGATATCTGTGTGGCCACATATGTGTTTATCACAAATGGCTGACAGGCTGCCTTGGTAAAGCGGTTAATGTGAGGCTTTAAGGCGGAGGTCCCATTCGAATCAAAATAAGTATTTGAGAATAATGTTTAAAAGGACTAGTTCTTGTCTTGGCAAGTAGTCAATATACATAAATCAATTTTTTTGGTATACTTCTGTATATCTAATAAATAAATCTCTCGAATATGATCCAAATCATCCAAACATACTAGTCTGAAGTCTTATTGGAATCTAGCACGATTTTCTGGAAATAATTCTGTTTTCTTCTATGTGATTATTTCCAGCAGCTCGAAAGCATTGCATTAAGCTGTAATTAATTTTAATATTTTTGAGACCCATTTCTATACGGCAAGTGAACCAGGAGCCGATTTATTCTAAAAAGACTTATTCATGGTGAGATTTGCTTAACATTTGGTACAGGTACTCCTCTTCGAATAACTCAATATTTTGGATCTTTTTATTCCGGCGAGTGGACCCACATTTGCAAAAAATGGTGCGATTTGTTTGAAATTTGGTATATGGGACATCCTTGACTATGTTTTTATTATAGAAACTGTTCTTTCCAGAAGGTGGTCCAATATCCGACCTTTTTAATGAATTTTATATATGGTGCGATTTGTTTGAAAACAATTATTTATGGAATGTTATAATCGGGATATTTTTTTTTCGTAGAGGGAATCAGGTACAAACATATTTTAAAAATTTGTGTTTACAGTACAATTTTTTTTAAATTAATTATTCCTTTCGAACAGATAAATGTTTGGTATACTGTTGCTAATGGAAAGTGGATCGGACCGACCTATATATTCTAAAAAATCGTATGTATTGCAACGACTTGGACTCTTTTTCTCTTTTTGATTAATTTCATCATGCTCAGACTTACAGCCTCATTACCTTTCAAGATATCTTGTCCAAAGCGATCATCGTTCATCTGGGGCCGTATTACGTATTACGATCCGTTATCAAAACTCATTTTTTAAATCCCAATAGCTCTGAAATGGTGGATCGGATTAATGGCATATTTGAATTAGTCACAAATAGTACTCGTTAGATCCATAACTTATTATTATTTTTAAGAAAAGTATGACAGCTGCATAGTTATCGCTTCAGTGAATTTGGTTTTCAGTCTCTGATCGTAACACGTAATACGGGCCCTGGTTGTAGCACGATTAACAATATGATATGCAAAACGATAATGTTATTATTGTATTTTCATAAATTCACGTTCTTCATATCCAAAACAATAATCGACTATCAATACAAATGTTGAAACGAAAATGCATAAGCTGTCAAATCAATTAGGCCGGCTTATAATAATTCAATATTCAATTGTTATGTTTTTCCTAAGAGAAAATGTAAAGAAAGAAACATTTGCATGCATATTGCGATGGTACAATTTCGAAAACCGCCAAATAATCACCATCAGAAAATTTCGTAATGTTATCAAAGGTATCACTGAGATTCGAACCGCAAATCACACGGTGAAACTGCAGTTGCCTTAACCACTAGGCTATCCTGCTGGTATTTGTTTCCTTGCTTAATTCAGTTTATCTCATTCCTACACTAACAACACAATTGAGACATTCTGTCTCTATTAATTTGCGTATTATGTAGATTTGTTTTTGTAAACTTTCTTTTTCGTTGCGAATGAGAAGCTTTGTAAACTCGGGCTCAGCTTTACATATTAATGTTTGTTTTTCTTTAATGGTGTGTTCAATTTATGCTTATTATTTTAATAATTCATGAGAATTCGCGGTTCGAATCTCGGGGAAACCTTTGATAACATTACGAAATTGCCTGTTGATGATTACGTGGCGGTTTCCGAAATAGTACCATCGCAATATGCCAGTAAATGTTTCCTTCTTTCTTTTCAGTTTCTCTTAGAAAAAAACATAATAATTGAATATTCAATTATTATAAGCCGGTGTTAAGCTTCTTAAAAATAAGTATAAATTGAACACACCATTAAAAAAACAAGCATAAAAAATTAATTAGGCGATTAATTAAATTTTATCAGGTTAAGCGAAAAAACAACGAAAAAGGAAGGCAGCTTCACTAAAAAGGTATAACTGAATTTTTTGGTTACAAAAAAGGTCAACAAATTGAAATTCTTGTGATGATAGGCTTAAGCGGTTTAATGAGGCCACAACAATGCAATGACGAAGAGTCAGCAGTAAGAATTTCAGGAAATGTAACAAATTTGCAAATAATTATTACAAAAGGCTACAGATTTCAAGTTCTCTGCACTTTTAGGAAGTTGACCATGTAAATGGCTCATTAGTTTGCGTATAAAACATATGTATGTATGTGTATTAGTAAACCCGCATGATTTTTCGTAACCCAGCTTTACCAAAATAACATCAACGTTAGGAGGTGAATTAAATGCACTGCCGTCCAAAAGAAGAAGGCAGTAAAGTGTAAAAAGCGAAAACAGAGAAATATGAAGTAACGGTTTTACGCTTGTTTTAACTAAACAAATTGTTTTATTTGCTACAAAACAAAAACTGATGAATATTGAAGCATAAAATTACCTTATGGAGGGCCATTATCCTGCGGTTCTGTTGCTTAATTCTTTCCGCAGCTTGAAATAAGGCGCGAACTGCTTTTACGGCTTATAAATCTAAAGCATTAAAATTAAGTTTACTGCTTTTTTATTGTGTTTTTCAATGCTTTTTGCTTTGAAATCTTCGTTACAGTCAAATTGTATTATAATGTTAAAATAAAACATTTCTATTTCTAACCAAATTTCAGAGAATAAAGCAGGTATATTTATTGGTTGGGAAATTTTAGATGTTCGAAATATTAAACAAATTTAAATCTTGCTTTACCTTTAAGTTTGAACTTTTGGGGTTTAATTTTATGGGTTATGTGCAAATTGAAGCCGTAGAAAATTATTGGCATCAAAATTTCCAAAAGGCAGTAAGTAAACTTTACTGCCTTTTTGCTATGACGGCAGTGCATACTGTACGAATCCTTCTACACGAGTCCATTTATTATAAAGCAATTGATGGGTCAACGTTAAGAAAGTGACCATATGAAAAGGAAAGCATTGTTATTTATTTTGTTGGCAAAAAAATCAGAAAAATAGTTAACACAAAATGCTGTCCAGCATATTTTTAATCAAGCGACATTTTCATGTGTTCAACTTGGCTTTATGTCAGTCGTCACCAAAATTTAAGCTATGATTATTAAGAAAAATGTTCAAGCGTATTGTTCATTTTGTTCATAAAAAACGTATCAGTTTAATTATTTAATACTTCTAGTAAAAATGTAAAATCAATGTGTACTCCCATTTCATAGAAAATAAATAAATTAAGTTACAGATCCTATCTGTGATTTATAAAAATTGTTTCTAGTGACGCATTTGATACTCTCCTACTAATACTACTATAGCATATATGAAGTTGAATACACAATCTCAAAGAAAAAAAACTGGTCTATGTAGGTTTCAAATAGCTCTAGAGTTCCTGACAAGGAGAAATAATTCTGGAAATCCTAAAAAGGAGAAATAAGTTCTGCAAAATTTCGCCCAACAATCACATTTTTCCGAAAGCCGAAATTTTAAAAAATGTTTAAATTAAAACAAGTAAGGAAGGCCGAACTGAACATTATATACTCAGCTGAGAGCTTTGGAGACAAAATAAGGGAAAATCACCATGTACGAAAATGAACCTAGGGTAACCCTGAAATGTTTTTTTATGACATGTGTATCAAATGGAAGGTATTAAAGAGTATTTTAAAAGGGATTGAGCCATAGTTCTATAGGTGGACGCCATTTCGGGATATCCCCATTAAGATGGACCAGGGGTGACTCTAGAATGTGTTTGTACGATATGGGTATCAAATTAAAGGTATTAATGAGGGGTATAAAAGGGAGTAGCCCTCTGCCAGATCTGTCGGGTACCGTTAATTTATTTATATATGTAATACCACGAACAGTATTCCTGCCAAGATTCCAAGGGCTTTTGATTTCCCCCTGCAGAACTTTTTCATTCTCTTCTACTTAATATGGTAGGTGTCACACCCATTTTACAAAATTTTTTCTAAAGTTATATTTTGCGTCAATAATTCAAAATCACATTGAACACGGGACTAAGGAAGAACTCAATGGTGTGAAAAAAGTTTCGTTGTGGTATCTGAACAATAGCGATGTATAGAACTGTTGATACATATATGAAGAACCAGTTCTTTTGAAAATCTGGCAGATGCGGGTTTAAAACCAACTGAAAAATTTGTCAGTGAAACTTTACTAGGATTATTTAGGTAACGGAAGAGGTTGTAGAAAACAAATTTGAAGGGAGATTCTTTAGCAGTTGCGTGTGTTTTATTTTGATATTGCTATGAAAATTCTTCTTATAAAAGATAGTAAAAGATAGCTAAATTTACTACTTTCAAGTTCAGATCATTTCCCGAAACCTACGATCTTCATACAAGCTTCGAATCAAAGCAGAATCTCTCTTTCTTAAACACATGGCAACGCACATCGCTAGCAGCCCAACTTTCCATGAGCTTTATTCGTCTAACACGTGCTGCACCAATTACAAAAAGCAATTACGTTTATGTTTTATGTTTTTTGCTTCAGTTATTATGAACTTTCTTTTTTATTATACGCCAAAATAGTAAAAGAACAAGAAACCTAGACGAAGCTTCATACATAAGTGGTAATAAGCAATAAAAATTAAAAAAAAAAATATAATAAAATATATGCGAAGAAAATCGTGGAAAATGTAAAAAAATAAACATGAAATTGAAAGCAACACGACACGCGGTGCAAACGAAATCGAAAAAATTAAACGCCATCAACGCAAAGCAAAATTGCAAAAAAGATGAGCGCACGGCAAAAGACGCTCCAATAACCTGAGATGAGATATTTGTAGTGTGGTGAGAAGTAAGCTGCAACCGGCGACAAGCTAAGTGCTGAGTGCTGAGCTAAAAAACGCGCCAATGCAGAAGAACTTAAGTATCAAAAAGAAAACAACACTACCAAAGTGGTTACAGCAGACGCACTGAAGCGCTAAGTTGCAGCAATTAAGTTGAAGAGTCTTTAAGGTGGAAAAGTAAGCAGCGGGTGGAGGATGTTATGTGCGCTGCGAAGCAGATAGTCAAGAATCAGCACACAGATCAGCTGTGGACTCGTAACATCCGTGATCGTTTTCGGATTACAACATACGTGTTTTGAATTCGGCATTAGGATATACGTGAACGAGTAATTTAACATATTTGTACAACCAATTCAACGTTTTTGTATTTTTTATAACTTTAAAATATGTTCCAACGTAATTTTGGTTCCTAAAACAGCAGTTCATTCAAAATAAGTCGAGGTTTGTTAGCTATCGTATGCTATAATCCCATTTAGCTTATGTATATGACTGACGCATAACGTAATTTTCTTTCGTAACGTATTCGATCCGAGATCGTAGGCTACGATTCGACCCCTGCTTCTTTTTGTAAATATTTACTTTTGTTAATATGTTCTTACATACCTGGAAGGCAAAATACTGCAGCATCTTTTTTGTTGCAACTTTCCTACGAAACGAAATTGGCCAACAGCTCAGGAGTATAAATTACAGCAAACCATTTTTTGTGTGAACAGCAACGACAACAGAAGCAGCAAAAACAGTGAAATTCAAGAAAAGCAATAAAAACAAGCATGCCACTAGCATTTATAACGGCAATCTGAAAACCAATAACATTTGCTTTCGGCACATACAACAACAATAAAAACGTGACCACTGCTTCTTAATCGCAATTGTAACACTAACGGGAACGTGTTTGCTTACAAAAAAAGCAGAGATTGCGAATAACTGTTTTTGAATAAAGTTTAGACCCAACAATTAAGAGCGGGACTTTATTCGGCTGTGCCGGAGGCTTCATAGCTTTTATGAATGGAATTTCATTCCATTCGAATAATCTTCAGTATAAGATACGTAATATACAGAGAACAGATGTAGATACTTAAGCGACATTTCCGGTAAATATAAAATAAAAACTAGAACGCTACTTTGTATGAAGATACAAAGTTATGGAGAGAGCATCACTTATTTGAACAGTATATAACGTATACCTAAGCATTTGCGGAAATTTGAAGCTTCTAGCTGTAAAAATAGAGCAGAAATGACGAAAATCCCCTTATCTGAACAATCGGTTTGTATGGGATGAATACAACATATATACAACCGGTATCTAAAACTATTTCAAACAGCAGTATATACTACATACATAATCGTTGGGTGAAATTTGAAGCTTATTGCTGTTAAAATTATGTAGAAACTAGCAGACCCGTCAGACATTGTTCTGCCCTAAATTTGGTCTATCCACATACATTTTAATAAGCTTTTTCCGTCTAACTCTGCCCCCCCCCCCCCACTTTTTCTTAACCCTTTTATTCACTCCTTCCTCCGTCTTTTCGCTTCATCTATCTCTATCTTCGTCTTACTCTATCTCTTTCTCAGTCTCCTTCTCCTTCCATCTTTTCTCTTCTCTCAAGTTTTTCCCATTCTTCTTCATCCCTTATTGCCAGCCAAATCGAAAAGGACGTATGTAAATAGTTATGTGTGTTTATTAATTTATTTCGGCTTCGCATGCATATTTACCAGTTTTGCCAGGTTGATGCGACTAAATCGAATATCACTATAAAAATTACTTTAAAGCTCTCAGCAACAGCTTTCATTTGATATTCCTATTACACACACATTCTAGGGGTATCCGGGTCCAGGTTTTGGCCTATATCTTGAGACCCTAGTCACCCAGCGGTATAAAAATTACTCTGTACTAAAGCACTCATCAACAGCTTTCATTTATTATCCATATTGTAGAAGATGATGAAAAGCTCCCTATCTGAACAATCGGTGTGTATGGGATGTATGCTATATATACGCCCGAAATACAATTTTTTCAACCAACAAGTTTGAAGCTTATAACTGATAGATTGAGCAAGATAAAAAAAATCTTTTCTGAAAAATCGGTTGTATGTGGTATATATACTATAGTGGCCTAATGCGTTCCGACAAAAGTCTAATTCGACACCAAAGTCTAACCACTGACAAAATTGCATCACGATATCTCAAAAATTAACCCCCGTTGTGTGGTGATAGCGTGCTTCGCCTACCACACCGAAGATCTTGGGTTCACGCCCAGGATAAAGTAACATCAAAATTTTAGAAACAAGTTTTTTTAATTAGAAGAAAGCTTTTCTATGCGGGGTCGCTTAGCACTCCGAGTGTATTTCTGCCATGAAAAGCTTCTCCGTGTAACCTCATCTGTCTTGCAGATATCATTCGGTATCAGCATAAACCATGTAGGTCCCGTGCCGCCAATTCGTAGGAAAAATTTAACGTAAATCGGAAGGAAAGCTCGGCCTATAATCTTCGGAGGTTATCGCGTCCTACATTTATTTATTTATTCTTTATTATCTCAAATATTGAGGGACTAGTTTGCACTCAAACGGGCATACGGACATGGCTAAATAAACTAAGATCGTCGTCCTGATCAATTCGGTATACTTTTAGGTGGGTCCATCTCTTCTCCATTATGGAATTACAATTTTGAGGCTCGCGACAAACTTAATATACCGTTTCATTTTCATGAAAGGCATAAAACACCGACTATAGACAAATCGATGGGTGCGCGGCTGCCGACTCGAAACGCGCTATCTCAGAGTATTTTTGAATAACGCTTTATCGCAGGGTTTGTTTCAAAAATGTCCTATCTTATGTCAAAATGTAATGGGTTTAGTCAAAGATAGGGCACTTTTCAATAAAGTTCTGAAGTAGGGCGTTTTCAAAAGTTTTCTGAGATGGGGCGATTACGAAACGGTTGCCGCTCAGGAATTGAAAATAGCTACATTTTTTTTTTTTTTTTTCTTCTTATTGCGTTCGAAAATAACAGTCGATTCTAGATTTTTTTTTCATAGATTCAGAGAACTCTAAGCATGAAGTTCGAAATATTCCCAAAAACATATGAATTTACGAAAGCATTTTTGAGTTTTTCTTAATTTCATAAAAGTTTTTCTTAAAATATAGAAACTTAAACAAATTAAGCAATACATTTTATTGTTCTTTTATTTTTATGATTATTATTTTTTTTTCAATAATTTTTATTCTTCTTTATTTTCAATATTTGAAGAAATTTTATGGAAATTGCCTCTATTATTTTTTCGCTACTTTATATAAGATGTCTCTAACATACATATATGAAATTAAAGGTTTTTGAGCAAAAAAAAAAATTTAATTACTTTTTTTTCCAACGATATAAAAAGTTCAAAAAATTAGTATTACAATGCGATGCGATGCCCTCAAAATTACGATCCCTGAAAACAACAAGACAAATAAAAGCGCAACAACAAAAAAGAAGGCAGCCACCGTGGTGTCATAGTAGCGTGCTCCGCCTACCACACCGGATGCCCTGGGTTCAAACCACGGGCAAAGCAACACCAAAATTTTTAGAAATAAGGTTTTTCAATTAGAAGAAAATTTTTCTAAGCGGGGTCGCCTCTCGGCAGTGTTTGGCAAGCGCTCCGGGTGTATTTCTGCCATGAAAAGCTCTCAGTGAAAACTCATCTGCCTTGCAGATGCCGTTCGGAGTCGGCATAAAATCATGTAGGTCCCATCCGGCCAATTTGTTGGGAAAATCAAGAGGAGCACGACGCAAATTTGAAGAGAAGCTCGGCCTTAGATCTCTTCGGAGGTTATCGCGCCTTACATTAATTTTTTTTTTTTTAACAAAAAAGAAACGTGTATTTCATTTTAAGTTTTTCTTTAGTTGAATTAATATCTCTGCAAAATTAAGATACGCATTTTGAAGTATCAGGTTTTGTTTTGTTGCGTTGCTTTCATTGTTGCTGCGTTTATTTTTTCCGCTCATTTGCTAGACCGTTTTCTTTAAGTTTGGAAAGTTTTTTTGGGTCTGTTTGTCTTATATTTGTCTAATATATATATTTCCTGAAGATCAGACTGTGATTTGCGTAGACCTACGTTAAGAAAATTATCTCATGGGAAATTCTGTTTTAACTTATAGACCAATCTATTCTAATAGACAGTGTTTCCATTTCGCTGCTTTAAAGAAAAATATTTTGCTCTAATTTTGATGCATCGCGTTTTGGCTCAAATTACTTACCTGGTATCTACTTCAAACAAATTTGGCAGGAAACACGGTTTCGATCCAAAATTTGATGATCTTCACACAGCCCCTGATATCGCACAATCAACATTAATTGTATACTCTATTTTCTATTGGCGGTCACCGGGATGTGATGGTAGCGTGCTCCGCCTACCACACCGTATGCCCTGGGTTTACACCCCGCGCAAAACAACACCAAAATTTTTAGAAATAAGGTTTTTCAATTAGAAGAAAATTTTTCTAAGCGGGGTCGCCTCTCGGCAGTGTTTGGCAAGCGCTCCAAGTATATTTCTGCCATGAAAAGCGCTCAGTGAAAACTCATCTGCCTTGCATATGCCGTTCGGAGTCGGCATAAAACATGTAGGTCCCGAACGGCCAATTTGTAGGGAAAATTAAGAGGAGCGCGACGCAAATTGGAAGAGAAGCTCGGCCTAAAATCTCTTCGTAACCTACGCCTTACATTTATTTATTTTTTTTAGTTATTCATGTGCTTTTTTAAAGGTCCTGGACGGTATACAAGCTCACCAAACGAGCTTTCGGGCAGCGACCGGACTCCTAATGAGCAGCGTAGCTTTGTTTTCTAACTCCCATCAAGTACACACATTTTCCGGAATTTATTTTATCATTTCGTTGTACACAATTTGGAATTTAGATTTCTGTTTCATAATTTTTGTTCTTTAATATATTGAATTTTAATCCCAAAAGAAATTTTGGTGTGGCAACCATGATTGCTTTGATAGTCATCATAACAGTATTATACTGTTTTCACACAGACGGCTTATTGAATAATAAAGGCAGTTTTCTACATTAAGACGCTTATTGAGCAAAATTTGAATCTATAATTATTTCATTAGTGACTAATCGAATGCCTAATGAAGTCAAAAGCACAATGCAACTCTGTTTATAGTGTTGAGGTTCTTAGTTTTTGGTGTGTTCAGTGCTTAAAGATGTCATTTGTCAAAGTAAATGTCATTGTTTGTCATATAGCATTGTCATTTTATTCGCTTGATATTTCATCCTTCATACTAATCGAACAGTTACTGCTGCGTGAAAGCACAAAATTTACGATTTCATTAGAAGGTGAAATGGGATCATTAAGTTTCTGTGTGAAAACAGTATTATTTAATGAATTTTTTTCATCCCAACAAGACACCGTTAATTATCTATGACGAATTGAACATGTTTTTTTTTTTTTGTTCTTTTCATTTTTCATGTAATTGCATATTCGTAATAAATTAGTACAAAAACACATTGACATGCTCTTATTTCCCAGCAGAAGAAATATTTACAAAGAGGTATATGGGCCAGATTATTTAAAACCCCATGAATATTTTAAATAATTTTTTTTTTTTTTTTTTTTTTTTCAATTTAAAAAAGTTTTAGTGTATTGTGATTTCCACTTCAATGTAAAACTATTTCAACAGCCTTGTTAGAAAAGCTCCACTCCCAAAAAAGTATGACGGCACTGAAAAGTTGTATAACTTTCATATTTTATACTTCCACATTGTCGAAACTAGTTAAAGCGTTTTTAACGCTCAATTCATAAATTCATCAAATCATATTTGCATAAGAGAGCAAACAAAAAGTTGCGCTGGTAAAGCTATTGTTATCCTATGTATTAGTAATATAAATTTTTTGCTCTGATCTCAGGATTTTCGGGACTTGTATGGCAATCTTGAGAACAATTTCGGGTTCTACACAAAATTCTTTTGCTTGAACTTAACCTTGAAATGGATATAAATTTTACTTGAAAATGTTTCCGCAGTGAAACTTAAATAATTTAAAACTGCTATGACAGCCTGAAAATATATTTTGAATATCAGTTGCTGAAACTTCCTTTTAAAATAGGATATTTCTAGAATACTAAATGAAAATTTTTGCTATATTTGATAATTATATCTCTCATGAACATGAAATGGTATATTAACTTTGGTCCGATGTTTGTAACGTTGAGAAATATAGAAGATATACTCACCATTAAGTATACCGATTTGATCAGGGCGACGAACTGAGTTGATATAGCCATGTCCGTCTGTCCGTCCGTCTGTCTGTTTGAACGCAAACTAGTCCCTCAAATTTTGAGATATCTTAATGAAATTTGGCACAAGAATGTATTTTTATATTATATTAGACATTTGTCGGATCCAGTAGGATCGGACCACTATAACATATATCTCCCATACAACCGATTGTTCAGATAAGACGATTTTGGTCATTCCTGCCGCAATTTAGAAAGTATAAACGTGAAAATCGGTGATATATATTCTAATATATCATAGAAGATATCCTGAAAAAATAACTTTGATCGGAGCTATATATAGTTATATCCCATACAACCGATCGTTCAGTTAGAAAGATTTTTGGCCATTTCTTCCTGAATTTAGAAAGTATAAACGTGAAACTCGGTGATATATATTTTAAAATATCATAGAAGATTTTCTGAAAAAATCACTTTGATCGGAGCTATATATAGTTATATCCCATACAACCGATTGTTCAGATATAAAATTTTTGGCCATTTCTCCCTTAATTTCCAATATAAAAACGTTAAACTTGGTGATATATATTCTAATATTTCATCGGAGCTATATATAATATATATCCCACACAACCGATCGTTCATTTTTTATTTTATATTTATCTTAAAAATCGTTTAGGTATGTACATCTTTTCACTATATATTTCTTATCTTATACATCCGATTATTTGGAGATTACGAACGGGATAAAATTATTGTTCTGCCCCATTCGTGAAAGGTATGAAGTCTTCGGCACAGCCGAAGACAGTCCCGTCCTTACTTGTTTTAGATTAATTTAAATAATGGAAATTTTAATATCACCCTAGCCCGGCTACCTATCTGATAGAACTTCTTGAAAAACGCCCTATATCGACACTAGTTTCAAGACCTCAGAAACTTTTTCAAAAAAAAAAAACAATCTCAGAATTTTGTTGAATAACGTGATTGATCGGAATTTGGCTCAGAACTTCTTTCAAAAGTTCCGTATGTCATCATAAATTCAACATACTGAGAAAGGGCGTATTTGAAAAAAGTTCTAAGATAGGATTTTCTTCAAATCAGGGGATGAAATTTACTTTTTTCATCTGGGCGCAAATATAGGAAAGGGACTGAATTATTGTGAAACAATTTTCAGCCATCCCAAGTTGGTTTTGGCTTGCTGAAAACCCGGTTTCGCTGGTGGAACAAAACTAGATGACACCAAAACTAGAGCTGGTGTCCAGTAAATGCAGAAAAAAATACTCAACACTGCTTTTATTTTCAGTAAAAAGCACATCGGTCGAGGTGACTAACACATTTTCCCTGGAAACTACACAGGAGTATTATTCTCTGCAATTAAGGCATCTGTCAGATTTGTAAATGAGTCGCAGAGACGTCAGTAAATAGCCCAAGCTCCAAACAAATGTGAATAATTCTAATAAGAAGAAAACATAATTTGTGTAATTATCCCACCAGTAGGTTTCGAACCGTAGTGGTCGACATCATTGTCGAGTATTCCACCCACTGAGCTAACTTGCATGCGGGGTAAACATTAAAAAGGAAACAAATATTCAAGACATGTTGTGAATATCATAAAGTCAAATCTAATATTCGTGAAATTTTATGTGTAAACATACAAAACGTACGTCGATATTCGAATTTCGATAACAATGTACATATGTATGGATGAGGTTTGTTATCGAAAACAGAATTAAAACAAATCGATATCTCGTCGATAATACGCTGATAATGGGGCATAACAATCCCACAACTCGTCGATAAGTTTTGTTATCGATAACAATCCGGTTCTGTTCCTAAAGTGGCTTCGGTCTTCTACTACTCACAAATATTACGCTTACAATTATCCTATACTTACATTCTAGATTCCCCCATTCCCATTTATTTAGCCGTGAGCAAAATTTTTTAACACATCAAAAGACTTTTAACGGTTTCCCTTCTCTTTTCCAAATTTCTAACTTGTAATCCCGCAGATTGGAGACTTAAAAAGTCACGGAATCACCATCCCAACTACCTTTCTTAAGTTTTCCTGTGCATGTGTATGTAATAGCCAATAACAGCAGTTATTCATTTCGACTTGTGTCAGCGTTTGATTTGATTACATTTCAATTGTGTTTCTACAAGCAACATTTATGTAAACACACATTCATACAACACATACGTAGGTATTTAACACAGAAATCTGTTCTTATGAGTGTATGTATCTATGTGATTCACAGCATCACTGACAAAGTCTAATTTAAGTTTGTTTCTATTGTGAGCTGCAATTCATATCAGTGAGCACAAGGTAGGCACCTATACCTTTTTGTACGTAGGATGTATGTATGTATACGCTTGCAAATACAAATATACTTTCAAACTATTGCAATCACTCATTCACTTACACGATACTCGAATTTCATAGAAATGTACTCCACTTTTGTAAGTAAGTTATTAGGGGACACTCGTAACTCATGAGTCATGACGTACATTCATGTGTATGTATGTGTTGTTGCATGTTGCAAGGTAAAAATACATACATATCTACATACATATTTTTGCTCGATACGAATACCATCGTCTAAATGACAGCTGCAAGTGCACAATTGACTGACAGTGACAATGACGTCTAAACGATTGTTGAAGGTCTAAAAGGTGACTGCCTGGGAGACTGACTCTACTACACAATTTGATTGTTAACTGCTTGTTGCTGCAAGCTGAATGCTGGTTGGTTGGGGGTAAAATACTTATTGTTGTTGCAGCACTGATGATAGATCAGCTTCTAATGTATCTTACACAAGACGCAGTTGATTTACAAGCATTAAGGAATCATTTGAAAATCAATGTGTAAAATCAATGTGCCAAATTTATATTAAATTTTGGGTTAATCGAAGGTCAATTTGGTTGTTTGAGATCGAATTACGGGAACTTCTGGAAGTTATTTGCATATTGCTTTTAAACTTGGTATGATGTTTTGTATTGAATAAGACTTTGAGCGCTTTAGATATTCACACTAAAATGGAAGCTTTCCCGAAGTACAAGTTAGTGCATAGCCATTGAAAGTAGATATGGAAATTGATGGAGAGTCTCCTGAAGCAACGCCTCACAAGAGCGTTACAGTACGGTGGAGGAATGTCTCCCAGACAGCATGGTTTTCGGAGGGGGCACTCCACAATCGATGCCAAAGCAGAAGTTATAGACGCAGTCAAGAAAGCCGAGACAGCGTGCCACAGAGCAAGACCTATAGTGTTGCTGGTCACGCTGGACGTCAAAAACGCTTTTAACTCAGCTAGGTGGGAGGACATGCTTGAGACACTAGAAAGCACTTTCAAAGTACCGCAATATTTGTTAGAAATTTTATGGGACTACTTAAGAGACAGGTATCTAATATATGAAACCACTGACGGTCAAAAAAAGGTAATAATAATAGGTGGAGCAGCCCAGGGTTCGGTACTAGGTCCCGATCTCTGGAATATAACTTACGACAGTCTTCTTCGATTAGACATGCCAGAAAGCACCTTCCTCGTTGCCTTTGCAGACGACGTAGCAGCTGTGATAACAGCACCAAGCTGCGAGCTGGCACAGCTAAAATTAAACCAGGTCATGCGTAATGTAAATAAGTGGATGGCTGAGCACGGTCTCCAGTTAGCAACAGCAAAAACGGAGATCGTCATCCTCACAAAGAGACGTATTCCCACTACTAGGAACATGATGGTTGGGGACCAGCCAATAGAAACACTTGCTTCAACTAAATATCTGGGAGTGAGGTTAGACAGCAAACTCAACTTCTCGGATCACATAAGAGGGGCCTGCGAAAGAGCTGCGCGCACAATAGCGCAGTTGAGTAGATAAATGGCAAACACAGGTGGTCCAAAGCCATGCACAAGGAAGTTGCTTGAATCAGCCTCGGATTCTATACTCTTATATGGTGCAGAAATCTGGGCGAACGCAATAAAATACCGGAAGAACCGAGTCGCCCTCACCTCGGTCCAACGCAGAGGGGCGCTGCGAATATCTTCGGCTTACAGCACGGTATCAGCTGCAGCTGTCCTAGTCGTTGCGGGAACCATACCGATATATCTTCTCGTTGAGGAAAGAAAAGCAATATATTACAACCGATCGCAAGCAAGTAGAGTTGCTGTTGCCATGTAGGCGCGAGAAGAAACGATCCGACGCTGGCAAGATCAGTGGAGCAACAGCATCGCAGGAAAGTGGACTAGGGAACTAATCTCTGAATTGAAACCGTGGTTGAAGCGACCATGCGGAGAGGTAGACTTTTACCTGACCCAGTTTCTAACGGGACACGGTTACTTCCGCAAGTACCTACACAGAATGGGTAAGGTTGATAACCTGAGCTGCCTGTACTGTGGGAAAATAGACGATGTGCGCCACACCTTCTTCGAATGCAGGCACTTCTCCGATCAGCGAAGGAGAGTAGAAGAGGTACTTGGCGACCTATCCCCGGGAAGTGTCATCAATAACATGACCTGTCGAAGAGACAGATGGGATACGGTCAGCACATACATATGTGAGGCATATACTTATCAGTAAACGAGAAGACGGATGCCTAGCCCATTAGCGTGAGAGTAGCCATAGAACTCACGTAGCGCGCACCCGTGCCCGAAGTAATGCTAAACGTGGTCCCAGGTACGGGGATTTGCGCGGGCCGTGGGAGGTTAGGTTTTAGTGGGTACGCCTTCATGGAAGAAGGGAGTCCTACACTCGGAGAGTATCGCAGTGAGGCTTTAATATCCCGGTCAGTGCATAAAGCATTTCCTCCTTCCACGAAACACAAAAAAAAAAACAAAAAAACTTTAACTTTCACTTTAACTTTAACTTTCGCCTTAACTTTAACTGGTTCATATCCGATTAAAAGTAGCGTAATCGAAGTTCGAATCGAAAGTTATTACATTACATAAAGTGTTTCGCTTTGACGAAGCACCTAATGAATAGACTTTATTCTAAAAACTAAAACTGTTTGCGGAAAGCACTCGAATACCTTAAATTGTTACTCTTCTGTAAAAAACTATACAATTAAAATATTCTTAGAAAAGAAGTCCAAATTGTTTTGCCAAGTCTCATTGATCCACTTAAATAAAATTAATTAATTTACGTGCTTTTGATGAATTAGAATTACACAAAAGTTCGACGAACGTGACATAAATAAAATCCTAATCAATGCGATTGCCAAAATTTAAGTACAAAATTTGTAAATTTGTTTATTACGTAAATATATATTCAATGATATGTATTTAGCGCACTATTTCAAGAGCAGAGTCTTAGTTTAATAGCAAATAATTATTTTTACATTTATAATCCGCCTAATCGTATATACAAACAAACAAACAAACAAACAAATAATTATAAATTTTAATGAGCAATCGCATACCTTTCTCTGCATACTTGGGGTCAATAGGAAAACCACTAAATCCAATTACCTTCTAATTTAATAGTAATGCTTACATATTTACTTAAGTTACACACCTGCTAGAGAATACATAATTTTGCGTATAACTCTGTTAAATATTTATACAATTTCAAGGCTTTTATGCAATTCATAGTCGTTTTATATCGGCGTTGGTTAATCTTGGATATTAGGTATTTGTATAGAACGAAGCGTATTCTGCAGTACCTTTAAAAATAAATTCTTCAACTGAATTTCATAATGAAGATACCTACAAAAAACAAGTAAGGAAGGCTAAGTTCGGGTGTATCCGAACATGACATACACAGCTGAGAGCTTTGGAGACAAAATATGGGAAAATCACCATGTAGGAAAATGAGCCTAGGGTAATCCTTGAATGTGTTTGTATGACATGGGTATCAAATGGAAGGTATTAATGAGGGTTTTAAAAGGGAGTGAGCATTAGTTGGATATGTGAAGGCGTTTTCGAGATATCGACCAAAATGTGGACCAGGGTGACCCAGAACATCATCTGTCGGGTACCGCTAATTTATTTATATATATAATACCACGAACAGTATTCCTGCAATGATTCCAAGGGCTTTTGGCAGAACTTTTTCATTTTCTTCTACTTAATATGGTAGGTGTCACACCCATTTTACAAAGTTTTTCCTAAAGTTATATTTCGCGGCAAAAAACCAATCCAATCGCAATTTTTCATCGAATTTTTCGTATTTGGTATAGAATTATGGCATTTTATTTTATTTTTTTAAATTTTCGATATCGAAAAATTGGGCGTGACAAGTTTAGTGAAGATATATCGATGCTTGCTCAAGTTATTGGGTTAACGGCCGAGCGGAAGGATAGACGGTCGACTGCGTATAAAAACTGGGCTTGGCTTCAACCGATTTCATCCATTTTCACAGAAAACAGTTAACCTCATAGAAGCTATGCCATTACCAAATTTCACAAGGATTGGTGAATTTTTGTTCGACTGATGGCATTAAAAGTATTCTAGAAAAATTAAATGAAAAAGGGCGTAGCCACGCCCATTTTGAAATTTTCTTTTATTTTTGTATTTTGCTGCAACATTCTGGAGTTTAATCTTGACATAATTTTCTTATATACTGCAAAAATATTAAATTTTTTGTTAAAATTTGACTTAAACATTTTTTTTTAAATTGGGCGTGTTCCATATCCGATTTTGCTATTTTTTCTTTAAATCAAATTTCATCATGATATCTTCAACGACTGCCGAATTACAGCTTGCAAAACTTGTAAATTACCTCCTATTAAAAGTGGGCGGTGCCACGCCCAGTGTCCAAAGTTTTAATAATTTTCCATTCTGCGTCATAAGGTCAACCCACCTACCAAGTTTCATTGCTTTATCCGTCTTTGGTAATGAATTATCGCACTTTTTCTGTTTATCGAAATTTTCGATATCGAAAAAGTGGGCGTGGTTATAGTCCGATTACGTTCATTTTAAATAGCGATGTCAGGTGACTTCCAGGGAACTTACACACCAAATTTTATTAATATACCTCAAAATTTACGCAAGTTATCGTGTTCACGGACAGACAGACGGACGGATGGACGGCCATGGCTAAATGCATTTTTTTTTCGCCCAGATCATTTTGATATATAGAATTTTATATCTATCTCCATTAGTTACGGGGTACCGTTATGCGAACAAAATTAATATACTCTGTGAGCTCTGCTCAGCTGAGTATACAAATCCGGATATCGCTATAAACACAATTCTAAGTACAACAAATATGCGACTAATCGTGAAAAAGCAAGCTTGCCGTACCAGTTGTATGTATGTATACAAAAAACACACGCACTTTCATTGATTTCGTGTATCTGATTAACTGTTCTTTTTTGAGCTTTTTTTCCTGTAAACAACTGTATATGGTGCAAGTAGTATAGCGATTTTGCCAAGATTTGCACATTTTGCGATTATGCAGATATGTACATATTGATGTATGCCTGTGTGTGTGTTTGTATGTACGTGTTTATTTTGTTAAGCTTAATTGCGGTCAGCGACGAGTAGACAATATGAATTAGACAACATAACGAACGTGCAAGAAGTGAATTAAACACGTTAGTGCACGGTGGAGTAAAGGTAACTCTTTTGTGGAATGAAAATTTGCAACAGCACCTTGGCTCATTTATATAAAGCTATGCTTATGACAGTGTATTACCAACCTTTGGATGTCTACCTCCTTTGCTCTATCAAGGTTTTTTATAAATATCTTGATCTGCGAAATTTTGTTTTCTTTTAACTGCACTGCCATCATAGTTTGAAGTCCTAACCTCACAGAAAAGTTATAATTTTTATCAAATTTAATGAGGAATTTTTTATCTTACTCTGAGGTATGATTCAAATTTCAAGTCTTTAAGCCACCAAACATTCAGAGTCAAGAAAGTATCATAAAAGATAGTTAAATTGGAGCACGTACTCTTATTATGAGCTCGTTTGAGAGCCCGAAATGAGCGTATTTCCCTTCTTACAATGGTCGTCAGATATGAGCCTTATTTCATACAATATGTGAGCCTAAATAGGAGTCCAAACAGATTCCTAAAAAAAAGAGTCCTAACAGATTTCTTTTACGCTCATAAACAGCTCATAATTTACTTGTTTATATGCATTATGCATTATATATGGGATCAAGATTTTCCCTTTCATGACGGATTTTTGACGCTAGTCATTGAAAATAGGGTAGTATATTGCAAACCCTTATTCAAAAGTTTAAAATTTGGAATGAAAATACTTACAAACATTGTTAATATGGGAATAATTAAAAAGTAATTATGCGAAGCGTCCATAAAAGGAAATGCGTTTATAACAAATTATAAAAGGAAAAGCAACAATTTTATTATTAATGAACATTTTTCCAAAATAAAACATGAATATCTGTACTCTTGGCGTTAAGCCCAAACCTTTATTTACACAGGAATCAGAAAAGACTCCTATTTCGTCATATTTCTAGGCTCATACTGTTCACGTATTCCAAACACATATTACATTCACAAATTATGAGGGCTTCGAGAATGTATCATTAGATTAGACTGAAAAATAATAATTGCAGACACAAACCTACATGTTTGAATGAAATACATAGTAGTTATAATATTTCTTTTGACTTGTCAGTGCATACTGAATAACGCTGCAAGTTGCACGTATCTAGCTCAATAGGATTATTAAATATTCAGGCAAAAACAAACGAAATATTTCGATCTGTAAGATCTTTATTGCAATTATTCTCCTTTATATTGTACTCCCAAGCATGTTCCGAATTTCACTCACAGCTATCTTAGAATAAAAGGGGTATAACATTGTGCCGAGTAACAGAGTCAATGAATGCCGATTACCACTACGGTACGTGTTCTAAATTTTTCGAGATTATGTCTTGGTGGGATTTGGAACTGTTCGAATTTCGTTTTACATGAATGTTGCGTTGGGCTGGATATGGTCGTGAGGGAACTTGATAATACTTGTATTGTGACCTGTCTGAATTTAGTCCTTTTAAATGCAAATTGTTGTTGCAATGAAAATTTTCAAACATACATATCTTATGCAAATTTTAAAGTCTGTTGTTGTGTTTGCAGTTTGTTGTTTCGTAGGTGGGTCTTAGGTCAACTAAAAAGTTTTGCAGCTAACAACAATTCTTACGTTGGAATGGGTACTTATCTCCAATAATTAGCGGAATGTTGAATTGAGGACGTATGGTGGATAAGGACATCATTTGTTGCGATAGTTAAAGAGAAGTTGTTCTGCTACAATTTTGTTCAATATAAGCAGACTTATATTAAGTTGAAATCTGCTTATATTGAACAACTTCTCTTTAACTATCGGACGTTCACTAAAAATTGTGAAATAGAACAAAAGCTGGGCTATATATCTTTTTCAACTTGATTTTTTACATCTCTTTTTTCGTTAGTTTTTTATGTTATGTTGCTTTAGTTTGCTTTGTTATTCTGTATTATTCTATACTTTTCATATATTTGTGTTTTTTGTTTATATTGTTTGCTTTGTGTGTATTGATTAACCTATTTTGCTTGTTTTTTAATTATTGTTTCTTTTGTTTACTTGATTTTGTGTGTCTTTTTTATTTCGATTGTTTTGCTTATTTCGCTTTTTCTGCTTTTTTATCTTTTCCTTTTTAATTTATTTTATGTTTAGTTTTCTAAGTTTTTGTATATATTTTAAATTTCTTTCTTTCTAATAAGTTTGGGTTGCTTGTTTTTGTTATCCTTTTTTGTTTTTTTGTTTCTTTATTTGTTTAGTCTGGTGTTTGTTCGCTTTGTATGTTTGTTTACTTTGTTTCTTTGTGTCGTTTCATACTTTGTTTACTTGTATTGCTTGTTTGTTTCTGTTTCTTGGGCGACTTGTTAACACAGTTTTTTTAGTCCGTTGTGTTCTCTTGTCTACTTTGCCTAATTCGTTTTCCTTTAGTTTTTTTCCTTTCTTCTTTTTTTATTTTTTGTTTTTTTTTTTTTTTAAGTTAGAGCTTACATATTTTTTCTATTACTTATGTTTTTCAGTTTGCCTTAATTTTTCTTTATTAAGTGGTTTGAACACAAGGCAGGAGGAGTAACAAGTTTTTAGCATCCTAAGGCCAATTCAATAAGCTTTTTAAAATTTTGAAATCATCACGTGCTAACAATTGTATCAACCTCAAAGTCTTCAGCAAAAAACCAGTTTCGTTTCTATACCAACTTATAAAATGTGTAGACCACAGTGCGCCTGCAAAAAATGAATCCCCATACACAGGAGTATTCATATTAGACACACAGATAATAAACATCCATTTGTATTTACTTATGGTGATCTGCATGAAGTACGCAATATTTTGTGTTGTGTCAGTTTGTTGAAAATCCAGATCGTCATGATTGCCACAATCAAACCGGCTATTCCACTGGCATATTATGGCAAGCAACGGGAACAGCTGTTGCACATGCAACAGCCATTAAAATATCACTGAACTCGCACATACATAAATATATATTGTTAAGCATTCACTTCTATTGCCATTCCTTTACCTGTACAATAAGTTTCACGGCGATTACACCGACATTTGAGCCACATAAAATATAAATCAAGTAGTCCAATTTCACTACAAATGGCATCTTCGAGTACGAAGCCAGTTTTGAACGTCCGAATGTTTTACTGTTTCGTTGTTTGCAGTTGTGGTTATAATGGCAGTTAAATAGGCAAGGCACATACCAGCAATAACAACAGCAACAAGTCGAACAACAGCAAAGTGCAACATTTAAGCGTCAACAAAGCAAATTGGTATTAATGCGGGCACTAACAACAACAACAAAAACGATTTAACTATTGCCACATGCATCAAGCAGAATGCGGGTGGCGAGACATAGATAGGCGCAAACTATAGAGGGCAGTGAATAACCCCCCCCCCCCCAGGGGAGTGAAGTGCTTACAGGGCAGCTTAGCTACTTACTAAACGCTTGTAATCAAATCTGTGTTTGTTTATTTGTTTGTTTGTGTTTTACAATCAAAACACTACTAAATACAACATTTATACAAGCGCAAATACACATACATACACACAATTATACTTAAACAACAAAACAATAATATTAGCTTATTGTTGTTGCCGCTTACACTTTAACTAACAAATATTGGAATTGGAAGCGAAAGTACTGCAAATGCAATTACCAACAAATATGTATATATGTATAGAAGAACATTGAAATGCGTAATTTTGCATTGTAGTAATAAATATTTTAAATTTCAAGCAAACAGCTCACGTATCTACTGCAAACATACTTATTTACAGGGAAACCCCTCAGGAAATACAGATGGTTGTTGTTGTTGTTGTAGCGATAAGGTTGCTCCCCGAAGGCTTTGGGGAGTGTTATCGATGTAATGGTTCTTTTCCTGATACAGATCCGGTACGCTCCGGTACCACAGCACCATTAAGGTGCTAGCCCGACCATTTCGGGAACGATTTATGTGGCCACATTAAACCTTCAGGCCATTACCTCCCTCCCCACCCCCAATTTCCATGAGGAACTTACGACAGGCATACCTACCGCGGGAATATTCTGACCCCCTAACCCACTGGGGTAAATACAGATGGTCTATAACAATAATTATTCTATTACAATTTTTTTTATACATATAGAAAACCGGAAGAGACTTTAGTATCTGATCTACCAATATGCATGTAAAAGTTATTTTTGACAAAAATGATAAAGTGTTCTGTTTGATAAATAAATGAGCCCTGCCAAGATACTCTTAAGATATAAAGGGCTCAAGCTGAAAACAAAGTAGAAGACTTTATTTTTATCGTCGTGTTATCGACGAGGAGTAAGCGAGGAATCGATTTGTAATCAGTTTTTTATAGAAAAACTATCGATATTTTCTTTATCGAAAATGTATCGAATTATTGAGTTGTTATCGAAAAGTTATTGATTATTAATCGAAAAGTTTCGTAGTTTGCAACAAACTTACAAACCTTTCTAAAAGCATAGCTTAGGTTTATTAATCCAAGTGAAGATGTTTCCCCAGCAACCCGTAGCGAATACTTCTGACAAGCTAACCTAATAAAACCGCACTGCGTTTTTTTAGCGCATGCAAACAACCGGCGTTTTTGCCTTAACCCAAATAAGCATGCGTTGCGACAATGTAAAGCAAGTGTGCAAACGTCAAATCTAAATGTCAGGCAGAACAAAAATTGGAAATCGAGTTAGGTTTTCACGCAGCAAATTCAATTTGGGTTGCTCTCATACAAGTTGCATGTGCATGAGACATTTTTGACAGCAAATTACTTCCGTGCGTTTATATTAGGATGGCTTGTGAGTACATTTCAATGTAAGCAAAAGTTTCCTATTCCTCGCAAAAAAAATGTTGCCCATATTATTTAAGTGACAATTAGAAAATTACGAGTCTCCATTTCTTAACATGAAAAAAGTGCATAAAGAAAATAGAAAATATAGGAAGCGATATTTCAGTAAAGAATCCCATTAAATAGAGGTCATGTGAATTCAGTTGATCTCTGACAAAACCCCACATCACGTCGAAAGAACTAAGGATACTGTTACGGATATGGCTAATGTATTGAATATTGTTGCTGTAGTTTTAAACTGACTGACCACCTACATAGCTAAATATTACCGTCCTTATAGACTATAATGACAGCTAGGATCAGGAACTTTGTCATGACCTCTGTTGCTTTTACAGTGATGGCTTCGCTGACTGTTATGATGTCGGATTCGGTTATTGTTATGAGATCGGTTATGGTTGTGACCACGGTTATGGTCGAAATTACGAATATTCAAAAAAACTGTAAAATTTACGGTTATGTTATGTTTGTGGTTATGGAAATGGTGATAGTTATGGCTGTGCTTTTGTTTATGCTTATTTTTATGATTACGGTTATGGCTATGAATTATGGTTATGGTTATGGTTATTCTCGTAGTTTTGGTATCTGTAACAGTTACGATCAAAGCTACAGCCATCCTTATCCAAACTGAAATCATCTTATTACAAATCAAGCTTCAATAGTAGATGCATCGTACCCGCGACTTATTTTCTGAAGGTGATTTCTTTCATATAAAAGTTTACAAAAACATATGTACAGCGTCCTTATGAGTTAGTAACATGACAACGCTTGCCAATTGGAAGCTTGCTCATTAGGGCGGGTCGATTTAAAAATCGCTCATTGCTCTATGAAAATCGTATTCTAGGGATGAAAATAAGAAACTTTGCCGAAGGAACCATACCTCTAAACCGAATTCTGATGTCCCCCAATTTGGGTCGAACTTTTGGGTAGGGGCAAATTTTGAAAAATCCCACTTTGACCCATTTATAGTGCTCCAATCGAGTCCAAATTTATGACCGACCCACACTAACTTTGGAGGCCCGACCCACCGATGCCAGTGGCACACCCCCTCGAACCCCCCTGGGCGTTCTCCATACAAACATTTCAAAAAATCGCCGGTTTTGCACTTTACATGAAAAAATCAGCTAAATGGCTATGTAGTAATAAGGCCAATTGACTTTATGGCCGTTGACCTTATGTCACCACACCATCACATTAATGCATTGTCATCGAGCCTTGATAGATGAGCAAAGTTGCAATCAAGCTTATCGCCATTCAAAGTAGTGATAAGGCCAATTGACCTTATGGCCGTTGACCTTATGTCACCACACCATCACATTAATGCATTGTCATCCGCCCTTGATACGTATGCAAAGTTTCAAATTAACCAGATTTCTAGAAACCGGTGAAAATTAAGCTCAAAGATTCCGTTGCATACAGGCCAAGCTAATAAAATCGTGCTAAAAATGAATTTAACGTAGTAATAGAAAAGAAATTAAAAAAAATTATTAGAAATTAGCGTTTTTACAACCCTTTTAAAACCAAGGCATCAATGTGATGCATTTGCATGTCGTAAACATAGTTGTGTGGGTTTTTTATTCAACCGTTTTAAAAAATGAAGGTATCACTGTGACAAAATTTCAGATCGCAAAATTGCTTGTGTTGTTTTTTTTAAGCCAGCACAAGGCACAGCAGGTAGAATTGAAATTACCATTTCATTCTCATTACCTCGTCTGGTAGACCATATATAATGCAACAGTTTTTGTGAATGTATTAAGTCGTTGTGAAGAACTCAAAGTGTGAAATGTTAATTTCAGATAAAAAACTTATTTCAAAAAAAATAATAAGTGAAGTGATCATTCCAAATCAAAAAGTTTACAATGAATCCACCATCCTCTACACCGCAAGATGAAGCAACTACATCAACAACTATCGAAAACCCAATGAGTCATATACCCAAGCATGATGTTACTGTTTTTGGTGTGTCTACTGATCTTAATTTACCAACCCATCTGGATATCTTGAGATATTATTTTTACTTAAGCGAACTTGCTAAAACAGAACAAAAAAAGTTTTCCCATAATTTCCATTTCCCCATTCACTATTCAAGTACAAGATAAGTTGATTGGAATTTGGGAAAAACTTGGTATGGAAATAATGCTGAAAAAAAGTGTATTTAATAAATTGAATAAATTGCTTTACAAGTATCAAGAGCAAATCAAGAGAAGAAACGAAAGATAAAATTGATGAGAAATATCATACTAGGATGGTAAAAGAACCTCATCCTGTTATTTTGAGAGAACCCAATTCTGAATTGATTGGTTACATAAGACTGGAACATCATGCTTGGGTATATGACTCATTGGATTTTCGATAGTTGTTGATGAAGTTGCTTCATCTTGCGGTGTAGAGGATGGTGGATTCATTGTAAACTTTTTGATTTGGAATGATCACTTCACTTATTATTTTTTTTGAAATATTTTTTTATCTGAAATTAACACTTCACACTTTGAGGTCTTCACAACGACTTAATGCATTCACAAAAACTGTTGCGAGACGAGGTAATAAGAATGAAATGGTAATTTCATTTCTACCTGCTGTGCCTTGTGGTGGCTTAAAAAAAACAACACAAGCAATTTTGCGATCTGCAATTTTGTCACAGTGATACCTTCATTTTTTAAAACGGTTGAATAAAAAACCCACACAACTATGTTTACGACATTCAAATGCATCACATTGATGCCTTGGTTTTAAAAGGGTTGTAAAAACGCTAATTTCTAATAATTTTTTTTAATTTCTTTTCTATTACTAAGTTAAATTCATTTTTAGCACGCTTTTATTAGCTTGGCCTGTATGCAACGGAATCTTTGAGCTTAATTTTCACCGGTTTCTAGAAATCTGGTTAATTTGAAACTTTGCATACGTATCAAGGACGGATGACAATGCATTATTGTGATGGTGTGGTGACATAAGGTCAACGGCCATAAGGTCAATTGGCCTTATCACTACTTTGAATGGCGATAAGTTTGATTGCAACTTTGCTCACCTATCAAGGCTCGATGACAATGCATTAATGTGATGGTGTGGTGACATAAGGTCAACGGCCATAAAGTCAATTGGCCTTATTACTACATAGCCATTTAGCTGATTTTTTCATGTAAAGTGCAAAACCGGCGATTTTTTGAAATGTTTGTATGGTGAACCCCCAGGGGGTTCCAGGGGGTGTGCCACTGGCATCGGTGGGTCGGGCCTCCAAAGTTAATGGGGGTTGGTCATACATTTGGAATCGATTGGAACACTATAAATGGGTCAAAGTGGGATTTTTCAAAATTTGCCCCTACCCAAAAGTTCGAACCAATGGGTTGCGGGGGGGGGGACATCAGAATTCGTTTTAGAGGTATGGTTCCTTCGGCAAAGTTTCTTATTTTGATCCCTAGAATATGATTTTCATAGAGCAATAGGCGATTTTTTGCCTCCCCACAAATCGACCCGGCCTATTGCTCATGTTTATACGAGTACTTGCCTGCATACATACATACATACAAACATGCATACATATGTACATCACACATTGATTCCAGTAAGTATATAAGACCATTTCTAACATCATTCGTTTTGCTGCCAACCATTACAACAAAGTAAACAAATATTTGCAAATTTAAGTATTTTGAGTACATTTCCAAGTAACTGTTTGAATTAAAAATAAATTTTTTTGTCAATAAGTTGTTATAACAAGCACACTTCTGACTGTTGATTTTGTAAGATTTGTCTACTGTATTTATTTAAACTGCCCAAAAATTTATAAAATTGCACAATATTTTTTCTAAATACCGCATTTCCTTATTCCCAACAGCATTGAATAAAGCATTTTTTAACTTCTCAGTCGACTCGCTGCAGTGAATATGTCAAAAAATACAATTCGTATGTAATTTTGATTAAATATTCGCATCATTTAAAATGTTTATACAAAACTTGATTAGACAACTCCCATATTAATTTCCCACTGGAACAGTTTGTGCTAATAAATATGCCATTTAAATTTATAACATTACACGCAAATCAGAAGACAATCCTTTTCATATACTCAAACTCACCTCTCCATGGTATTGCGCTCTATTCACTGCTAAAAGGTTAGTTATGTTCGCTTTATGCCATGCTATGCCGCCCCAATTGTTAGAGACGAATTTTCCCAAATGGTTTGTTGTCCTAAATCACTTTTGTGTTGTTGGTTATGCGAATATGAATGTAGATTGGTTTCACGCCTTTCACACACACACATACATTTGCATACAAATGCTTATTTTATATCAAATTTCGACTTTAGGCGATTTTCCATATAAATAAATAGCTTGTGACGCATTGCTTTGTACCATCTAAAGTGCCTAAGTGCTTACTTAAGTATGCGAACATATTTATATATGGGATATTCCATCCCATTTCGACCAATTTTGAACCCGATCCCTTTAGAATTGGCTGAAAGTTTTTCTCTTTTTCTAGCTTACGAAAGACGTTTTTCAGAAGTTTTTCAAATTTTTTCATCCAACTCAAAAAAAGTTATGAATTTTTAAAACAACACCGTTTTTGTTTTCAAAATGCTATAACTTTTTTAAAAATTGAACGTTTGGGATCTTTTTTTTTAAATTTGTTTTTAAATGTACTTTTCGGAAAAAATTCAAAAAAAATTTTAAAGTTTTTTTTTTTTTTTGTAATTTTGTAATTTTTCAGTTTTTCGAGATTTTTCGAATTTCGCCCTTTTTTTTTTCTCATAAAAAACTGCAATCATCCCCACTAATCCCGGGGTGGGCCGAGAATTTTTTTTTTATTTAATTGAAAAAAAAAACTTAAAATTTTTTTTTTGTATTTTTTCCGAAAAGTACATTTAAAAACATATTTAAAAAAAAAATGATCCCAAATGCTCAGTTTTTGAAAAAGTTATAGCATTTTGAAAAAAACACCGTTTTTTTTTAAAATATTTAAAACTAATTTTGAGTTGGAAAACGGTGTTTTTTTCAAAATTCTATAACTTTTTCAAAAATTTACCGTTTGGGATCATTTTTTTTTTAAATATGTTTTTAAATGTACTTTTAGGAAAAAATACAAAAAAAATTTTAAAGTTTTTTCTGAAAAACGTCTTTCGTAAGCTAGAAAAAGACGAAAAACTTTCAACCAATTCTAAAGGGGTCGGGTTCAAAATTGGTAGAAATGGGATGGAATACCCCATATGTATGTACATATATATGTATACGTGTTTGTTTTGTGTATATATGCCAACTAAATAAACGTAATTCCTTTGTGTGTAATTATTTAACCACACCTCAACATTAATATCAAATAATATCAAAGCGCTTCAAGTCATTTGGCACATTCCCACATTCCCTGCAGTACCCCGCAATTATAACGAAATTTTCACTCCTGTTCTTCCGTTTTATTTTATGGTATTTGTTGTTGTTGTTTGTTGGTGGTATTTTATCTCACATTCAATTACATTCAAGTTCAACGCATAGAATTTAGTATTTATCGTCAAAGCTGGTTTCTAGTTCTTGAGAAAAAAAATTATATTGAACAAACACTTAAACATTCATGCATAGGCAATACACACATACAAACATGCATAAATCTTAAATAGAAATAAATTTGTTTTGCAATTTGGTTTGATATATCCGTATTTACATTTGTGAACCCTTCCCTGCGAAAATACCAACACTACACCCTAAAGAAAGTGGACCGCTATTACTCCGTTTCGAGCCTCAATAGTTGGGTTAAGTCAGCCTTAATCTATGAAACTGTGTTTTTGGAATAGTTAAACAAACACGCAATTAAATGGGAAAAAAGGAGTTACCAATTCAAAAAATGGAATTTAAACAAAATATACAAGATTAATGAAAAGAGCTATACTAAAACCAAATATTTCCGAAAATGTAAATCACGAAACTATGCCGAAATAGTTCAGCAATTATCCAGACCGATATGATCTGGGGATAATCCTGAAAGAAATGCAGAAATAATCCGGAGATATTCCGGGAACGGTAAAGATATGAGCCCAGATGGTATTGAATAGTCCCGAAAACTACACGAAATCATATCGAAACAGTTCTGTAATGATAACAAAATAGATCCGAAATTATTCCTTAATGGTTCCTTTGTGATCCTTAAAACAATCCCGAAGCAGTTCCTAATGCTCCCGAAATATCACCGAATGGGAATCTTTCCCAGTGGTAAGTGGGTGGCTACGGCATGTGCCGAAAATAACTCACAAATTATCCCAAAATAAACGCAAAGAAATCTTGAAATAATTCAACGGCCCAAATCTAACGATTTATAAACATATATTGGCAGAAAGGGTAAGGAAAGGGAAGGCATCACCATTCATTTTTCTCAAAACTGCTAAAACCTCGATGTACATATATGTCCCACATACCTATTTACTTGGAGTTAAAACTAAATGATAGTAACTTTTTCCAGTGTTGCGGGATCTTCTACGCTCTTTTTTAAAAGTTACGCACATATTCTTCAGGCTACTGCCCACCTTTTGCCAAGTTTTATCAAAACCCGTTCAGCTGTTTTGCAGTGGTTGAGGCAGGGAGAACGAGAGTTATATTTAGAAAGTATATGTTCCCAGGGACATGGCCTGATCCCCTTTTTCAAAAATATATCCAGTAGATCCTTCAGACCACTATCTCTCTGTGCGTATAAAATTTCATTTCTGGCAATTTGCTATGTAACACCTTTTATCTCTCATTTTAAAAAATACCTAAAATGCGCTCATAGTTATTGTTTTATTGAATAATAAAAATAACACAGAAACTTGTTCCTAAAGAATTTTCCTATCTTTCATTATAGCAAACGCAAGCACCAGAAGGAATCAGAGAACATTTATACAAAACCCATTTGCAGGCATGTTCGAGTATATTTTGTCGAGGGTGGAAAAGGCATTGAAGATATTTACAAGGTACAATCGAAACAGCTGTTTCCTTGTTCGCACTGCTTTTGTTTGTGGCTTAAATTCCCACAATGTCTATTGAAAATATTTCACTAGAATTATTAAACCCATAAAATTAGTAATTTTTCCCGCAGGGATGGAAGTGATCCTGCCTCGATCAAGCATAAACAGACACAAACAGTTTCTGCAAACAAAAGGTATGAATTGAGCCCAATAAAAAAGAGGTCAAACCTGACATAAGCTATTCTTGTTGTTGTAGGGATAAGGACACCTCCCGAAGGTTTGGGGTGTGTCATCCATGTTTATTATAATCGCTCAAAATATAATCATTTTCTTTTAAAACCCTTCTGTAATTTCAGACTTGCATTGCATTGTTAATGGTTCTTTTTCGGATATAGATCCGGTACGATCCGGTAACAAGCACCATTTAGATACTAGCCCGACCATCTCGGAAACGATTTATAATAATATGTCTGTATCAACATATTGAATCCCATTGACATTAGTCGTATGCATCTTTGCGGCAAATTCCAGAATTATTCAAGACTAATCGCATTTTTTGCAGGGTTGTTATAAAAATATTTGCTAATTTATATCCAAGCATTTTCGCAAATATACGCTAGCTCCTGCAATCATACAAATTCTTGCTCATTAGGCCATAGCGATGTGTAAATAGCGACTAAAAAAAGAATGCGTTCTCGTCGATGTTTCTGTATCCGGATACGATAAACACCTCAGACGTTCCACACATATTCTTATCAGTATATTGCAGTGGTCTCTAGTGATCCGTTTACTGCATACATCTTATACGTCTGATTAACAAAGCGATCCCTAAGGTGATAAGATTGCTTTACTTGTATGTTTGTATGTATGTAATTTTTTTTTATTCCAAATATTTAAAAAAGCAAAAATGTTACGTATACGTACCGGTACCCGTTTTTAGAGTCATGCAGATATGTTTGCGTGTATTTGTTTTTAGTGTTTTTTCAATACGACCTAATGCGCACGTGCATATATAATATAAATATAATAAATTGCAAATCGTATGTCATGTCTTGACTTGATTTGTTGATCCTTTTTATTAGCAAAAAAATGCTAAGCTTTTTTCAAAGCTTATGTCTGCTCGTACTTTAAATTCGATACAACGAGGTATTTGAATGAAATAATATTGGATTGCAATACTCAAAAATATATACATAAGTTGAGATGAAGCGTGAATTAAGAAGCAAATTCTAAAAACTCAAGACATCCACCCAAACTATATAAGAAATTTGAAACTTGAATGGGCTAAAAATTGTTTTTACGGGTTTTTGATGTGTAAACATTTTTTCACACGATATGGGGGAACCCAAAATTTAAGCGTAAGGTAAGTGTAAGTGTAATTAAAAGAGTAATGTTTGAAAGTGGTATACTATATGGGCGACTACAGAATATATGTAAGTGTAGGTGTAAAATATGGCAATGGTAAGGGAAGAAAAGGAAATGCTAGGCAAAAACATAGATTGGAATGATTTTCCGTCATCATTTCTCGAATTTTATTTGGAAACAAACCGGTTTTGATGTTGTGCCATCTTCTGACTCATTTTCACTCTCTCTCGTTCTCTCTCGGAACGAAAAATTAAACTGAAATGGCACAAGTTCGAAAATGGTTTGTTGCCATATCAAATTTGACAAGGGATGAAAAATCGTTCCATTATACTACATCAGTCATCCCATCCATGTTGTCGGAAAACCAACAAAGCAAAATGAGTCAGCTAGGCAAAAAAGAAGAAGTGAAAGGAAAAGGAAAAGGAAGATGAGAAACCAATTCAAAATCCGGAATTGTATGTGTACCATTTGTTATCGATAATAACCGTTTTCGACGGGTTATGGGTGTATCATCGATTTCTTTCCACGTGTTATCGAGTTGTTATCGAAGTGTTACAAATTTATTATCAATGTATTATCGGTTTGTAATCGAAAATATATAGATTTTTTATCAAAAAGCTATCTATTTTCTATCGGAGTATTACCAATATGCTACCGACGAGTTAAATGTTTGTAATCAGTGTGCCATAAATTTTTTATCGACGAAGTATATACGGTGAGTTAACGGTTATTGGTTTATTATCGAGATATATTCGGTTTGTTATCGATAACAAAATAAAAGACGCCTCAACGCCATATATATGCTCATGTATCTACTACTTATCAAATGACAGCAAGTGCATCGCTATTTTACTTCCTTTATATTAGGTCTGTTGAATGTTTGTCCGCTTTTCACACAAATCTTGCAATCGATTTTAAGGTATCTTCTCATTGAGCTACAAACGTAAAAATTT
The DNA here is from genome assembly GCF_040869045.1 of Eurosta solidaginis. Classification (NCBI taxonomy): domain Eukaryota; kingdom Metazoa; phylum Arthropoda; class Insecta; order Diptera; family Tephritidae; genus Eurosta; species Eurosta solidaginis. The sequence continues at coordinate 6,528,991 of NC_090319.1, forward strand.
ACATAAAAGTTAGAACACCGTGACAATGCAACAAATGGAAAAAACTCCGTTAGGTGGCGCACGGATCGAAATAATTAGACAGGAATTTGAAAATTTTCAAACCAGCTTTTAAGTAACTTCTCGATGAGCTAGGGACTTGAAATTTCTAACTTAATTCAGAGGTCGATGACAGCCGATGACACGATACAAAAAGTTTCGTAAGGGGCGCACGGACTGAGATATTTAGAAAAATCAAACGGAACGGATGGAATTTTGTGATTGATTTTTATGTAAGTTCTCATTGAGCTACAAGCGTAAAACTTAACAAATAGGTCAAGACACCGATAAAATATAAGAAAATGAAAACAAATTCCGTTAGGTGGCGCACGGATCGAAATATTTAGATAGGAGTTTGGAAATTTGGAGTTTTGGGATCGATTTTCTAGGAACTTCTCATTGAGCTACAAACATGAAACTTCACAGATAGGCTAAGACGCCGTGACAAAGGAACAAAAGGAGAAAATAAAAATAAAGTAAAAAAATTTTAGGCACTTCCTTTATATAAATGCAAAAATCAGCGAAAAATGTCTCCTTATATAAAGACATATTCTTGTAAAACTTTGATTTTTAAATTTTGACATAGAAATTGCAAAAATATTTATGAGGAGTAAAAATATAAAGGTGGAGCGCAATTGATTGTCTAATGATATCTCCTTTCCTACCCACTTTCCAATACAAGTAATGTGCGCTCCACTTTCATATTTTTACTTCTCATAAATAGTTTTACAATTTCTATGTCAAAATATAAAAATCAAAGTTTAGCAAGAATATGTCTTTATATAAGGAGACATTTTTCGCTGATTTTTGCATTTATATAAAGGAAGTGCCTAAAATTTTTTTACTTTATTTTTATTTTTACATATTAAATTATACGAGGCATACAAATGTAGAGTAGCAAACAGATAAATATTTTTTTAAAATTCCTTCATGTAAATTTTTCTTTTCTTTTTCAATATTTTAAGAAGAAACTTCTATAAATTCTTCAACTAAAACCATGCAAACCAATCTTAAAACCGCTTACGAAAAATTTAAAAATTCGATAAAATTCCGATTATTTATTTGGAGTTCTATGAATTTATTTTTGAGTATTCAGTTTTGTAGCCGAATCAATCTTTCAGATGTTGTCCAACTAAAAAATTCGAGGTTATAGTTAAATTTTCGCAATTTTTTGAATTTTTTTGAAAACGTTTTCGAGACTAGTTTACAAAGCGACAATTACAAAATTTATAGACGTTTTTCTTAGAATATCCAAAGTAAACAAAGAGAGGATTTTAATTGGTGAATTTTCAAAACCATTTTCACTACTATTTTTCTGTTCGCTGGTGTATACATACATATTTTGTTGTTTCATATCTATCAGATTTTATGATAGATTTACGTTTAATAGCTATCCTTCCGATAAGTTTGCAAAGGCAATCGATGCATCAAAATATGGGTATATGTATTTAATCGTACATATATATAACCATAAACCATATATAAAAATCATTCATATTATTGGCCTTAAATTAATGTTTCCCGTCTCAATTTTATGTGTTTTAACGTTTAATGTTGACAGCTCTACTAAATTGGGTCTACACAATTTCAAATGGCGGATGTAAAGCAATTAGTCAGGCAATTTGAAAAGGGGAAAGATTTGTGAACAATACGAATAGAATGCCAAGTAATATATTGAAATTTAAATATTACATTGTAGACACAATTTCATTACTTACAATATGTGCGTAGTTTCATATGCAAAGTATTTGTACAAAGTTCATATGTATGTATGAACAAATTTATTTCGGTCCAAAGTAAGTTTACGGCATGACTTTAATATTATTCATTCAATAGATATTGATTTTGTTCACAACAGGAGGGTTTATTTGTTCTTAAATAAAGTAAAAATGTTTGCTTCTGTGGCAATATTTACACTGAAAGAAATTGTGCTAGTAAAATCAACAAATCGGTTCTGTTGTTCTTGATTTAACGGAGATTCGGTGAAATTGATCGCATTATAGTTAATTCGGCAGAGTTCTTTGTCAAGCGAACAAATTAGTTTAGTCATTTTAACAGAAGAGAAATTGCCGCTCTTAAGTTAACAAAATTCTGTAAAATTGACAGATTCCTAATCAATATAACTGATTTTTCTGTTAACACAACTGATCTCACTGGTCATTTCAACAGCGATCAACAGTCAATACATGAGCAAATTTCAAAGAGAATTTTACGCACACTGCGCTATCTACTTTGTACTTATGTATGCTGTGTACTATATGTACATATGCACATATTTACGTATGAATATGGCGGCCGCCGTGGTGTGATGGTAGCGTGCTCCGCCCACCACACAGAAGACCCTGGGTTCACACCCCGGGCAAAGCAACATGAAAATTTTAGAAATACAGTTTTTCAATTAGAAAAAAATTTTCCTAAGCGGGGTCACCCCTCGGCACTGTTCGGCAAGCACTTCGAGTGTATTTCTGCCATTAAAACATCTCAGTAAAAACTCATCTGCATTGCAATTGCCGCAACATAGGTACTTTCGTACAAAGCTGTCGCAACAACTTTTTTTGTTCATTTGACTACTAAAACGGTCAATTACGAATCAACGATTTGTGCGCAGTTGATTCAACATCTTGTTGCGATGGATAAAAATTGACAGAAATTTCGGTTAAATTGACCCATATTTCGGTTGATTTTACCAGTCTTTTTCTTTAAGTGTAGAAGCTATGTTCATTCAAGACTTGCACCATTGCGCAAACTACCTCCAGTTGTTGTTTTTGTTGTTGTTCTAGGCCATGCCGCTCTCCCACCTCCTAGATCCATCAGGAGTTCGTGGTCGCCAATTCCTCGTTTGAGGTTGAAAATAGAGAGGGTTGCGCTACACAACCGCTTGCATCAATTGGGTACTTTAGCCGCCTCTTACGACAGGCATACCTACGGCGGGTATATTCTAAGCACCCTATCCCGCTGGGGGTTTTTTCGTCGTGAATATTTTATTATTTTTTTATGTAGAAGTCTATATTTATCCCGATTAAGTGAATACATCTGATACACTCTGTGAGCTGTGCACGAAAACTTTACTATTTTGTATTGAGTTAGAATCATAACTCCCCAAAAATATTGCTGTACGATTTCACTTGCTATATGCAGTTTTTTACTAGTTTTGTAATTCCCCTAGAAACCAAATTGCTTTTTTTCATTTTTCGATACATCAAAATAACCACTTGCGAACATTTAACGCTATTACTTTATAATTTTATTAGCATTTTACTTTATTTTCTTGCATTTTTTACACGTATTTTTTTCATATCTGTTCTGGCTACAATTCGGCTATGACGGCGACGACCACGTCACGTCACTGATGCCGATCAAATTCCCATCTCATGTATTGCAACTTTAGTACCTATACCAACGCTATGAGCTTGAGAACTCCATACATACGTATATTTATTTTTATTATCTGTACATTTAGTGTACATATTTACTTTTATACTTGTCTTATCTATGCATGAAATATCTACATCTTTTCTGACAGCACGTCTGCAGCTCTACAAGCGGGACAGTTGAATTGGCAATCTCAGGCGAATAGTTAGCCACTTTAACAGAAAGACCATCAAACATCAACTCTATGACCATAGACATCAGAGTTGATGCTGGTGCTGTCGCTTCTGACGTTGCGACTGTTACTGCGTCTGTTGCTGCTGCTGCTGCTGCTGACGATGTCATTCGGTTCATTCCAGTACTTTGGCCGCACAGCTTCTGCCAATTGAGTGCCCGCATATGCATAACCAGCTTCAAAACATTCACAATTTTATCCAACACAAACACACACACGCGCACACACATGCAGGAAAAGTATGTGATTATTTGAGCATACGTGCGTGTGTGTGTGTTTGCATGTGTCTGTCCAGTTCAGTCATGTGCAACTTTTCAACATCAGCACACTTTAACAACATGAAAAAGTGTAAAAAGTCTATTTTTGAGTTCGTAAATTTATTTATTAAACGTTTCTCCACAACACTGCATCTCCCCCAACGCCACCATCCTGCAACGAAGTTGTTGTTGCAATTCGTTAGTGTGTGTGTGTGTGCGTCCACTTATGTGTATGTGGCATTTGAAGTTGCTGTTGTCGTTGTTGCCAACATTGTCGCTAGTTGGTTTATTGCTGCTGCTTTGGCGAGCTCCGACTGCAGCTGCTCCTACTGCAGCAGTTATTATTACACTGCTTCTTATTGCAATTGCGCATATTCTTGTTGTTGTTGTTCACACTGCTTATTGTGACAGTGATTGTTTTTGTTGCTGTTGGTTTCATAGCATGTAAGTACTTGTGCATGTTGTTGCAGCAGGTTGCCGCCACTCGTTTGTGGTTACCGCTTGCCACCACAACTAGTAGAGCCATGACCAATACCACGACCAGCTAGCAGCAGCAGCAACAATAAAACAAAAAACAACAACAAGAAAAACAGCAATATGCATTCGGTAAGCGCACACAGTACTGGCTTTAGAAGTGAATAATCTTATACCCAGCTGTGTTGTTATACACAGTGCATTCAAACTTTGTTAGCCAATGATACAATTTTTTCATGGAACTGAGGAATTTGCCCGACTAATTAACTTCCGACTACTCTGAATATATGAAGCACAGAAAAATATGTTTTTGTTGAAACTACCCCATTTTGGAAGGATGATAACCTACTGAGTATCGGCCAGTAAATAAAGTTTTAGAAACAGCGCCTTACCTTTTTGCATATAACCGATACACTGACCTTCAAAGTTATTTGTAAACGAGTTTCAAATTAGCAATGATATTTTACCTGGCTATCCGGAAAATTCAGTATAAAAACTCCCTTATTTTTTTTTCTCTCTTTATAATTCTTCATTCAAGGCGAAACAAAAAAATTGCCTGCTGCATAGCCTCCTCTTTTTCTTTTTTTTTTTGTTATCAGTAATTCTGAAAAAAAATAAATCAAAATGTTTTCAAGGCTGGTTCGTTCTAAGGTTGTTCAGATTTTTAGATTCTATTAACCTTTTTCGAATTATTTCGAAACGGTTTCCTCATTATTTTGAGATAGCTTCTCAGACAACTTCAATTAAATTAAAGACCATTCTAGAATAATTTTGTGATAGTTTCGGTATATCCGTGATGATTTCGTGACTATTTTAGAACTATTCAGAGCCTTTCCTAGATTACTAGTCAATTACTTCCAACCGCAAATTTTACGCAAATATTTTCAAAAGGATCTTAAACAGGTCCATAGTAATCTGAACTTCATCCAGATCTGGTTTTGCGGAACTTATTTCTTCACTCAGTATAATTTCTACAGTTTTCAGATGTGTGACTATGACTTTTTAATAGTAATGGCATTCAGTTAAAGGCCTAAATGTGCGCACAATTTTGTAAATATACATTTACAGTCCATGGCCCACTTCAAATCCGGGTCCTTAAAGTGCATATAAATAGCCAACGTGATAAGGTGTACGACATGCATAGCATTATAGAAGCCAAAGATATTTTCTTATCGTTTTTTCACATAACTACGCATATACATGGCATCGTCTTATGTTTTTTCTTTTTTCTATTTTTTTAATAAAAAGCGTTAGTTCAGCTTTTGAATTATATTTTTAAATTCATTCGAATTTGTTCCATCAAGTAGAGAAAATTAATCGCTCAAGTGGTCGCCGCCAAAGTTGATGATCCGTTTTATGGTAATTCCAGAACTTCAGGTGTCAGATACTCGCATTGCTGAGGAATAATCAATTAGAGGTTTAAACAGTTTAAGTCTGGTTGCCGTAAGCCCCCGGGAGATTTGGCCAGCTAATACAAAAGTTATAGAGATTTCATATGGTGATTATTTTTGGCCCACCCAATACTATAGGAATGTAAAAGCATATTGCAGGACTTGTAAGAAACTTAAATGCATGTTTTTAAACTTAAATTTAGCGTTTAGTGGCATATTTTAGGTACCTAAAATAATTTTTTGTTTTTTTTTTGTTTGCAAATTTTCGGTTGCCCTAGTTAGTAATATTATTCGCTAATCACACGCTAATTGGTGCAAGTTATCGCAGCTAGCTGTTACTGTGACGTACTGTGACACGAATGAACCATTGGCTTTAATGTGTAAAATGTAATCAATTTGGTCAAACCCACATCTGGGTATAAAATATTCACTCTCAATCGGATTTTAAGTTCCAAACATGATTTTTTGTTATTTTTATTCGTTTTAAAGCTGATGTTGTTACTTCACAGCTTGTTTGTTTTTTGCTGCTTATTGTAGGAATTTAATTGCGTCTATCGCGTAGAAATTCCACTATAATTTTTGTTGGATTTGTAATCTTTTTTTTTTTTTTTTGGCACATTTTTTGTTAAAGTGATTTTAAGTATGTAACTTTATCTCTGTTAAAACACTCTGCACTTTTCAGCATTCGAACACACATGCAAGCTCATAAGTTGAGTTTGAGTACGCTGTATGTATGTATGTGTGCATGTGTCAATGCTGTGATGCTGTCTGTATTTGGGTGTGTGTGGTATGCGTTATTAACTTAGTGTGTGTTTAGTGTTGTGACGTTGTTTTTCATTTTATTTGTACTTTTTTTACCTCGGCATAGTTGTTGGAAACAAATACAAGGAAAACCACTACAGAAGTGCAAAGACAAGGTCACCCTTATGGCTGCAATGGCAGTGGCAGTGGCAAAACGGCTACAATGTGACGCCTCTAAAGCTGGGTGCGATGACTTGCAGCTATTTGTAAGCGTAAGAAAAAAATTATAAATGAAAAACTATTCATGCACATGCAATTTTCTCTAATTAATCACCTGCTATAAAAATCTTGAAAAAAACAAAAACAGAATTAAAGCCCAACGCCATCAAGAGCTTAAATCTTCTCAGTTTTGTATGATTTACTGAGATATGCACAAGTTTGAGGTTAGGTGCATGCATTTAAGTGCCGTGAGCATGTGCAAAACTCTTAGATGCCAATTAAATTCAATCAATGGATTAGAGCAAAAAGCACAACTGAATATATACGTATATATGTATATATATTTTTTTTTATCTGAGATTTAATGAAGTGCCATAGTAAAAGCACCTTAAATGCATTCAAATAAAATAAAATAAATAAATGAAAGGCGCGATAACCTCCGAAAAGATTTAAGGCCGAGCTTCTCTTCCAATTTGCGCCGTGCTCCTTTTAATTTTTCGTACAAATTGGCGGGACGGGACCTACTTATTTTATGCCGACTCCAAACGGCATCTGCAAAGCAGGTGACTTTTCACTGAGAGCTTTTCAGGACAGAAATACGCTTGGAGTACTTGCCAAACACTGCATTCAAATAAATTTATATAACACTTGTTTTCTTTGTCAGACATCAACATACAATTTCGATACGGCTTTTAAGATTTTGCAATTTGCCATTTCAGAGTAATTGGTGTTTTTTTACTAGAGCTCTCTATTAAGAAACCGATAATTTTCTAGATCTTTGCAAATCATCTTCAAAAAAATGTGTCTCCAAATCTGTCAGGCAGGTGGCAGTCAACTGAAAGGCAGATTACATCTTTGAATTGCATGCAAGGCAGAAACTGAGCTGCAAGAGCCCAAATACATTAAAAAACTTTATACGATCGACATCAGAACGGTATGGACGTTACGTATTGACGATATATGAAGGCCTTCCTTGGATAGCACAAATAGTACATCAAGAAACTTGCCTGTCGCCTGATCGAAGAAACCAAATCAGTCATGTAGTGATCAACCGCAGGCACAGATTCATTTTCCTGAATATGCGCACACCGCGGGATCTTAATATCAACGAGAACCTTATGACAGCCAAGATGGAGCCACGTTTTATAAGGGAGCGACACACCGCACTGAGTGCGAGGAACTTCATATGTTGACTGAGAAAAATAAAACTTTACTAAAAAACCCAGTGAATTCCGTAATACCGTTTTCACACAGAATTTTAATCGAATCACAATTCTATTTATTGAAATAATTAAGTTTCCCTTTTCATACAGAGCTTTTGCTTCATTAAGCGAACATCTGTCAGCAGCCCCAAACAAATTTTTCGTTTCTACAAAAAATAGTTAAAATGGAAAGCAGCCGTTTCCTTCTTAACTATACATAAATATAATCAAAATAAAATGCATGCGCAATTGCCCATAGATGTTGCACATAACCAAATACGTACCTTAGGGCGGGTCGATTTAAAAATCGCTCATTGCTCTGTGAAAATCGCATTCTAGGGATCAAACTAAGAAACTTTGCCGAAGGAACCATACCTCTAAAACGAATTCTTATGTCCCCCCCCCCTTTGGGTCGTAGGGGTAATTTTGAATTTTGAATTCCTAGAATATGATTTTCACAGAGCAATGGGCGATTTTTTTGCCTCCCCACAAATCGACCCGGCCTAACGTACCTATTTCCGAAGAAGCCATATTATCTGTTGCAGCAAATGCAGCGAAAATTAATTTTTAAATTTTTTGTGTTTTTCTATTTTTCATAAATTAATTAATTTTAGGATTTTTCACTCGATTAGGCATTCAATAAACCCGATACCCTAATCGTTGATGACGGCACACACATACTGGTTTACGGAACTATGAGAAAGTGAAAATGGTAATATCCCGGCTGAAGCTTAACAAGACGCCGGGAAATACCGTGCAGTTCAAAACATGTAGGCGAATAGTTTATAAATAGCATACATTCAAGATATGGTAGGATGAGCCGGTGCCTCCAGATTGGAATTTAGATGTGCTCTATCCAATCTACAAGAAAGGTGTGGCTTCAGACCTGGTTAATTCAATATCGACCAAATCTCCACGGTACGCCATACCCTGAAGAAGACTCACTATAGGAGAACCGACACGCACCATCTTTTTGTCGACATTAAACAGCGACAAAAGAGTCGCTTTTTGCTACTAAGACTAAATTGTAAGTCCCTGCAAGGCAAATAAGACTTTGCCAAGTGATGTTGCACAACACCACCAGCTCCGTAAGGTAAATATTTCTTTCGAAATCCCTAATTGGAAGCAGTGGAAGAGAATCTTCACGAAGCAAGGAAAGCTCGAGTGGTCTGTTATGTCAGAACCAAAACCAATTAGGCGGTGAAGCATCAATAATTATTTATAATGATGATGATACCTGATAATTGATGTGGACGATGATACCTAGGACAGATAATACAGGTCACCTCAAGAAAGCACTGGAGGAGTTAGTGAATAGGAAAAGAGAGGGAAATCTTGCTTTTCACCGAAGAACCCAAAATGGACTGTGCCTGTTGATAACTAAAGGTCACAATTTCAAGCCATTTTCCTGACTCACCTCACTTGTAACACTCAGTGGGGCGCGAGGTATGTATTCACTTATGCTTTCAAGCAGCTCGTATGACGTTTAGTTGCCCTATCACTTCGCCCAATGCCATCAGCTACTGCAATAAGATGCTCAGTGCTGCAGCAATAATCGCAAACTTAACGCTTATATGGATTGAGTTAACGAGAAGGAAGATGCAATTTTCAAAGCAAGGGCATCACACATTGTACTCCCAATAATAAAAAAAAACCCACAAATAAGAGGCACCAACAAATCAAATAGGCATTACCGACTAAAGATATGATAAGAAGAAACGACAGATCCAGGATAGAGACCTTCAGATCTACTGCCACATTCACGGCCCTTGAGTACTGGGCCTGCACGCTGAGGGAGTGGTGGTCTCATTTATCTGCTCATGTTAGAGTTGAAACCAGAAGGACGGGAAATTACCAGAAATATTTTTTGTTTGTGATTATTATGAAATCGTTTAAGGTCAGTTAGATAAAAGTTTTTCTAAGCGGGTTTCGCTCCTCGGCAGTTCTATGGCAAGCTCTCGGAGTGTATTTCTGCCATAAAGAGCTTCTAAGTGAAAACTTATTTACCTTGTAGATGCCGCTCGGAGTTGGCACAAAATATATAAGACCCGTCGCGCCAGTTGTTAGGAAAAACTATAAGGAGCACGACGTAATTGGAGGTAAGCTCGGCATAAAATTTCTTTGCAGGTTATTGCACCGTACATATTTATAGGTACAGTTTTGGTACTATATCGTATCGGGGTTACTTTTGATGTTGCTACACAAATAGTCGGGAAATATTCAGAATTCGATCTGAAATGGTATGGAAACTCTTCAAACGCAATATGCTTCCGAAACGGTCTAAGGAGTAGTCCAATACTGCCACCTGCTAGACGTTTTAAAAATTAGTGAAATATAAATGTTAAGGAATTTTATATAGCTTTTCAAAAAGTATGGTTTCCACTTTGCCTTAATTATTGTTACGAATATTAGCAAAATTAAGGGGTGCTGCTATCTCTAAGCCGATGCTAAGCAGTGACGTGAATTCACATCAATAATTCAATTATTATGTATCTACATAAACGAAACAATAATTGCGTCTACACATATGTACCATGTACGTATACGAGCAGCGGAGAATCAATGCACAATCACATACATATATCTGAGATACTCCTGAAAGTATGCAATAAGAGAAGCTATAAAATCGTGCAATTGTAGTTACAGCTGAGAAGTTTGAGAGCTGATGGACTAGAAGATTCTGGAAATGGAAGCGCCTAGAAGATGCAACGTTGAAATCAGAGAGTATAAAGGCAGCAAATGTAGAGGTGCTGGAATTCAGTTTGAGTTGAGTTATCAAGCAGTTATTTATTAAGCACGCAATCTGGCGGGCAATAGTAGAGTTTCATTTAAGCTATCAATCAGTTTGGTTATTACGCCAGCTAGTTGCAAAGTATAAGTGTTATTGTGAAGTACTTTAATAAAGGCCATTTTTCCATTATTCAATATTGGAGTTATTTATTCAACAGTTTAGTGATTCGAACTTAGCAGAAGGGCAAATAAGAGGAATTGCAGTAAATTCGTTACATTATATTAAAATTTGTTTAATTGTTTATGGTAAAGCTTTAAAGTTTCTTAAGCAAAGTTAGCTCAGTAAGCCCTGCTAAGCTTGATTCCTCAGCTACTTTCGTAAATAAATGCTTAGTAATTCGATTAGCTAAAAAATTTGCTCGATTAATGCTATATGTTTGTTTAACATTACCATCCCTAAGTGCCATCAAATTCATGTTGAATATTTAATCTATTGCAAAATTTGTTTACAGCGAAATCAATTGGTTAGGATTAAACACATAAACGTGCTTGAAATTAACTCAGATAGCTACATACATACAGGGCTATGCAGATACAGCAGTTAGCACGAAAATAACAGTATCAATTGTAGCAATTTGTATCAATAAAATTGCTTATTTTTAATTTGGATATTTGAAGAATAAATGTCTATAGATTTTTTAGCTGAAAATGCATACCTAGTTTTATACTGATCTCGAAAGCATTTCGAAAAATTTCGAAAACTCGACACAATCTTACGAAGAATGGATGAAAATCTGCAAAATCTGCCAAAAGTTAACACGAAGTTTGAGAGACCTAGAACTTGTACTTTGTTCGACAAAAATTTATTGGGCAAAAAACTCCAAACTTCAAACCCCTTCCTAAAACACTGAATAAAGCATTCGAAATTTTCGTTATATTTTGTAGAATTTTATCGAAATAGTTTCTGTTGCAAAATTCACAGAAGTTTTTTCTACCAAAAATTTTTTCTTACCGCAATTTAAGCATGGATAAAATTTAATAAAACTTTCCACTGCCATTTTCGTGTTCGCAGCTGTATATATGTATATATGTGTACCATTCGCAATAGAAAATTGTAATTTGTTTCATTTGATTTTATAAAATTATCCCTTTGGTGCCTTTAGTACTGTAAAGCTGCTGCTTAGCCGCACTGACCTTGCGAACGTTTATATGTGAGTGCATGCGTGTGTGTGTAAGAATGTGTTTTGTATGTAACGATGCTTGCCTTTGGTTGATATTAAAAATTCACTGCATTCAATCCAATTACGAGTGTAATCTAGCAGATGCCGTCCGTTGGGTATACAAAACGCCCAAAAGCACGCAAGCATAGACACATGTACAAGTACTCGCACGTGCGTGTGTGTGTATGTATATCTGAAGCTTTATATTTGTGTTTATTTATCAGTGAAAATGTGTGGGCAAACACATCAAACATGTGGTATGTTTGTATGGCCATATATAAGTATGCATGTTTATGGGTTTTACACACGCTTCAGTTGTGTTGTCGCCACGACGTACGGGCAAGACAACAAATAGAATAAGTAAAGAAATCAATGTTCTGGTGAAACCGGCTTTAATAGATTCAACTCTGTGCCAAGAAAAGTGAAATTCAATGCTATTTTTATTGTTTTGTGCAGTGTTAGTACTATTTTGACATAAAACGTTTGTTTTTCCCAGAGTTATGATCATCTCATCCCCCACTCTCTCTTTCTACCTCCACACTATCCCCTTCCCTACCTGTTCTCCCCCTTTCTACATCATCTCTCCCATTTTTTTTTTTCTAACTTCCCAATCATCTCCCTGGCAGAACGTCTTACTGGTCGATGGCACTTTCTAAAGATGATCTGGCAGAGCCTGACTTTGCTTACGATTACGTCGAATGTATTTCATATTAATGTTACCTGTTCCACGTCCACTAACAGAATCCTGGGCAGATGTCACGTAAATCACGTAGCCGACATAGTACAACTGAATCGGATATAAACGACCGTAGAGAGGTCCGCATTCCGCTGAACACCTATGGTCTGCTTTTGTATAATGGGCCAGCTTAGAAACTGCTGGGTGATTACTGCCTTTTGCAGGGCATACAGATCCCTCTTTCCGGAAGTGGATATCAGACGGTCTCACGACAATATAAGGTTCACCAAGGTTTAAACAATGTCAATGGTGTTATTGGTTTTGTGGGGTCAATGGCCAAAGTTGATCTATGCGGCGTTGTTGTTGTTGTTGTATTAACGATAAAGACAATCCCCGAGGGCTTTGGGGAGTGTTATCGATGTTGATGGTCCTTTGCTGGATATAGATCCGGTACGCTCCGGTAACAAATCACCATTGAGGTATAAGCCGGACCATCTCGGGAACGATTTACATGACCACATTAAACTTTCAGGCCATCCCTCTCTCCCCATCCCCTAGTTCCATGAGGACCTTGGGGTCGTCAGAGCCTCGTCTGTTAATGAAGCAGGATTCGCCGCGGGTTGGTGAGGTTGACAATTGGGTTGGAGAAGCTATATATTGCGCTACACAACCCCTTGAATTCCATCTATGCGATGCGTCTTAATCTACTGGAAAACCCCTAAAAAAAAGATTCTGTTCTGTACAGCATTTGTTTAAAGCTAGATTAGCACATGTAGTCCCCACAAATAAATATGTTTGTGTGTATTGAGCTCTGCACTTGCTCATAAATAAGTCGTTTGAAGTGCCGCAACATATTCACTTGGTAATACACCTGTGAGCTCTTCATTTTCGTGCGCTGGCATACACATGAATGTGATATACACACATTCACGTATGTATGTAGCTTTGTATCAATTTCGTTCTCTTTGCTCGGTACGTCTCCACCCACGCGCCATTGACTGTCCACCTCGTCGTTGCGGTCACAAGCTGAGTTGCATTGTCGCAGCAATGTCGTTAAAGCCATGCTGTTTTTGTTACTGATGCCAACGACGTTGCTGTCGCAGTCAGCGTAGACGGCCTCAATACCCAATTGCCGTGGTTAATTTATAGCTCAACAATCTTCGATTAAACGCATATCAACGAGATGTATAGACAACACTAAAACAAACCAACAAAAAAACAGCATTTTGTACGTATCAAGAATGAACGACGAACGTACATTGCCAGCAGCAGTCAGACATGTGTCGAGGTGTTGTTGGTATTGCTGCTGCTGTTGAGATTGAAGGTTGCTGTTGTTATTGTAAAAGCAACAGTTTGCAACTAATAGCAGCCACTTCACAGGCATTTCATGCACGACAAATTCACTTTTGCGGCCGCCTGACTCTGTGACACACACACACACACAGTACACTTGGAGCATGTGCATGTGCATGTATGCGTGCTGTAACGCTTTGATGGCTGTGGTGCATCCAAAGCTTGAATATGGTAAAACCAAATATCTTGGTATTTGTATATATGTATGCATACGGTCTCGTTTCGATGCGTCACACATGAGAATCTTTATTTCATTATCAATTCTATGATCTTGTAAAGATTGAAAACTAAACTGGCTAAAGTTGTATGCACGTACAAAATATGAATGTATGTGTGTCGAAACTTCTAAATTTGTTATGTGTTTTTATTAATATTTCATCGCGAATTGTGGTATGCTGATGCGATTTCTCCAAAACCTACAACGAAACAAACAATCACATATGTATGTAGACCAGAAGACCCGGCAGACGTTGTCCTGCCCTAAATTTGGCCTATCTGCATATCTTTTAATAATCTTTTTCCGTCTGACTCTGCCCTCCCCCTCTTCACTTTTTCCTAATCCTTTTTTCACTCCTCCCTCCGTCTTTTTCGCTTCATCTATCTCCATCTTCGTCTCATTCTATCTCTTTCTCAATCTCCTTCTCTCTTTTCTGTTCTCTCAATTTCTTCTCATTCTTCTGCATTCCTTATTGCCTGTCCCAGAGGGTGGTATGTATTTTATTCCAGTCCCAGTCCCACTTCGAGTCTCAGTCCCAGTCCTAGGCCTAATGCCAGTCCCAGTCCGTCTCTGAATAATATATTACTCTGTACTAAAGCACTCAACAGCTTTCATTTTATATCCATATTGTATAAACACTGTTTAGGCATTCACTGGCCCACGTTTTGGCCTATATCTCGAGACCTTAGTCACCCAGGGGTATAAAATTACCCTCTACACAACTAAAGACCCGCCTGAATTAAAAAAAATGTCATAGTACCTCTAAATCGCGGGCCCCCTCAGAAACCCCCCTCCCCCACCCTCTCGGCGGGACTGGTGATGTGCTATACTTGATATCATTCGCTATAATATTTTTTATTGATAAGCAGGATGTTTAATTAAACACCAAGCAATTACACGGAAGTATATCCGCACCACCTGAAAATATGAGTGCACTGCGTATACGTAACATTTTATTATTACGTACAAACAAATAAAAAAAATTTCAATAAAATAATATTGTGACTATAAACTGAGATATAACCTATCCTATCTCTCCAGTTAGATCAAGCTACATACGGGGTGCAAAACAAATTCAAAATCGGTTCAGTAGTTTAGGAGTCCATCGCGGCTAAAAATGTTGTGACACCTGTTTTTTTATATATTAAGATATAGACATTTAAGTTCTCAGTTTGAAACCAACTAAATTCATAGATATGAAAATTTAGGAGCTTTTTTAACAGAGCTGTCGATGGGACTTATTGGAACTAATAAGTAGCAAAGGAATACAATGTTTTTGTCTTTATCTTTGTCTTTATATTTACCTTTATGTATATCTTTATCTACATCGTCATCTTTACATTTATCTTTATCTTTGTCTTTATCCTTATATTTACCTTTATGTTTATCTATAGCTTTATCTTTATCTGCATCTTCATTTTTACATTTATATTTATCTTAATCTTTAGCGTTATCTTTATCCTTATGTTTACATTTACATTTATCTTCATCTATATCTCTATTTTTATCTGCATCGTCATCTTTAAATTTATCTTTATCTTTATCTTAAACTTAAGCTTTATATTATTTTCATCTCTATCTTTATCTTTACCTTTATTTTTATCTTTGTCTTTACCTTTACCTGTATCTGTATCTTTATCTTTATTATTTTTTATCTTTATCTCTTTCTTTTTCTTACGTATGACGTCAGATTTTATAACCTATAACATATACATACATACATAATTATCAGTTTGTCCGCACTGAAACTTTCTTATTTGTTCGACTGAATATTTTAGATACGAAGTTAATGAAAAGTCCAAGGTTCACTAAGTAAAAAAAGGATCAAAAGCTCAGCGCCAACATAAACTGCGTTCTTTATAAATTCAAATGTTGTTGTTGCTTTTGTAGCGATAAGGACACTCCACGAATGTTTTGAGCATGTGTATGGTCCTTTCCACCATTAAGTATATCTTATTAGAACAGCCTTTTAAAAGGTATATTTGTTTTTGTTGTATTCGAACTGTACTCTTTAAGAATAGCTTCAAAAGTGAGGTATTAGTTGGTTTTTGCAGTGTGAGCAAGTAAAAAATAAAGTGCAAGTTTAAGCTATTTAAAAATACGTAAAATATAATTGTATTGAAATAACTAAAAATGAATATTGGAGACAAAGGTATTTACTTCATTTTGAAATAATTTTAGAGTCTTTAGCTTGCTGTGTTTTTTTTGTGTTATTTAAAATTTCGCTTGTGCCTTTATTAGTGTTTATTTGCACAAATATTTGAATTTCAGCTAAAGTTTTAGTTGGGTTCCTCACCGATCCTCACGTTGGAACTTTAATCTTGTTATTAGTCAAAGTTTCATGATTCTAAGGCGTTAATATGAGCTGTCACTTTCTGCCACTAACTATGTTTTGTGACAGTTTTCAGATAGCGTCACCCTGATAAATTATTGTCGTATGTTATGTGTATTCACATGTAACATACGACATTATTTTATCCAGTCGACGATATGCAAATGTGAACTTTTGTGTGTGTTTGTTGTTTTGTTATTGTTATGTGTGCAAGATCTTTTAATAACTTTAATTTCTTTATTTAATCCTATTAAACATTGTATTTACGATATATATATATACACATCTTACTACTTTTCCACCCATATCTACTTACTTTTTGTATGCATGCGGTGAAAGTGGGTGGTTGTGGGTCGGTATGAAATTTATTAAAAAAATATTCTCACATATTTGTAAAGCCGTGACCAAAGTTTCACGTTGGTGTCTCTACTAGAAGTATTTTTGGCCACCAACTCCATATAAGACCGACCACTGTGCCGCGGTAGGTGAGGTTAACAACTGGGTTGGAGAAGCTATAAATTGCGCTGGCAACCCCTTTAAAGGGTTACACTACACAACCTCTTGAATCAGTTTGGTATTTTAGTCGCCTCTTACGGCAGGCATACCTGCCGCGGGTATTTTCTAAGCTCTTTAACCCGCATGGGGGGTTTTAAATTCAAATATGATAAATTGGCATGCAACTTCATATGAGTAGTGCTTATTTAATTATTATGATTATCAATTATTAACAGTCATTAACTTTCTCTTTTTATCTAATTACTTGTAGGTATATTGAATCAACCCCACATACATTGGGTATAACCCTAATGCGCATCGCGTGCTAAGTACATGATTATCGCAATAAATGGATCAATCAATCAGTCAATCATTACAACCACCGAAGGATAAAAGTAAACTACGAGTGAATTGCTGTGCTTAGATGTGGGTGGTGTAAAATAGGCGTAGAAACATGGGAAATTACATGGATTAGCACATATGTATGTAAGAAGATGTGATTTTACAACTACATATATACGCGTTACCATAACATGTCATGTATTCTGCGCCACTGGGCGTTTACTTTTTATCATCTCTTTTCGCGGTGATACTTTGATCGAAATTTCACTAGCACGTACATATTTCTAAAATTTCATTTTAAAATTTACATTTTTTTATGCAGTTCTGTAAATTTAAACTTTCTTTTTTTAGGACTGTCAAATGCATATGTGCAGAGATTTTATTTGCAACTTCAACTTATTCACGCAGCTCGAATTTTATTATTGTGAAAATTCGTTGCGCTTTCTTGACAGCTTGTCAAAGAAGCGTCAACATCAGCAACACCAGTGGCAGTGGCAGAAGCTGCAGCAAAATCAGCAGTTGCATACAATGAAATTGTAGTAGTGAGCAACAAAATAAAAAAAACACACACACATACATACATGCATGTAAGCGAGTATTTGAGCTGTGGCATAACTAAATCCCAAAGCTTTAGAAAACATGTTGTATTAGTAAATGTCATTTAAATTTTTAAATTCAACCCATTTTCAAATAAAAATATTATGTGTGAGCATATTTTTGCATTTAGTAATTTTACCTTATTATTTACACTGACCGTTATAGTGCTGTAAGGGGTAGTAAATCTATAATATGTCCTTTTGGCTTTGTACTATCACACTTCTGCTTGGCAGGGGAAAAGAAAGTGTGGGGTATGGCGCACTAAGACCTGAATGTGCCACCGCTACCTTTAACCATTCTGTTCTTCGGTTGCTCGATTGAGCAATCATGCCTGGGAATTTTTGGAGATTTTGTCACAGCGATCGAGATTTTGTCACAGCGACTAAAAGATCACAATAGATTGCAGTGTCAATGTAAAAAAAATTAACTGAATGTCCGTGAATGCATCTGTTAGGCAATCGCCCCTCTCGTCACTTCTAAGATAAGAAAACTGCACAAATCATTTATGCGATTCAGAAGGTCTCTTACGGGGTGTATGTGCAATGTTTAAATCAAACTTTATATAGGAGACCATGGAAACAACTTAAAATTAAAAACTTTACAATAAATATGAGGCTCTTGGGAATTCCTCAATAGATTAATTAATTCATGTTTCCTCCACTTATTGTTCGGCTGTGACAAGATCTGTAATTAGATCAACGATAACTGTTGACTGTGCTGCCAGATTGTGAAATTCGATTTCTAAAATATTGCTCTGTTTGGTAAAGGGCCAATTAATGGTGACTTAACCATAACCAGATACAACAGCAGGTCGAATCAACCTTATAGAAATCAATATAATCGATTAATGGTGCCATACCATAACGCTAAATACATAACCATATCATAGCCAACCAATTGGTTTTTGGTTTTTCGCCATATCCATAACCTAAAAATATTTGAGTTGAAGAATTTATTAACTTTTTGTAGATTGTGTTTCTTATTTTGGATACGTTCTGACTAAGAGACTTATTTTTTGTGGTATATGTTTTTAATTTTTTGCGTTTTCTTCATTTTTATGAAATTTTCACGATTTGCAGGTTAAGGCACCAATAACTGGTGCAAATTTGATATTATAACGAATTTAGGGAAATTCCGCTTATATTAAATCTTCTGCTAACGTTCGAATTGTTATACTGTTGAATAAATCACTCCAATATTCCATATTGCAAACTGGTCTTTATTTAGCTTACTTTGGGAATAGTACTTCACAATTATACTTCACAACCAATAGCGTGCTAAATCAAAACTGTTTACTGATTCCTCAGCTTGCGCTGTTTTATTCTCTCGGTTATCTCGTTTGCTAATTCTCCTAAGGTCTAGTCGTTTCGCGAACCTGTGTTCCAGAACAGTTGTATCTCATGCTTGGTTATATACATGTAATTTTAGATAATATAAACATGTAGCCATATTCGGGTGTATGTGTGAGTAACTACTGATGATTACATGTGTTTGTGAGTATCTCCTCGTTACCTTGTATGTATGTGTGTAAATGATGATTGATTTGTTCATGTACACAAGAGTGACAGCTTGCTTTATTGTTGTTATGCCTTTATTTACTAACAACATAGTGATGCTAAAATGTGCCACAATATGGATGAGTAAAAATATGGTTATGACTATGGCGTTAGAATTGTGGAAGTTTAATTGGCCCTTAAATTTCAAAAAAAAAAAAAAATGGTTCGATATATGTATTCTAAAGAACTCTTGCATACAAAAGATGGGTAAGGAAAAGCGACAACGCAAAATCTTTGAATTTGGGACCATTCAGACAGCCAAATGTCGTTATTATTATGCCTGAAAACACACGCTGCCCAGACCAAAGGACACCGAAATCATGTTGTGACCAAAAATGCAACATTCAGCATTCAAGAAAGGAATTTATGAAAAAAAGGCAAGGATTTGAAGCCGGATTTCCCGGATTATTACAGTAGTACATACTAGAGAGCAACTGATTCACACTAGCATTCATATTAGGGTATGCAACAATTGTAGCGTATTCCAGGCCGAAATAGATCTCACTAAAGAAGCAAGCCTCTTAACGGTTAATCTCACTCTAGCATACTCTACTCAAACACTCAAACTAGGCTCAAAGCACCATAGGGAAACGACACTTTTTCTGGAGTAGTTAGTGAATGCAGCTTGAATAACGTAGCTATGCTTTGAGGTCATAAAGGCCTTTCCCCCAGCGGGTTAGGGGGTCAGAATATACCCGCGGTAGGTATGCTTGTCGTAAGAGGCGACTTAAATACCAGATTCAAGGGGCTGTTTAGCGCAACCCTTCAGTTTTCCAGCGCAATATATAGCTTCTCCAAACCCAATTGTCAACCTAACCTATCCGCGGTGAATCCTGTTTCCCTAACAGACGAGGCTCTGCCGATCCCAAGCTCCTCATAGAACTTGGGGGAAGGGAGAAAGGGAATGGCCTTAAGGTTTAATGTGGCCACATAAATCGTTCCCGAGATGGTCGGGCTAGCACCTTAATGGTGCTGTGGTACTGGAGTGTACCGGATCTGTATCCGGCAAAGGATCGTCACATCGATAACACTCTCCAAAACCTTCGGGGAGCAACCTTATCGCTACAACAACAACAACAGCAACAACCCATAGGCTTTTATTGTAACAAACACCCTCATTAATTAAACTGTAGTCAAGATTAAATCCGGAAATTTGGGCTTTTCATACTGGTCAAAGAAATACTAAAAGCCACAAAGAGATTATTAAAAAAAGGGGAAACAAAGTTGTTACAAATATGTAATTTACAGGCCCAACAATGTTGTAGCACTTTTACTACTCTTTCTGTAGTTGTTGTTCAAACAGAATTCTATTTGATTTCAATCATCCGACGATTTTCCCTCCTTCGCCCTCCGCTCCACGCTCTTTCCCTTCTCCTTCCCTTCTCCTTTCGTCAATTCCCTTGTTAATGCTAAATGCAATATTAGTGTTGTTATTGTGATGTACAAGTTTACACCATTTTATTGTATTCAATTTTAGCGATTTTGTTTTGATGGCTTTGCGCGTAACCGAAGTTGACAGCTTTGATTCGCCATGAAAGGCAATCGAGCTTAAGCGTACGTGTTCTGCTATGGTTCAGTAAGCACAAAGGGGATGGTAAATATCTATCAATTTCTCCACTCAAATAAATGAAAAACGAATGTAAACGCTGAAAAATGATGGCACAAAAGCAATAAAATGCAAAAAAACAAAAGCATTGTAAAAGCGTAGTGAACAAAAAACTTCGACGACACTAAGAAGTAAACTAAATAAAATATGATTTGAATTTGAAAAGCGCAATGCCAAAGCACAACTTTTTGTATGCAAACTTTTGCACTATAGACATTCCTGTAGGAAATTGGAGAGCTTGAAGAAATATAAACAACAAAAAAAAAACTAAGTTTCGTTTTCACTTAAAAATTTTCCCGTATTTTAGGCATCCGCTTTGACATCTCTCAACACACTTGGCATATAAATAGAACTCAGCAACTATTTTGAGATCAAAAAAATGGGATATGCGTAAGGGAAACCTAGAATTTTTTTAAAGATGGGAAAAGTTTTACTCAGGGTTTATGTACTAGTACAAATAGCGAGCTCGGCATTCCATTTCCATTAATAAGGTATATAAACATACATTCCATACATCGAAACAAATAATATGTGTCAATAACGTTACTAGCCAATGGTCACTAAAGACGTTTCGTCAGATGCCACTGTCACAATAGTCGCGTCAAAATGACTGTCACTCCATTGACATTTGGGACTTGCAGCAAATTCATATGCAGTACGCGCTACAAGCTGCCAAACTAACTTGCCAACCCGCTCATCATCCGGCCAAACTATGTACAATGTTTTCGCCCATCCCTCGGTGACAAATGCAAAACTTATATACTTGTATTTAGATACAGTTGCGCTCAGTCAAAATGGAATGGATTTTAAAGGGAGCATCGATGCCCACTTCCCGGCAAAAAAAGCCTCGCCCCAATAGAGAGCGCAGTGTTGAAGGATTTTAAAACTAAGTGGCACAACATTGACCCTGAATGCCTAAAACGACAGGTATGTTGAAATCATGCTTAAACTATCTGGAAATATATTCATGTAACGGCTTAGGATAATCTTCGAAGGCTGAATTCTTCTGAAGCCCATGTGAACATCCTAGCGAACGCGGGCAAGAATAACCAGTTTTAGTTTCAGTATGATTTTGCTCACGTTAACATAGATTTATAAGGGGATATCGCAATGTGTATCTTCTTAGAAAAGGTATTCCTCTAGAATGGAGCAAACATGGACGAAATCGGATATATTAAAAGCTCATGAAAAGATGGATGAGCTTGTTTGTTGGTCTCCAGGGAAATCACATTGCCATCAATAAAAATATTCTGCAGATGAGTTGATTGAGCAATTTGACAGACGGTTGGACTAACTATGCACTCGTACTACCTTTTAAACATGGAAGCTTGATATAAAGAACAAGGGCAGGAAAACTTTAGGCATGAAGTTTGGGTATGGTAGAACGTACTAGACACTGCTTAAAATGTTAAAAAGCTGGAAATCGTGCAGTGACGGCCACCAAATCTGCTTTTAAATGCAATCTTAATTTATATAGGTGAACGTTTTTGGTAGAACATCCGCAGCCTCGGTTGGCTGTAATAAAGCTTCTGGAGGCGGGAAATAGACGTATGGGCAATTTTACTATCTTCCAGTTTATCCCTAGCTAGACAAACTCTTGAGCGCATGATTAGTGGTCGAAGAGTTTACCTGGAGCAAGGGTCTGGAGATTAATACCAGTTGTTGAGATCCTTGTGGATAGTTGTTGATGCCAAACGCACAGCGGCACAAGCATCCCTGAAGAAAAGTCAGTAACAAGTCATACATAGACCTAAAGTACTAAATTGGTACTATTGCGATAGTAACTACACTTTTTATACTCAGCGTCACGCAGAGTATAATAACTTTGACTGGATAACGGTTGGTTGTACAGGTATAAAGGAATCGAGATAGATATAGACTTCCATATATCAAAATCGTCAGTATCGAAAAAAACTTTGATTGAGTCATGTCCGTCCGTCTGTCCGTTAACACGATAACTTTAGTAAATTTTGAAGTATCTTAATGGAATTTGGTAAGCAGGTTTCTGGGCACTCATCTCAGATCGCTATTTAAAATGAACGCTATCGGACTATAACCACGCCCACTTTTTCGATATCGAATATTTCAAAAAACACAAAAAGTGCGTTAATACATTACCAAAGACGGATAAAGCGATTAAACTTGGTAGGTGGATTGACCTTATTACGTAGAATAGAAAATTAGTAAAACTTTGGACAATGGGTGTGGCACCGCCCACTTTTAAAAGAAGGTAATTTAAAAGTTTTGCAAGCTGTAATTTGGCAGTCGTAGAAGATATGATGATGAAATTTGGTAGGCACGTTACTCCTATTACTATATATGTGCTAAATAAAAATTAGCAAAATCGGATGAAGAACACGCCCACTTTTAAAAAAAACTTTATTAAAGTTTTAAAATTCAAATTTTAACCAAACATTGAATATCTATAAAGTATTAAGTAAATTATGTCAACATTCAACTCCAGTAATGATATGGTGCAACAAAATACAAAAATAAAAGAAAATTTCAAAATGGGCGTGGCTCCGCCCTTTTTCATTTAATTTGTCTACCATACTTTTAATGCAATAATTCGAACAAAAACTTTCCAATCCTTGTGAAATTCTGTAGGGGCATAGACTCTATGACGATAACTGTTTTCTGTGAAAATTGGTGAAATCGGTTGAGGCCACGCCCAGTTTTTATACACAATCGGCCGTCTGTCCTTCCGCTCGGCCGTTAACACGATAACTTGAGCAAAAATCGATATATCTTTACTAAACTTAGTTCACGTACTTATCTGAACTCACTTTGTCTTGGTCTAAAAAATGACCGAAATCCGACTATGACCACGCCTACTTTTTCGATATCGAAAATTACGAAAAATGAAAAAAATGCCATAATTCTATACCAAAGACGAAAAAAGGGATGAGACATGGTAATTGTATTGGTTTATTGACGCAAAATATAACTTTAGAAAAAACTTTGTAAAATGGCTGTGACACCTTCCATATTAAGTAGAAGAAAATGAAAAAGTTCCACAGGGGAAATTACTAAATTGGTACTAGTGCGATAGTAACTACACTTTTTATACTCAGCGTCACACAGAGTATATTAACTTTGATTGGATAACGGTTGGTTGTAAAGGTATAAATGAATCGAGCTAGATATAGACTTCCATATATCAAAATCATCAGTATCGAAAAAAAATTTGATTGAGCCATGTCCGTCCGTCCGTCCGTCTGTCCGTTAACACGATAACTTGAGTAAATTTTGAGGTATCTTGATGAAATTTGGTATGTAGGTTTCTGGGCACTCATCTCAGATCGCTATTTAAAATGAACGATATCGGACTATTACCACGTACAAACATATTCTAAGTCCACCTTTATGGCGATATCCCGAAATGGCGTCCACCTATAGAACTATGGCCCACTACCTTTTAAAATACTCTTTAATACCTTCCATTTGATACACATGTCATACAAACACATTCCAGTGTTACCCTAGGTTCATTTTCCTACATGGTGATTTTCTCTTAATTTGTCTCCAAAGCTTTCAGCTGAGTATGTAATGTTCAGTTACATCCGAACTTAGCCTTCCTTACTTGTTTATTTCCTAATTGACCCTTTGAATTTTTATATTTCATATTTAGCATATATTTGATAAATAGGCAATTCAGAACAAAAACTGTTTTTAGCTTTAAAGGGCTTCGACTCTGAATATGTTTTCTTCTCCTAAACGGTAAAGCCTTAACCACTTACATTCCCACTGGTTAGGAACTATGGATAAAAGGGATAAAATCGTATTAGAAGCAACATAAGGAATTTCTGTCCGGTTCGGGACCAACGATATAGTACCGACAAAATAACTAGTCCTTAATTGTACATTCTTGCACCAGTTCGGAACTATCGAAAAAGTTTCTAAACCAACTAGTTCTTAAGTGAAAATATGGACCTAGTTCGGAGCTGTAGAAAAGGTTATGCAACGGCGAAAACTTCCACCGCCTAAGACATCGCCATGCTGCATTCGCCAGTTAGAATGCACTAGAAGGGCAACAGTTTTGAACCAGGGATTATCCCTACAGCGATTGTTCACTAAGGTCCATCTCTCAAAGATCATTGGATAATTCATGAGCGCTGCCGCCAGGGGAAACCATGTGGCATATCTCAGTATTATGTACAGCCAGAGCTGTATTATTGGCATAGAGGATGACAAGGTAGAGTCATCTAGTAACTTCATGCGTTATTGCTCAACTTTTTGAAGGTCAGTACGTAAGTATATCTGTATAGCTGTAAATGCGTATCCGGAAGTAATTGCGAGGGTCGATATTTGCCTTCTTCTGATGTAGATCATTTTTACTTATACATTAGTAACCTGTGGAAAAGTATTAGACTGATCTGTTTCCACCATCCTTACCTAACCTAACAAATGCAGAAGTGTCGAGTATAGTTTAAGTTATTTCAGAGGACAAGTAAAATAAAAAAATGTTTAATTTAATATTATTTACTTATGTCACTCGATTTTTTTTTTATTTAGATGTCCCATTTTGAATCCAAGACACTGTAAGTAAACAAACTGAAACTGTTGTTCTCGTTTCGCTTGCTGCAATTTTATTTCTAACGTGTCTTTCAATTTTAAAGGTAAATACATACACATATATATGCATGTAGATGTATATAAATAGATGCAAGTATGTGAATATTCGTAGTACCATTTTGCATGTGACAATGTGCTCAAGCGCAATGGGCTATGTACGTTTTGCTTACTCGCTATTGCAATCATCATTTCAATTGTGACGCATTGGCGCGTTTAGAATGCGAATTAGGCGTTACCAACAAATATTTGCTGTGAAATGCATTTGAAAATCTTAACAATAATAAAAACCAAAAACAATTACATACATGGAAAAGCAATAGAGGGAACGAACATAGCCATTTGTACGCGAATGCACACACTCACACGTACACATACAAACCCTCTCACCCGCATGTTGTCAGCCAATACTTTCTGGTGGCGATAGTTACAACAACAGCAAAAACAACATCAGTGACAACAACAGTGATAGCAACACCTTAGCAACAAACAACAACAAATTGCCTATAGTGCAATATCAAATAATACAAAAACAACAACATTCCTATAAATAAAAGCTTAAGCACATTGTACGAAGTTGCAACTTTTTAGATTCCCAAAATGTTTGCTAAAATCCCATAAAAATATTGATATATTTCTGAAAAAAATTAATAGGTTTTAAGTCAAATAAGTTCTAAAACTCCCATTGTTACAAGAAGTCTTTTAGTCTCCCTTTGGTGATCCAATTGCTTAAGCCATTCGTTTATTTATGCATTTCGCAACTATCAAAAGCTCTGCCTAAACTTGGGGGGAAATGATCACCAAAACAGGGGTCGGCTTCTCACATATACAAACAATTAAGTAATTTCGTAAATATGGGTGTCACACTTACATAAGTATGGCATGACTTATGCGGCAGTTACTCACGAACGTACGTACCAAAAACGTGTCAGCTGACACGACCTATCTTATGAGTGTGCAATGTAAACGAAAACTCACCGACGTGCAACGCCCGTACGTACGTAGCCCGGAACGTAGAAATCAAAATAATTTTGATTTTTTCCTTAAGAACGTGTCAGCTGATCGCTGTCTCACTAGACAGAGTTGCCTAGTAAACTTTTGTGCACTAATTTTTGACCGTTGGAGTTTTATGCAAAAATACCTAATTAAAGTTTGAAAATTTGTGAAAAAATTCGAAATAATTATGTAAAAGTGCAGATTATAAAAATGAAATTTATTTATATTTATTTAATATTAATTCCAGCCTTTTACAACATCAACAATTAAATTGGAAAAAGTTGATGTTTCCATAAGCATGCATGCAAAATGGGCAATGGCAGCAGTGCTTATCTGTCAACAATACACACACAAATATGTTATGTACATGTACACAAACGCACAAATTGATTCGTACGGGCTTGAGGTTTCGGTCAAACGTGTTTCGTACGACAAGCTTCCGTACGTACGGCACACGTCGGTGGGTAATTGCCGCTTTAAGAAGCGATCAGTATCGGACGAACTTCTGAACGAGCGTGATTGAAATTCATTTGTAAACATTGATTTATTATTGCGTAGATATTTTTATGCATGCTGGCTGTGGCAAAACTGAACACCCTATTGAAGAATGCTTTACGTTTTAAAAATTGTCTCAACTGTCAATACGACTGTCACATAAACAAACGCAGAATACAAACCGACAAGCAATCGGGAAGAAGTCATCAGGCTTTTTTTTGAGAACTGTTCGGGCTAAGCGATAACTAGGCACTTTGCGCTATAGAGCCTTGATTATCGAATTTCTTCTTCCTCATCGTAGAACTGCACACTATGCTCGAGCCACAACCAATAATCTGAAGGAAGGATTTACGGTTCGCTTACTCTCTAGTTTTAATTATTTGCTGGCCAGATCACCCGATTTAAGTAAAAGATAAAGACTTCCACTTCTTCATATTTTTAAAAAGTAGAGTTAACTCAGCATACTCGTGCTTCCTAAGAAGAGGCTAAGAATCCAGATATTAGGAGTGGCACAGATATCAGATCTAGAAGCAGCATAAGCTATAGAAAGCGTCTAGCATTTGGCAAATGGACTGAATTATTTTAAAACATAGGTCCTGGTTTTTGATAAAGTCTATCAGTTTTGTCGTTAAACAAACTTCTGGTAACACCACGGACTCTTTCAGTCTATGTGAGGTCCTCAAGAATCGGCCAGTTCAACCTAACCTAACCTACCTCAGCAAGCTTCAGTATTTAACAACCAGAAGCATAGATTTTCGTTAAAAAAATACAGCACAAGAACATTGAGTGGATATTTTTGCACCGATCTGTATATTTGCAAGCGAACGGCGATCGTTCTCGCTTCTGGCATAAGTGTGAAGCACTAATATTCTCACTGCCAAATCCGCACAAATCAACGAATTTTGACACTACACAAGTTGTTGTTAAAACCGAAAAAGCACTCTACTTATAGGAGAGTATACGTATAGGGGGTGTTCCAGATATGCCCTTTGCTGGATGATAATCCCTTAATCCCCGGTAAAAGTGCTTTCTGCTACTAAACCGATTGCCACCAGACGATTTTATGGAGCCCTCAAGGTTTATTCGTAGCTTACAATAGGTTTTCCTTGCGGCGGAAATGCCCTAAGCCCTTAGGCAAATAGTATAACTCTTACTTCTCGTGTTGTTTTTGCAGCTTTAGCAACAACTCAGGGAAAGTGGGTGCAAATATTTTTTATGTCGACCCGAAATTCGAGACTGTGAAAGACTTCGTAGTTCTGAAACCAGCATTAGCGGCGAAAACAATGTCGCCTTAGAAATCAAACGGATTTAAGGTCATGTTATGCGAATGGACGAAGACGCTCCTGCCAAGAAAGTATTCCGCGAATTCTTCTAAAACCTTTCGTCGTGAGCAAATT
The DNA here is from genome assembly GCF_040869045.1 of Eurosta solidaginis. Classification (NCBI taxonomy): domain Eukaryota; kingdom Metazoa; phylum Arthropoda; class Insecta; order Diptera; family Tephritidae; genus Eurosta; species Eurosta solidaginis. Next base: position 6,557,499 of record NC_090319.1, read on the forward strand.
TACTAAACCATTGATAAATTTGTTTTCGAGGGCCTGTAATTAGTGAGAATATGTGGTAGATTTACCACTTTAGTAATTTAAGTCCGAACACTGCATAAATACAAACATACATTTGTTCAAAGCATTGTCGTCGCTCATCGAATGATGAATTGCTCTCGAGCAACCAAAACAACAAAATGCAACTTAAAGTTTTGAGAAATGGTTTGTATCCGTTGGCACTTCGGTACATTGCAGCTCCAGAGAACGCATAATAAATACGGCACAGCGTTGTGAAAACTTACTTTCATATTACATACTCACACATTCTTAAATGCATTAAAACACACGTACACACACACACACATATGCACATGCATAGAAAAGTTTCTTTTGTATTTCATAAGCAGTGAAAATTTCCATTTCTGACGATTGCGCTGATAATGGATATCTCTAATTGAACTATGTCCTCGCATAGTGCACTCATATCCTGAGGGAAAAATATTTATTACAAAAGTGTGTTAAACATACACATGATTGTCCTTCAGGCTTTTACTTAGTTATGTTTTAATATTGATTTACTTTCCTTGTTAGCCTACTTTCTTGTTAACGCTACTATTGCCATAACTTTTTTAATTTCCGAGTGATAATTTTAATAACTAAATTCTACAAATAAAAGCAGAAAATATCTGTTCAAGTTCCTTATGAACATCCAAAGTTTGTTTGACAATGAACTGAAGCCCCCTACCAAGAACCTGGACCTATGTTATAAAATAACTCTGTCCTCTTTGTATATACTGTAAGTTATCGACGACCTTCGGTACTTGGTGCTTCTGGCCTTTATCTGAAGAGAAGGACATGAACACAATATTTGTTAAACGGATACTTCATATGATACCCTGTAAGAATGTACATCGCGAGCCTGCGGTGCACTCTTTTAGTCTGATGTCCAAAGACCAGCACCTGAGGGTCTTTACTACTTCCCTAGCTTTTAGCATGTTATGATTGTTGACTTCTCTTCCCGAAGCGCATATAAAGAGTGTTCATTGCAAAACTCGTTACAGATTTCTATTCGGGTTAATTAAGAGGACGTAATGCTGATCCCCCCATGGACAAGATACCCCGAAAATACCTTCCAATCCCATGGCCATATACTTAGGTTCTGGCGCTGCACGACTTCATCACAGCTCAATTTCAGGGTTGGTGTCTTGCTTTTGGTAGTTTTGAACAACTCCCATTAGCCATTTCAAGTCCACAATACTGTTCAATTTTTCATTTTAAACAGCTCTCTTCCTAGACGTCTCATTCTTTCGAAAGACATCTAGCTATAAGAATTGCTGCAAATTATTGGCAACACAGTCACGTCGCTAATTCCCCGGAGGATGAACGTAATAACAGTGTTAATTTGATTTGACGTATATTGGAATGACTTTCCTTCATCTCTTACCAAATTTGTTTTGGAAACAAACCAGTTTCGGCGTTGTGCCATCTTCAGAGTAATTTTTCGTTCTTAACTTCCTTTATCTCATAAACTACACTCTGTTGCTCGTGGCAAAGTTCTCCCGATCGGTTGGATCGACTCTAACTCCCAAGCGCTGGAGACTTCTTAATGCTGCCCAGTGATATATGAGAGGGTTTTTTTCCGTCTCTTTTTCGTATCCTTATCCATTCCATTTCTTTGGTTGAGCTCTTCAGTTGCCGCTCGCGTCCCGAGCTCACCCAGCTACGCTTCTTCTACTTTCGAAGTCAGACTTGTCTCTTTGTATAATATAGGATTTCATGGCTTATGAACCCATTGTGCCTCTCTTGCTCACCCTTTTCTTATTTATAAATTTTTTCAAAAACAGCAGAAAATACAAAAATCATGCAAATCATCCAATATGCAGGCATAATGTAACAGCCAAATGGTTAATTGACGTTGAGATCAATTGGCCTTATGACCACTTCAAATGGTTATAAGGTCAACTGACTTTATGACCTGTCTTCATTTAAACTAACGGCCATTTAGGAAGTTTCCGATTGACCTTATGTCCATTTAGGAAATGATCATAACCATACACAGCAATATAGGATAAGCAAGAAAGCAAAAAACTCCTGCAGGATATGCTGGACGTTTAGTCCACAACAACCAGAATTAGGAAGAGTAGCGCCGCAGATGAACATTTTGAATAAATTAGAGATCGTACTAAACTTTAAGTTGAATTTGTTCTGCTTATCTCAGTGGGGACCTCAATAAATAAATAAAAATAAATAAATGTAAGGCGCGATAACCTCCGAAGAGATCTAAGGCCGAGCTTCTCTTCCAATTTGCGTCGTGCTCCTCTTGATTTTTCCCTACAAATTGGCCGGACGGGACCTACATGTTTTATGCCGACTCCGAACGGCATCTGCAAGACAGATGAGTTTTCACTGAGAGCTTTTCATGGCAGAAATACAATCGGAGCGCTTGCCAGACACTGCCGAGGGGCGACCCCGCTTAGAAAAATTTTCTTCTAATTGAAAAATCTTATTTCTAAAATTTTGATGTTGCTTTGCCCGGGAGTTGAACCCAGGGCATACGGTGTGATAGGCGGAGCACGCTACCATCACACCACGGTGGCCTCAATAGGCCAGTCTTTTTCCGATTTTTGACTAGAATGGGACAAAAAAAAGGAGCGCAGTATCCGAAAATTTTAAATAAAAATTCTCTTTTCATTCAACTGAATTTTAACACGCGAATGTGCGAAACAAAATAATTAACCTTTTGGTCATTTGCGAAAAAATAGTTGACATTATGACCATTTCATATGGTACAACTTCAATTGACTTTGGGGCCAATCGACATGATCATAAGGTCAATTACACTAGTGCCGTTACACCCACATACCAAATATATTTGGCCTAAGTTTGAAAAAGTTAGTTTTAGAGATTTGAACAAAAAAAATTTCTGGTACGTATTCTGGAATGATCTTGTAAACAATCCTGAAATCATCCTGAAATATTTCAAAAATTAAACCTAACTCACTTCGAAATCATAACCAAAATTATCCATAAATAGTCCAGAAATGATTCTGGGAGTAATCCTACAAAGCTGCTAATGATATAAAATATAGCACGAAAACACTGAAAAATAATATCCATAACTGGGCCGTAATCATAAAAACAAAACAATTTGGAAGTAATCCAAATATAGTCCCGATACGATCCTAAAAACGGTTCCAAAAATTATCCCGGAATAGTTCCGAAGCGCATAATCCCATTATGATCCCGAAGTGATCCAGAAAAGGCCGCTAAATAGTGATCTTGATATCTTCTCAAAGTTATCTAAAAATCAATCCTAAAATGATCCAAAGAAAGTCCTTTAATTAAACTAAAATACTTCAATATTGATTTCGAAATAGATTCCGATAGCGAATTCCATGTTAAATCGAATTAATAGCGATAAAGTCCAAACAGCCCCAATGTGTTTCCGAAATTATACCAAAATGATTCCGAAACTCCGATTTCGATACTATCCGAAAGTTATTCCTAAAAGCAAACAACCTATTTAACCGCTCTCCTGAGATACGCCTTTGTTTTTGACTTCGCTAAGATACGACCTTACAAACAGAATATCTGTGATACGTTCTTGTAAACAAAACTTTCGTGATACAACCTTTCTATTGAAATAGGTCGATATATGACGAAAACTAGTTTGGTTTCATATTTAGAGTATGCTAACCTTCGTGAAAACGAGTGCGCAGAACTGGGTATACATTTTCAGCAAATGTCTACAATGGTTTTCAGCCGACGTGCCCCGCATCGCAATAGTGTGATCCACCCAGCGTAATTTCTCACTTTTAGATTTAGATTTTCATTAGTAAGTTTAAACTTTCGAATTTGGTTTTAAAACCAGAAGTGTACACAACATCCTATTTTAAGACTTTTGATCTTGAGAACTTAGACTTTTAACTCAGTAAAAATTATATTTTAGACCGAATAAAATTAACAAATTAAATAGAGCAATTTCCAATTCAGGTCCAAAAAGCTTAAAAAATTGCTTAATCCGATAATTGGTTAAAAATTAATCTGAAACTTTTACCGTACGTATGTCGTCAATACAGTGTACGTATATATGTATGTTATTACTTTCTGTTACTAAGTTCAGTTCTCAGTTTAGTCTTTTTTATTTTTCACTATTTATCACACCAAACACCTAACCGCAAATTAAATGTGACTAAAGTCTTATCAGCACTTGTCATTCACATCAAAACTTTCAAGTTTAAGTACGATATGTATGTATGGCTGTAGGTATTAGCATATAGATCGATCTATTATCATGTACAATTTATGTTATAATAAATACTTCAAATAAATAAATCTGTACAATCAATTAAAAGAACCTATCTAGAGTTACAATAAAATTCGTGTTTCGGCTTATGAGGCGGGATCTGTTAAAGGCTTCCTAATATTACTTGTTGGTAACGTTAGCACACTATGATTGCTACAAACTTATCTATGTTACTGATTCTCAGCCACTGATATATTGTTCAATTGTTGTTCAATATAATTAACAGAGATAAAGTAATAGCGTTTTCTTTTCTGGCTAAAGTATTACGCTTTTTGTACGCCGCGCAAGGGTTGTTGTTCTATTCTAAAAAACAGGCAACGCGTTTACGGGGTATTTCGTTCTTTTGTGAAAATTGTTGCCTTCTCGCCACGCAAAAGCGTTACACTTTTACCCTGTATAAAATGGCGGTGGCAGTGCAACTCTGTGAAACTCTCAATTCGCTCTTTAGTTCCACATATACTCTGTTAATGTGAGTGAATATGGTGAGTTGAAATGTTCTTTGTATGCACTACAAATGGTGAAAATTTTCTGGGGTAGTAGTAACTCTATTACGGCTTTACCATTTACTTAGGCAACAATTTATTTCAGAAAAGAAAACGCTATAAGTGATAATTTTTGTTCGATCACAAAAAAAGTATGCGTTTTTTCAAAAATTTTAACTAACTAATCAAATTCTGAAATTTTTTAGCACCAGACTCTTCAAATTCACAAAACATACAATTTCTTAGATTTAACTTTTCGCTTGACTTGCTTTACGTTTTATCATTTAGTTTAAGACAACTTTTGTTGGTCCCCTCTTACTAACACATTAGCACCTTATTTAATTATATTGAACACAAAAAGCAAAAAACAACCTTAACGGTTAAGGTGCTAATCCGTAAAACAAACAAATAACTCAACAAATATAAATAAATTTGAATGATCAGCAGTGAATATTTGAGCACTCTTTGGCCAAATCGATAACAAAATGAAATGGCAAAAACAATATAATATTTATAAACAACAACGTGAATTGATTCATAAAAATTTTAGTTTTTGTTATTAATATGACAGAAAATATTATGGTGAGTATGAGTTATGTATATGATGAACGTCATAAATTCTTTTATGTTTGATGCATGCGGATGGAGTAGCAGGAAAATGTAGAAAATGTGCATAACGTCATAAAAATATCACAATAAATTATTAAATAATTGATATAAGCTTTCAGCCATTTTTGTATGTTTTGCGCAATAGAGAGACAAAAATATTTATTTCCAAGGCGAATTCATACCAGGAGTTGGCAAAGAGAATGCAACCAATTCGCTGTGCAGAAGAATGTCAAGTCAAAACAAAATTTCATTGATTCCGATTAACTGACATGTTGTAGTACAAGGCGTTGTATGGAAAATAATCAAGAAGAAGCAATCAGCTATTGGGAAAATAACACCTGGTACTGAATTCGCCTTGATCAGTTTCATTAAAAAAAATCAGTTTTTATATAAAATCGACTCTGAATATCGAGACAAGGCAAGGCCAGTCTATACCAAATCGAATTCAACCCAATTCGTAGTGCAGAAAAATGTCAAGTCAAAAGAAAATTTGCATTATTGTAAAGCTGATCGCTAAATTTAGCACACATACACAAACATTACTACTGAAAAAAATCTTTTAGGAAATCCAATTTAAATATTTTAACAGACAAAAACTGTAATAATTTTGGATAATATGGCATTATTGACACCTTATTTGCAGTAATTAAGACCAATCGTTTGTTTACATTCAAGTATTTAGTTTTTTTTTTTTTCTACATTTATTTTTATTATGGATAGAACGCTTGAAGGTATATTGATGCAATGCAACATTTCTTTTCCTTCTTTCCATTCCATTCGACTGCCTTAATTTACTGCCTTCCAAACTTTTTGCAACATAACCTTCAATTTAAGCTGCCAAACTATATATAAACAATGGTTTCGATTAACTGACATATTGTCGTACCGAGGCGTCGGATGGATAATATCAAGAAGAAGAAATCAGCTGATGGGATAGCAACACCTGGTACTGAATTCGCCTTACTGCATATGAAACATGAATAAGTTTTTACGATGAAATGTCTGACACTTGTTAGTACATTCGTTTTTTTTGCTATAGGAATTTTCTTCAGTGATTAAACAAAAAATATTTTCGCGTTCACATTTTAACGAAATTTATCATCACCCCAAGAAAACGTTTGAGTCTGCTACAAAAAGAAAAAAAACTGAAACGGTCCAATGAATATTTCTGCACTATAACGCCCGAAAAGCTTTTACAACAAATATTATTCGTCAATGCTATGGGATTTGTACATATTTTGGTTTTTCGGTATGCGAGTTGCTTTTAGGCTGTGCACGCATTTTGACGCATTTCACAGTCACGTCACAAAATATATTTGGCAAAATTTATTTACAAATTTGTCAACATAAAACTTTCGATTTTACGCAACACCAATTATTGAAGTCTATTATATAGAGACACTCACAACAGGGTGAACGGCAATATATGTTTATTTTAGCTACGAAGCAAGGCGAATTTATACAAGGTGATGGCAAGCCGAATTCGACCCAATTCGCCGTGCAGAAGAATGTCAATGCAAAAGAAAATGTCAATTGATTTCGATTAACTGACATCGAGAACATGCAATCAGCTGATGGGATAACACCACCTAGTATTGAATTCGTCTTGCTAAAGCCTAAGTACAAATTCGCAATGCAAATATTGGGTTTCAATACACAGACTTGAAAGTGTTCCTAAAGCTGCAGCAAAAAGTGGTAATAAACTTATTGCAAAAATGTAGCGGAAACTTAAAATTAAAAAAAAAAATTATAATAATAAACTTCTTTCATGCTCACAATAGCAGTTTTATAAAGATAAGAACTAGAATTTAAAGTTAGGCGAAAATACAAATACACAAAGAGGAGCAACAATTTATCGAAAAAATACTTGCAATACAACATCAAAAAAAACCATAAAACTTCAAAAAAATATAAATGTTTAACAATTGTTTTTATTTTATCGGCCTATTGATAAAGGATTCAAGGTTCGAAACGAGCTCTAGGCCAGAACAATCATTTTTTTGTAATGATTATTGTTTTTTTAATTTTCTATAATTGAAAAATTGTATTTTGTTTTTGGAATAGTATCTAAGTAGAAAATTTGTCAGACAACCTGCCCTAGCTGCGCAGATAGATCCATTTCGAAGGGTGCTAAGCCTTCGTCATCAGTACGTACTGGATCTTGAGCTCGTTTTGAACCTATAAATTTTGAATTTTTTTTTTACTATTCGCAATAGTTTTCAAAAAAATTAATAGTGTAAGAAATTTAGCGCAAAATTAAAAAAAAAAAATTAATACAGATTTTTCGAAAAAAAAATGTTGGAAAATATATATCTATGAAAGAAACATCGATTTCAAAATTATATTGTCGTTCATTTTTGTTCCATATTTAGTTAACTATGAGTTAAATATTTTTTTTTTACAATTATTTCTTCAAACTGGCTCTAGGTCAATAAATTAAACAAGTTGTTGTTGTTTTTGTTCCAATATATTTCGATCGCCAACGGAGATCGTCATCGGAGACTACAATAATAAATAAATAAACACTTTATTATTGTAGTCCCCGATGACGATCTCCGTTGGAGATCGAAATATATTGGAACAAAAACAACAACAACTTGTTTAATTTATTGACCTAGAGCCAGTTTGAAGAAATAATTGTCAAATTTAAAGGTCGCCAAAAATCAAAATTTATAATAATTTTTTTTAATAAGAAAATTTTATAAACGCATGGTTAAAGTTTTTTTTTTTTTTTTTTTAATAAACAAAAACCATTTCCGAAATAAAAAAATATATAAATTTTCCTTTTCAAAATCAAAAAATGTATAAAATTCCCAAAAATCATTTTGTTTTTCAATTTCAATCATACAATTCTCGATATTTTTGTTTTTTTTTTTTTTTTTTTTTGTTTTAATTAACAAAAATAGTTTAAATTAAAGGAAAAGATAATGCGGAAAACAAAATTAAGGTTTTTTTGATACAGAATTTTAATTCTAATTTTTAATTCACATTTTCGATTTTACAATTTATTGTCATGCATTTCTTGTCACGTTCCTAAGCACGTTCGATATGTTCTTTATAAAGGTATTTCAAAAAAAGATATACATTTGAAAATTAATATAAATTTAAAAGCATTGAAAAAAATTTTTGTGTCACTAGATAAGTTAGTGATTTCCATTGTGATAAATCTTTTTTCAATTTTCAGTTAACTAAGTATTTTTTAAGTACTTATTTAAATTAATTCAAATAATTTATTTAATAAGCCAACTTTAACAAAAACCGGAAAAGGAAGGAAACTGAAATTCTTTTTTTACAATTAATACAAAATAAAAACAAAAGGCATGTTTGAAAATTAAGGCAGTTATACAAAAATGTACAAAATAATTTCTGAATAAATGCCCCATAAATTTATTTTTAATTCACTGCCTTTAATTTTCCCACTTTTTAGTTAACTGATTTTTTTTTTTTTTTTTTTTAAGTAAATAACTAAAATCAAATATCACTTACCTCAAGAAGCAGCAATTTGTTGTTGTTTGATTTAATTCCAAAAGAAATTGGCTTCAACGCAAAAATTTCTATTCCACTCTATGTATGTTTGCAGTTGGAGCTATGTACGTGAGGTAATAAAAAGCAAAAACAATAATAAACTTGTAATTGAAATGGCACAGAAAAAAATGGACACAAAAATGTTGAAAATGAAGAAGCAGACACTAAAAGCAACAACACAAATAAACGAAAATGTTACAAATTATTTCAGTCAATAGTAAAGTAACGTTGAAAATTTTAAACAGCAGTGTTAGAAATATGGTTACAATATAGCACCGACACAACATATCCAGTTAGACACAGAAAACCAAATGAACAATGCGCGCGCGCACAGACCCGGAAGCATTTGGAAAGCCAAATGAAACCGGTGAGTAAATTGAAAAATTGCAACAAATTTAAAAACTAAATAAATTGCAATGCACGATAATCACAAACACAAATACGAATTGCATAAATATTGAATAATGATTATTAGCAAACACAATTGAAGGTGATTGCAAGAATTTACGCTAATTGAAAATTAAATAGGAAATTTAAATTTATTAATTTTTACACAATTTTTTATTTATTTTTTTTATTTTTTAAAAGCTTAATTAGTTGCTAAAATCACTTGTTTATTTTTGCGCATGCGTAACGCGCTGTTTTCAGTTGCTATTAACGCGCACACATAATCCAGAATATAAATTTTTTGTTGTTGCGAAATCGCTAACTCGTTTTGCAAATATCAACTTTTTATTTTTTTTTTACTCTTTCTTTTTTTTTTAATATTTTTTTTTTTTTGCGAAATAATCACCAGCAATTTTTTCAGAACCTTACTGCAGCGCAGCCAAAAACATACTCAACTTTGCTTATGTCAGCAACAACCACAACACCTGCAGCAGCGATCGCCTGGCGTATATGTAGACGCAGCAACACCTGTACTACTATTAAAATACAAAAAAAAAGCAAAGCTCTAGCAGCAACGGCGCACGTACGACTGCAAACGCTGGCGCAGCCATAAAGTTAAACTTTAGCTAGAAACGATGTAATAACTACGTAGTACCCCCATCAGCACCAACTCAATTGCCTTCATACTTAAATCACGCAAAACTGTCGTTACGTCTGTGCGGATGAGCAACTTCGCCTAGACTAGACGAATTAGGATTGAGCGTCGTATGAACGCTGTGATCGCCGTTCGCATTGGCTGCGCTGTTTACGCTGTTGTCCTCTATTGCAGCAGCGCCACATAACAGCAATTGCCTACACTCTGCTAATTAACAGTCACTATTTACAGAGGCTTACGAATTCTACTAGTTTTTTTTACTCTTTTGTTGTTTTTTTTTTTTGCATTTGGCAGGTGTATTTATTTTGTCTACGAAACTTAACAATTTAAGCTTGTTTATTTTTTTTTGTTGTTCCTTTTTGTTTTTGTTCTGGCTATTCATGTTACTGCATTGTAATTGATGTTTACTCTTGTTGTGAGATCACGTCACGTCTCACAGATATTATCTGCCGAAATCCAAAATCTCTTTGTTATTGACTTTGCTTCAGAGATTTTAAAGATTGCAATGCTCATTTCTTGTGGTTCTTTGTACATTTTACTTACATATGTATTCACGTGTGAATTTTCGGGCAATTATCGTGACATTCATTTAACATTTAACTTACATACTTACATATTTACTTACCTTTATTCATAAAGGCCCTCACCAAAATATTAAAATTTTCACATGAGAAGCAAAAAGCATCTCTTTTCAACATCCACATTGTTATTGTGTAACCTAGGCAAATCAAAAGAGATAGAAGTGGCAGCTGAAATATTTGGTTTTTATAAGAGTTCTTACTTCAAAAAATTTTAAACAAGCACATTAAACCTTTATGATCTCAGCAAATATTTGGATACTTAATATATTTTTAACTCAAAAACCAGATTACGAATGCGAATGTGTTAAGACTATGTACGTGTGCAGGGCTTCGTCCTCTTGGGGACCAACATTAGCAGCGAGAGGATGCTAGGATCTAAGAGGGGCCTACCGCCCATATTCTCTTATTGAGTGTCAATGCCAGAATGTCAACAATTGTCAAGCTCATACTTTATTATGGGGTCTTTGGTTTGTGCACAGCCACACAAAAAGTGTGTATGCAAATCATATGGTGTCAGACTTGCAGACTTGGACACTGCCTTCTGGCGTCACGTGTTTATAAATTAGAGTGTGAGAATATGGAGCAAATGCTGGCTGCAGAAGGAAATTGTTCGGAATGTTCTGTCTGTGTATCCAACGCTCTAAAAGCCAGGGCTACTGCTACTAGTGGAGGCAGAGTTGCCAGATCTCGACGTATAAGAAAACTTCTAGTATTTGACAAGAGGTCGGAGTTATTACGTAGGTCTTTGCAGCTAATCGGTGTTTTACGGTTTGGTCGTCAAACAAATTCTAATAACACTATGAATACATTAAGTCTATGCGAGGTCTTTATTGGCTGTTCAGGTTAACCTAACATAACATATTTGATTGAACAAAAGTGTACATTTACTGGAAGCAAAAATATAACTTTTACTTTTTTATTTAATTTTTCAACTTTCTTCATCTCTATACATTTACATGGATAAAGAAAATCTCCCCGGGAAGAATATTTAGAATTGGTCTGTATGATTTTAAGAAAAAAAACTTTACGATGCAGATTAGTGCTTCACAATATCCATCCATGACTTACATACATGCCATACCTATTGTCAATTTTGTCCGACTGACTTATGGCTTTCTTTATCCATGTATTGACTACTCGCTTGAAAGTGAAAAAAGCCGCATGGCAACGAGCCTTTAGGACTGGAGTAACCTTAGCATTCAGACTGACTGACGGCAGGCTACGAATATGCACCGCCCACAAGTCATAATATCAGTTGTTTTTTTTTTTTTTCAAGTATTTGCAGTGATATTGCTTGCAGCGATTACGTAAATGTAAAAGCTTAATTTAAATGAAAATATCACCTGAAAGATGTTGTAAATCGACGTGACAGTTATAATTTCTTTCTATCATCCTCCTTGTTATCTTTGGCTGACCTTCTCACTCACAAATTAATGAGACTCGTTGTTACTGGGTGACAGCTCTAAATAGTTGGACATCGCACGATACCTTTCAATGCTTTTTCGTTTTTTCATTATAATCAAATATTCGCATGCACTATCATGCAATAAACAACAAAAAATCTTTATATTGTTTACAATTTTCAAGAATCAATGACAACCGTTATCGATAAGCTGACGGCTTTTTATCTTAAAGTTATAGATTTTTTATAAAAAAAAAAGTATCGAGTTGTCATAGAAAAAATATCGATTTGCTATCGGGAAGTTATAAAAACCCAATAACATGGCAATAGAAGCGATTTAGGCCGAGCTTCTCTTCCCAATTTGCATTGTGCTCCCTTTAAGTTTTTCTACAAATTGGCGGGACGTGACTTGCATGTTTTATGTTGACTCCGAACGGCAAGGCAGAAGAGTTTTCACTGAGAAGCTTTTCATGGCAGAAATATACTCGGAGTGTATGCCAAATCGCTGCCGAGAAGCGACGCCGCTACGAATTTTTTTTGTTTCTAATTGAAAAAACTTGATTCTAAATTTTGATTGTGCTTTGTCCGGGATTTGCGCCCACTATATTCAGTGTGGTTGGCGAAGCACGCCGTCCCAGTTTTAATAAATGTTAGACCATAAATCACACCTAACGATCTCAGCGGTAGTGAGAAAATATTTGAAAGTAAAAATAATTCACTCCTATGTATCAGCTTGACTATGGTTATGCAGATGAATATCATGTTCCATAACTCGCATTTGGGTATGGCAATGTTATGGCTGAAACCAAAGCCGCTATCAAAGATTTATTTTCCTCTGTCTAATTAGGAACCAAGATGTGTTTAGGCGCTTGTCCTTCAGACCAAACTATCTTATCTCTCTACAGATTGGGTTGATAAGGATTTAATCTCAACGAAGAATATTTTCTTCTTAAAGACGCTTGAGACCTGGCTCAGCGTTACAAACTTATTTGTTCTGTGACAGAAGATTCTCACTCCAATGACTTCCGGACATGTATGGTCAGTGTGTGATTTCGATATAAATATACACTGAAGTTGTCCGACGTGTTTTTACCACGCAGTTCCATGATCTCAAATGGTTAATATTTGGCGGCCACCGTGGTGTCATGGTAGCGTGCTCCGCCTACCACACCGTATACGCTAAGTTCACACCCCGGGAAAAGCAACATTAAAATTTTAGAAATAAGGCTTTTCAATTAGAAGAAAATTTTTCTAAGCGGGATCGCCCCTCGGTAGTGTTTGGCAAGCGCTGCGGGTGTATTTCTGCCATGAAAAGCTCTCAGTCAAAACTCATCTGCCTTGCAGATGCCGTTCGTAGTCGGCATAAAACATGTAGGTCCCGTCCGGCCAATTTGTAGGGAAAATCAAGAGGAGCACGACGCAAATTGCAAGATAAGCTCGGCCTTAGATCTCTTTGGAGGTTATCGCGCCTTACATTTATTTATTTTTAATATTTCCGCAAGCGTGCGTCACATGATTCAGTCTTACGCACCCATCAAATCTTATTTTCGGCTATTCTGTGATCGTTCTATCCAACTTTTTAGGAGGGAAGGCAATATTTCATCAGGACCTGGCTGTTAAAATTTTTTGAAAAGAGCTTTATCTCCCATTTACTTTTGGTTTCAGAAAACAACCATGTCTGTGTATGCCCACCCCCCCCCCCCCTGGGAAGCCTAGGTATTTTATCCCAGCTTCCCCTCACCAATTCCGATAAGGCTTTCAGATGTGCCTCGGTGGTTTCTTTACTATTACGTGATCAGTCCCGATTCCGCTCTGTTGTTTGTTTTAATAGCTCCCGCACAGTGTCACACCCACACCTACATACGTAGAACGGCCCCCTGCCTTCTCTTACCTTTCAACCTCTTGCATATGTATGTTTTGAAGTATGTACTTGCTGCCGACCCGATTCATTGTCAATGACGATAGGGGTGAATGACTTGTCTACAATTTCTTTAAGACTTATTTTCTATTCTCATCACATTAAAAGTAGATATGCTTTAACCGAAGAAAATTATATGCAACTTTACATATACCCATGTATTTAAATCCCCACTAATACACATGTACATCCATAACTACATCAAAATGAGGCTCCACTCCACCAGCAAAACGACTTGCAGCACACCATTCAGCGCAGTAAAAATTAATTGGCTCGTTTGGCGACTCCAAATGAAACTCATTGAGAATTTTAATTTTGTCAGCACTTTGACCGCAGCCAAGAATCAGCCAGCAGATATTAAAATCTACTTAGTTGCATATATCTGAGGTGCCGAAGGGAAGTTGGTGGAGCTGAAGGAGGTAATGTATGTTTCTTTCCAGAATGAGTTCAATTGCACCATCGGTGGATTAAAATCTTTATTACTTTCATTTATAAACAAGTAAAAGTACAAATGTGAGTGTGTATGTGTGTGTATGTGTGAGCGTATGATACAACGTGTAATGAATAATATAAAGGATTTTGTTATTTAGTGGAAACGCTTGAAAGGTTTATAATAAATCAGTGATACCGAATGATGTGACAGGTAGCCTGTCAGTCAAACAAATGCGCATACAGACAGACTGATGGACGGACTGTCGTTGGACTTGTGAACTTTTAAACTTTAATGGATTTAAATTTATATGCATAAATATATAAATTATGTACATATCAACATATCTACATAGATTATTGCTTGTTTATAAGGTTGTTGAACATTGATTTGCTTAAATAGAAAAAAAATATCAACAAAATAATCACGTACAAAAGTGAAATGCATCTGAATGCGCAAATTGCCCGGATATAAGTATGTACATACATAGATAGGTAGGTACGTATGTATATATGTATATATAATTTTGTACTTAAATGGACACGAAAGTGTGTGCAAGGAATTAAGCGGGTCTTAAGGAAAGTCATTTCTATAATTTTTTTTGTATGAATATTTTTGTTTGCATAAATTTTATTCCTTAGAGTGCACATTTAAATGAATAATAAATTTACTTAAATGCAAAAGATGCATGTACATACGTAGGTATATGTGTGCACTAATGTCATAAACAGATACAATGCGTCACTACAGGCGGCAAGGAGGAAACAAACAACTGAGTCGGCTGTGTATATTTTAATGGTTAAGGCAACGCCACAGTCGTCGTATCTGTCAATCTTTGAAAATTTTCTACTTCTGTCGTTCATCAGCCTTGTCACATATGACACACTGGGCTGGAATAATACAAGGCATGATATGCCCGCAAGGAGATTTAGGCCGAACTTATTTTACAATTTGTGTCGTGCTACTATGAGATCTTTCCTACAAATTGGCTAGAATACATGTTCATGCGGACTTTGAACGGCATCTGCAAGCAGAGCCATTTCCGCTGAAAACTTTGCATGGCAAAAATACATTCTAATAGAAAAGCTTTTTTATTGTTTATTTGTTGCAGTTCTCTGGCCTTGAACGCAGGACCTTTGGTATGCCAGGCGAGCTACTACCGCCGAAACATGGCTGCACAAAGGGGCTAGGAAACTCTAATACAGTGGACCCTCGGTTAATGAACGCCCCGCATAACGAACATTTCGCATAACGAATACATTTTTTTGGGAAAAAAGTTTCGCTTTACGAACGAAGTCTCGCATAACAACCTAAACAGGGGAAACCCCGAATTCACATTATTGGGCTGTCTGCGTTTAGCTTTTGCTTCATAGTTCAGAATTTTGTTTTATTTTAGTGCAGAATTGTTCGTAAAATTAACAAGACGTGTTGAAACATACAAATTTTTTATTTTTAATTTTGCTTTTATAAAAATTGCAAAATAACTAACATAAAATGCCCTCAAAAAAAAATTCGGAAAAGGAGAAAAATACAAGGACCAAAATAACTATTGAAATGAAACTCAAGATCATTCAAAAACATAAAGGAGGTTTGGGTGTGGCTGATTTAGGACGTGCGTTCAACTTGTCGAAATCAACGATTTCTACTATCCTCAAGAATCAGGACAAGCTTGAGGTGCTAAACGCTTCAAAGGGAGTATCAAGAGTTTCTTCGCAACGACCACAAATTCTCGAAGATGTTGAAAGATTGCTTTTGATATGGATTAACGAAAAGCAAATGCAAGCTGACACAATTTCGCAGAATATAATTTGTGAGAAGGCTAAAACGATATTCACTACTCTGATTGAAAAGTCGCCAGGAACATCAACAGCAAGAAGGGAAAACTTCAAAGCAAATAAGGGGTGGTTCGAGAATTTCAAAAAACGTACTGGTATTCATAGCGTTATAAGGCATGGTGAAGCAGCAAGCTCAGACGCTAAGGCTGCCGAGAGTTATGTAGGCGAATTCAAGAAGCTTGTGGATACTGAGGGTTACTTGCCCCAGCAGGTGTTTAATTGCGACGAAACGGGTCTTTTTTGGAAAAAGATGCCCAAGCGAACTTACAAAACAGTAGAGGAGAAAGCAATGCCCGGCCATAAGCCAATGAAAGACCGCCTTACTCTGCTTTTTTGTTCCAATGCAAGTGGCGACTTGAAAATAAAACCGCTACTTGTCTATCATTCAGAGAATCCACGTGCCTTCAAAAAGCATAATGTTGACAAGAGTAAGCTAAATGTCATGTGGAAGTCGAACAGTAAAGCTTGGGTGACACGTGTTCTTTTTACTGAGTGGATCAATAATGTTTTTGGCCCCTCTGTGCTGAAATATTTGATTGAGATGGATTTGCCTCTTCGTGTCCTGCTTATTATGGATAACGCTCCTTCACATCCACCAAGTTTACAAGATGAACTCATTGAAGAGTTTAAATTCATCAAAATTCACTTTTTGCCACCTAATACAACCCCATTGCTTCAGCCCATGGATCAGCAAGTGATTTCTAACTTCAAGAAGCTTTACACAAAAGAACTTTTCCAGCATTGCTTTGACGTGACTGAAAAAACAAATCTTACTCTAAAAGAGTTTTGGAAAGATCACTTCCACATTGTTGCCTGTCTCAAAATTATTGATAAGGCATGGAAAGGCATTACTAAGAGAACACTCCAATCTTCCTGGAAAAATCTTTGGCCCGACCGCTTTGCCGAATGCACATTTGAAGGACTCGACGCAGTATCTACGGATCCAATAACCAACGAAATAATATTTTTGGCTGACCGTATTGAGCTAGAGGTGGATGGAAATGACATCGCTGAACTTGTGGCAGAGCACAGTGAAGATCTGACTACCGACGAGCTTATAGAATTGCAATGTGATTTACAACAAGATGTTAAGAAGCAAACTTTATCAGACGAGGAGATAACCGAAGAACAGCAACCGTCTAGTGCAATCAGAGAAATGCTCAAAGCATGGGAGTTTGTGGCATCATACGTTAAAAAGCATCACCCCAGTCAGACAGCGGCAGTACGTGCAACAGAATTATTCAACGATAATGCTGTGTCCCATTTTGAACAAATTTTGAAGGGACGTCAGAAACAAACGACTCTAGACAGTTTTTTGCTTAATGTAGATTAATAATGCTAGGTACTAGGTTTCTTTCAATAAAAATTCAAATTGAAACATATAAGACTGTATTTTTTTTCGACCTGGAACACATTATTTTAGTTTACATTGATTCTTATAGGAATAATGGTTTTGCTTAACGAACGTTTTGCATAACGAGCAAGATGCTAGAACCAATTGTGTACGTTAACCGAGGGTCCACTGTATTGTGGTAGCAAGAGCATGAGATAGATGCGCACAGATAAGGTGCGGATAACATGCGGCGAAGAGTTCTTACCGAATTGCCCATTTGCAGGTATAATACGCTGACAGATCTTTCTTTGATATCTTCTTAACATTAATTTTTTAGCTTTATTTAGAGCACAGATATAACGACAAATCTCTGGTCTGGGCGGCCATTCAGTTTCTAAAAGTTGAAGCAGCGAAATTTTTATTTTCTAGTGACAAGACAAACTTGTCTTAGCGGGATGCAAATCCAGCCCATTAATCCGTGTCGTTCTCTAAATATTGCAATATGCTCTTTTCTACAGTGCTAAGTCGTCAGCGAAAGCTATCACGCTCCTTAGTTTCGCTCAAAAAGTTTCGAGGATTTCGTTAACATCCAGTATCCATAGAAGGGGCGACGCTTCGCCCCTTTGACAAATTTCCATAATAGTTATTTTACATAAGCGGCACAATGTCGCTAACCTGCGCTTGCTGTCGTCCGATTTGCTGTCCAGTATGCATATTGAGATGTGTGCATCCACACTGCAACGTTAATACGGATCTGCCAAATGAAGTTGAGCAACACGAGCCATTCGAAACCAAACGAGCCCTCAGACAAGGCAACTCAAGGCAATTACTGGCGCAAGCTGATGATATTGACTTGATTGGCCTTAACAAAAGCAACGGGAGCTATGCATTCTTTGGATTAAATAAAGAGGCAAAGAGTGGGTTTGCGGTAAATGTCATCCAAGAAGGAGTCGGCACATTCCGGCCTTGGCAGCTACGTCACTGTTCATGGATAAAAATTCGAGGCTGTGAAGGGTTTCGTCTATGTGGGAAACAGCATTAACAGAAAACAAGTAAGGACGGGACTGTCTTCGGCTGTGCCGAAGACTTCATACCTTTCATGAATGGGGCTGAACAATAATCTTATCCGGTTCGTAATCTACAAATAATCGGATGTATAAGGTAGGAAATATATAGTGAACAAATGTACATACCTAAACGATTTTTAAGATGAATTTAAAATAAAAAATGGCAAAAACTCCCTTATCTGAACGATCGGTTGTATGGGATATATATTATATATAGCTCCGATCGAAATTATTTTTTCATTAAATCTTCTATGGTATATTAGAATAAATATCACCAAGTTTAACGTTTTTATATTGGAAATTAAAGGAGAAATTGCCAAAAATCTTTCTACTGAACGATCGGTTGTATGGGAGATATATGTTATAGTGGTCCGATCCTACCGGATCCGACAAATATCAAATATAATAAAAAAGTACATCCTTGTGCCAAATTTCATTGAGATATCTCAAAATTTGAGGACTAGTTTGCGTTCAAACAGACAGACGGACGGACAGACGGAAATGGCTATATCAACTCAGTTCGTCGCCCTGATCAATTCGGTATACTTAATGGTGAGTCTATGTTCTATATTTCTCAACGTTACAAACATCGGACAAAAGTTAATATACCATTTCATGTTTATGAAAGGTATAAAAAGAATGGCAGCTTGCTAATTTCGACTGAGTAGACGGTTAAGCGCCAATTAAGTAAGTAAGTAAGTAAGGAATTGAGAAGTAAAATCCTCTCTCGACGAACAAAAATAACGATCTTGTCGCTCATCATACCTGATATATGGCTTGGAACCATGGTCCTGCCCGTGATATTGAGGGCGAGTATAGAAGTTTTAATGATGAGTTGTACGCAGATATGAAGATACTGCAATAACGAATAAAGACTCAAAGGCTTCGCTGGCTAGGCCATGTTACGTGAATGAACGAAGACGCTCCGGCCAAGGAAGTTTCTCGCCTCCACTGCGTTATTAAGGACAGGTGAAGGAAGACTTGACTTCCCTTCGGATAGCTGGCGTGACTTGTAACGAAATGGCAAAAGTCGTTTAGGTGGTCAAGCGCCAATTAATGATGTATTATGCATCAACCGAAAGTAACCGATATCCCTTCAGTGCAGGTCAATAAAACTCTCCATTGTTTTTGAGGTCAAAGGAAAGGGCCTATCGACCTGAGTGGTTTATTTTTTCTCCTTTATGAATGGAAACAACCAGTACACTTCTCTGAGCTTACGTAAGTCAGCCATCGAGCTGCACGCCGCCGCCCTTTGCTGCACCTAGGTCTCGTTGTCTTATATTGTTGCTCAACTACAATCATCTCACTCTGAAATGGGCCAACTACCGTCATTGCGTTTTCGGTATGTAACTACAGGAAAAACATCATCCACAAATAGCTGAGCCGTAATATCTCTTTTATCTCGTCAGCACGTTTGGCACGTATCTTAACAGTTATCAAAGTGATGCCGCTATCCCCTTTTGGAATCTTTGGGGTTTCTGGCAACGAACTTGTTTTTTAGAATCAAATAGCAGTTTCTTTAAACCATTTTTTACGTCAGTTAAGATTAGTTATTCGGGAAGCCGTTCGCAATTGTAATCATATAGACAGATTTTTGATAACATAATTGCGATCGTTGCCGTAGGAGATGTAAATTTGTAGTGGGTTCGACAATTTATAGTAAACTTTTGTCATTTAGAAAGATAATGTCGAACCAGAAGGATAAAGCGGTGAAGGACTCACGCTACGAGCGGTTGGGACTTATAGCCCACATCACGGCATCGAAGGATGGACTGGCGACATAAAAGCCTGGAAATATATTTTCGGCTCAAGACTCCGCCCAACGCAAAGGGTGAATGTACTCCACCGACGCTCAAAACGTGATCAGATCCAGTAATAAATTCAAAGATGCATCAAGCCAACTCAGAAATGATTTTTGTCGAAATCTCTTTTCCATTTGTTAAACTGGCGCAAACAAACAAAATGTTACATAGGTACATATGTAAATATATGTAAATTTAAAAGTATTGAAACGAGCCATGTAAACTCCCTGTGGGAGTGCCGCTTATCGTCGGCTAACCAGTGCTGCGGCCGGAGCTGAGGCATAACGTGAAGTGATAGCCGTGACTGTCGGTAGCAGCACACACAGTCAAACACTTTAGCATTAATATGCAATGCAGCAAGCAGCACATCTTAACCGACTTGTAGTATGTACCTCCTCTACATTTCTCCCAAACATCATCGACTCATGCGGAACTTTTAGAACCATAAATTTTTTGCGTTATTTATGCGCTTTTTTTGTGATTTTGTCACGCTTTCTTGTGATGTACCACATAAATAGATATATATTGTTGTTGCCATTTTTGATAACTTTCAACATTAAAATTTCATTACATTTGGGACATATTCAATATTGCAATATTAATCGAGCACGTACTTACTTGCGTGCCGCCACAGGCGCTATTGCTCTGGCATGGAGTTGGTGATTGAGGATGGGATATGCGAAACTCGTAGCGAAATATTGAAATATTGACACGTTATTTGTTTTACAAAATTTGTATTAACTTAATAAGTAAATTAAAGTTTACATAAGTTGTTTAAATTTATTGGTTTCACTACGTACCTACCCTGCCGGAAATGGAACCACACGAGAAAAAAAAATGTTGTCAAGTAAAAGTGGCAAATGGGCTAGTTTAGTGAGAATTCCCGGAAATATGTCTCCAAGTGTTTCTTTTAATTGCTGTTAGGCGCGTTCTAAGAAGGCATGGCGTATGCACAACGTTCAGGTTTTCAATCTTCCTTCCTCTGTATAGATACATACAGAAAAACCCGTGTCCAATTAAAATTTAGGTCAGGTAGAAGTAGACCTCTCCATGTGAGGCAGCGTGGGATCGTTTTTTCGTCATATAATCCTTTTCTTTCCTCAGCGAGAAGATATATCGCTATGGTTTGCGCAACGACTCTGACAACTTTTGCGGTAACCGTGCGTTAACTGAAGCTGTTTGCAAAGCCTCGTTTCCTTTGACCAGTTTGAGAGCTTTTCGGTACTTGCGTTGTTTCATAGCATCCGCCTAAGTTTCGCACTTATAAAAATGTCATGGCTCATGTTGTTCGCATGCTCCTCGAGTTGGCGCTGAGAAGGTGAGTTAGCAGTAAAGTCTTACCCACAATTCTTTGAGCTTATGGTTAATGGTTTATATTTCTGGGTCCCCAACCGTCAAACTAAAGATAGTGCAGGTCGGCGTATTCATGTGGATGATGATCCCAAACTATTTGCGCTGCTCTGATCTGATTTAGCTCAAGCTGCAGGTTGCAGTTTTATGCTGATATCAAAGTAGGTATTATGATGATCTATATGCAGATATGAAGATAGTGCAGCGGATAAAAACTCAAAGGCTTCGCTGACTAGGCCAAATTATGAGAATGGACGAAGACGCTCTGGCCAAGAAAGTATTTCACCTCCACTGTTACGAAACGGCAAAAATTGGTTAGGTGGTCATGCGGTAATTAATGATGAATGATGCATTCACCGAAAGTAAACGATGTCCCTTCTGTGTAGGCCAATAACTTTTTTAGCTTTCTTGACGGCGTCTATCACTTTTGTTATGGCAGCTATTGTGGAGTGCCAAAACCATGCTGTCTGTCCTTTATTTCTGCTGTGTTTTATTCAGAGGGATTTCCATCTTTTTCACGCAGTGCCTGCCATGCACAATATACGGAAAGACGACGTAGAGCTGTGTCTTCTTTATTCATTATTTTAAGCTCATCTTCGTAGTTCCACGCTGTGATCTTCTATAGTTGGGCTGGGTTAGGTGGTTTTCTACACTCTCTCGCCCATCACTTTGTTAGGTGGACGACATTTCTGCTTCAATGTTTTGTATCAGTATCCCCAGGGAACTCGATCTTTAGACCTGCCTACCGAGCCGGTTGCTTGGTCAACATTCTCAATAGAGACATCGCAATGCATTTTCTCTTCTTTTCCTCATTACTCCGCTAGAGGAGCTAATCCGTTGTACTACAAATTTTTATCACTACTTTCAGATTTTCTTGCAGGGTATGAATGAATATATATGTATATATGTTTAAATATATTTGTAGATGTGTGCTGACTTGCATATATGCAGAATTATTTACGTTATAAATATTTACTAATATACCATTTATGCAAACATATTGTCACAAAACACTAATATTTACAGAACAAACGACAAGTTTATATACTTAGTTAGATATGTACTGTTGATAGTCTTCCGTCAGATATAGATCCGGTAAGTTCCGGTAACAGGCATCATTAAAGTACATGCCCGAACATCTCGAGAACGATTAAATATGACCACATTGAACCTTCAATGAGGAACTTGGGGTCGCCCGAACCTCGGCTTCTAAAGAAACCATGGCCCCTTGAATAATTTGGTATTTTAGTTGCCCCTTATGATAGGCAAACCGGCCGCGGGTATATTCTCAGCCCTCTAACCTGCTGGGGGTTAGATATGTACTCACATACACCAGTAAATAAATACAGGAATGATTCAAAACCATTTCCAAAATCAGGTGTATTTGCATGCCCTATACCCAGAGCTTAAAGAGAAGGCTGATGTGCTTGCACACCGATTCTCACCAATATCCGCACCACCAATCAGTGGTCAAGAAAAACTTTACAAATTTTAACATGAACAAATAATGAAGAGCCATACAATATCAGGAGATAGACTAGAGGCAATCTTTTGAGCAGATGTATATAATCATGCCGCTATGTCTGAATTTGGTTTCCCCGCAAAACTTTTACGGCTGTGAAGTCGAACAACACCATCACCTCAGTCATAATTTTGAAGAACTTCTCCTAGCCGTTCGCAACTAAACGAGGCTTCAGACCGGGTGATCCCTATTGTACGACTAATTTGATGGTAGAGAAAATTATACTAGCTGCAGAACTTAACCGCCCTGGAATAATATTCTATAAACGCATGCAATTGCTGGCATATTCTGATGGCATTAATATCATCGGCTTGAACACTCGCTCCGGAAGTTCTGCTTTGACTAAACTGGAAAGAAGAAGCGGTAAAGACAGGTTTGATGGTGAATGAGGACAAAACCAAGTACCTGCTGTCAATGTGCAAAGAGTCAGCGAATACGGCAACCACGGGACCCGTGGCATCTATAATTTCGAAATAGTAAAATACGTCGTTTATTTGGGAACCAATCTTAACACCGAGGACAACACCAGCTCTGAAATCCAGCGAAGAGTCACTCTGGCCAATAAATGCTACTGTGGAATAGGTAGGCGATTGAAAAGTAAAGTCCTCTCTCGGCAAACGAAAATCACACTCTACAAGTCACTTATCGTACCCGTCCTGCTGTAGGGTGAAGAAGCATGCACCATGACAACATCAGATGAAGCCGATCTGGGAGTGTTCAAGATAAAAATTCTTCAAAAGATTTATGGACCTCCAGACCTCTACGCGTTGACGATGGCAAGTACCGAAGAAGATTCAATGATGAGCTGTACACAGACATCAACATAGTCCAACGAAATAAAACGCTGCAACTATGCTGACTATGCCATGTTATGCGAATGAAATATGACGCTCCGGCACCAGTTGGCGGAGCGAAGAAGTGGCTGGCGCGCCTTGTTGGATGGCCATAGCCGTTTAAACTGTTAAGCGCCTATTAAGTAAGTAAGCACAACTATCAGTCTGATCAGTAATTGTGCGATGAAGAAGCAGTCTGTGGACATTCTGCCTAATGACTACAGAACATGAAACTTGACAGAAAGACTGTATGTAGGGCATTTACTGTGTAAATATCCAGCTAGGTTCTGAAAGTTATCTTATATATGAATTCAAAATTATTTAGTGCCTGATTGTCGGATGTACATATCTCTTCTAACATTCAGTAAGTTTAGATAAGGTTTTATTAACTTTTTAATGGCTTTTTAATAGCTAATAGCTGTCGGGGCGACTAAGATCGCATCCATTATATCTACCAACTAAATAAATAAATAAATGTAAGGCGCGATAACCTCCGAAGAGATCTAAAGACGAGCTTCTCTTCCAATTTGCGTCGTGCTCCTCTTGATTTTCCCTACAAATTGGCCGGACGGTACCTACATGTTTTATACCGACTCCGAACGGCATCTGCAAGGCAGAGAGCTTTTCATGGCAGAAATACACCCGGAGCGCTTGCCAAAGGGCGACCGCGCTTAGAAAAATTTTCTTCTAAATGAAAAACCTTATTTCTAAAATTTTGATGTTGCTTTGCCCGGGGTGTGCCCCCCCCCCCCCCCCCCCCCAATTAAACAATTTCCTACGAAAAATTATTATTTTAATTTCGTCGGATAGTTAGGGCTTCAACCAATTTGTTTAAAGTATTACTAGCCCTATCATGGCTTCATTCCAAGAAAAATGCAAGCTTCGATGAATTGAAAATTTAAAATTTATGTGTTGTTTGTATTTTGGACACATTGCTTGGGCTTCGATTCGACCTACATAATAATATTCTTGGTATGGGGCGAATAGACTCAGAGTTGGAACGATTTCCATAAAAATCTCCTATCATTCCTATTCCAACAATTCGGAAACAATCTTTGAAAGAACCCAAAGTAATTCTGAAAAGGGGTTTGAACATA
This sequence comes from Eurosta solidaginis, assembly GCF_040869045.1. NCBI lineage: Eukaryota > Metazoa > Arthropoda > Insecta > Diptera > Tephritidae > Eurosta > Eurosta solidaginis. The sequence continues at coordinate 6,582,612 of NC_090319.1, forward strand.
TGGAAGCTCATAGTAAGTCTCCGTTATTGTCAATACTAGTTTTGCGATTAAAATTAATAGAAACGGGAGTAAAGAGAAACATTTACCATATTTATTGACTATCCGTCAACAAATTCACTCTTCCTTCTACCGCTTTTTATGAAAAAAATTCAGTCGTTGTAAGCACATGGGGGGCGGGGCCCTTGCGCACGACCCTGCCCGAAACAATAGCTATACGATCCCAAAGTAAACCAGAAACAGTCCTGAAAGATTCCGAAAATGTGCCGAAAACAGTTCTAAGAACATCAAGAAATGGAGCCCACACGATCTAATACTGATCTCGAAAACAGTCTGGAAATAGATTAGAGTAGCAAGACATTCTCGAAGTGATTCTGAAAAAGTTCAGGTGCTATCCAAAAACAGTGCTCAGTCCGGGCATAAATCTGAAATGATCCCGAAAGATATCGAAAACAATCGAGAAATTAACGGAAAACGAACTTAAATCAAATGTTCCGAATTTTTTGCGTAAAAGTTCAGAAACTTATGCTTGAAAAGTGCGAAATATATTCGAAGTAATCTCGACACGACCCCCAAAAAGGTCTAAAGCGATCCCGTGAACCATCCCGAAAGAGTTACGTAATCATTTCGAGCACAATCCCGAAGTAGTAGCCCCGAAAATGAGGGGCTTCCATCTAATAGGGTGGCTGGATCTCTCTTGATGTTACCAATTATCGCCAGCTACCGCCAGGAAGGAAGGACCGACGTGGTTTGCTACTAGACGACCAAAATGGCATTGGCTGTTTACTACCAATTAATGATAAATGAATATTGAACAAACTGTAACTATTTTCTTACAAATTCTCTGATTCCCATTTTAAGAAAATATCAGGATAGAACTAAAAGTGTCATGTTTAGCCGCACAACAAACAGCATCGAAGGAAAAAAGTAAAAGGTCATAAAGAGTTTATTCAACCTCCTTTCATTTTTTAAACGATATCAATTGCGGTAAATTTCCAATACAAAAAGGCTAGGTATGTAAGATAAAAAGCAGCAACCGGCACATGAGAGTATAGACACATTCTCATACTCAAGTACAAACTTAAGAACAAAAAAATTTCAAAACAGAAGAATGCACTTGGGCCAATCGTAAGACTTCAATTCTTGTCGTACAAATTTCAAACCTGTTTCGCATCAACAGAACAAAAAAGGTGCAAAAGTGCTAGTAGAACAGCAGCTGATGCGCATGCGCATTTATTTGCAATCTCTTTTACGGTTGCTTGGGTGCCGTGAATGCAAACCGCCCACCCCGCGTACCCACTTTTCGTTGCAAGCACTAACTTCGCTCAACGTAGTGCGGCTGTGCAGCCAATTATGGGTTGCAGTCTTGTCATTGATGGTGGCGCTGTCGCTTTCTGCGGTGTTTACTATGATTTTAGAATAAAAACCAGCTTATTTTCAAGGTCAACTTTAAGGTGTACCAAGTCGGTGCAAAGTATTTGGTTTTAAGACAAGATAATGCAAGAGAATGTTATTAATTGGAATAAAGCGGTGATTGAACTTCTCTGCAGTGGCGTGTGTCGCCCTGCAAGCAACTTGGGATACGTGAAAATAATATTTTTAGTATAAGGAATGTAGGAATGAAAACGGCGACCTTGTAACTGATGTCCAGAGAGTGCTTAGATTATGGAGGGAACACTTCTCTGCTCTCCTAAATGGAGGCAGCAATTCACCGCGCAGAGATGAAGAACCCGATCCCGCAATCGATGATGATGGAATATATGTCCCCCCGCCCGATTATGACGAAGTTAGAATAGCAATAACCAGATTGAAAAACAACAAGGCCGTGGGCGCTGATGGATCGCCTGCGGAGCTATTCGAGTTCGGCGGCGAGGAGTTGGTAAGGCGCATGCAGCAGCTTCTTAGCAAAATATGGGCGGACGAAAGCATGCCCGACGGTTGGAATCTAAGTGTTCTTTGCCCAGTCCACAAGAAGGGGGATACTGCAAAATGCATCAACTATCGTGGAATCAGCCTTCTTAATATCGCATATAAGGTCCTTTCAAGTGTATTGTGCGAAAGATTGAAGCCCACCGTGAACCGGCTGATTGGACCTTATCAGTGCGGCTTCAGACCTGGTAAATCTACCACCGACCAGATTTTCACAATGCGCCAAATCTTGGAAAAAACCCGTGAAAAGAGAATCGACACACATCACCTCTTCGTCGACTTTAAAGCCGCCTTCGACAGCACGAAAAGGAGCTGCCTATATGCCGCTATGTCTGAATTTGGTTTCCCCGCAAAACTTATACGGCTGTGCAAAATGACGTTGAGCAACACCATCAGCTCAGTCAGGATTGGGAAGGACCTCTCCGAGCCGTTCGAAACTAAACGAGGTTTCAGACAGGGTGACCCCCTATCGTGCGATTTCTTTAATTTGATGCTGGAGAAAATTATACTAGCCGCAGAACTTAACCGCACTGGAACAATATACTATAAAAGCGTGCAATTACTGGCATATGCTGATGACATTGATATCATCGGCCTAAACACCCGCGCTGTTAGTTCTGCTTACTCCAAGCTGGAAAAAGGAGCGGTAAAGATGGGTTTGATGGTGAATGAGGACAAAACGAAGTACCTGCTGTCATCGAGCAAAGAGTTAGCGCATATGCGCCTTGGCAACCACGCTACTGTTGGCAGCCATAATTTCGAAATAGTAAAAGACTTCGTTTATTTGGGAACCAGCATCAACATTAGCAACAACATCAGCACTGAAATCCAGCGAAGAATCAATCTTGCCAATAAATGCTACTTTGGACTAGGTAGGCAATTGAAAAGTAAAGTCCTCTCTCGGCGAACGAAAATCATACTCTACAAGTCACTTATCGTACCCGTCCTGCTATATGGGGCAGAAGCATGGACCATGACAACAGCAGATGAAGCGGCTTTGGGAGTGTTCGAGAGAAAAGTTCTTCGAAAGATTTATGGACCTCTACGCGTTGGCGATGGCGAGTACCGAAGAAGATTTAATGATGAGCTGTACGAGCTATACACAGACATCAACATAGTCCAGCGAATTAAAACGCAGCGGCTACGCTGGCTAAGCCATGTTATGCGAACGAAAAATGACGGCCAAGAAAGTGTTTCTATCGGAACCCGCCCATGGAAGCAGAGGTAGAGGGCGGCCCCCACTCCGTTGGAAGGACCAGGTGGAAAACGATTTAAACTCCCTTGGTGTGACCAATTGGCGCCGGTTGGCGGAGCGAAGGAGCGACTGGCGCGCCTTGTTGGACGGCCATAACCGTTTAGACGGTTAAGCGCCAATTAAGTAAGTAAGTAAGTATAAGGAGAGTTATTACCTATTACTGAAATGAACGGACTAAATGTCATTGTGTCACAACTATGCAAATTGAAGCTGAAATACACATAAAGTTGAAATACAAATTAGTTTTATTTGAGGCTCGACTTTCATGAAGACGGTGCTGGTATGCACGTCGGAATCGCCCCTCTGCAGTGGTTTGGCAAACCAGATCTGCGATTTTATTTCTGCTTCGAAGGGCAGTACTTTCTCGTAACAAGCGAAGGTGCAAAATCGTTTGTTTAGTTCACACAATTATGTGTAGTCAATTTCCTCGCTAAGCTTTCGACAGCGAAATTCCTAAAATGTGTCTTTACCTTCTGAGCAAAAAATCAGCTCATTTAACATCTGTCCACATTCGATTGCTACCGTCAAAAGTATTATTTTCCAGAAGGGATTTGATGGCTGATTAACTACCAGAGTTTAAGGTAGTTCTTCAGCCGGAAATATGGTGCGTTAGGTAGCCTACATTGAAGCTATGTATAGGATACATGTGAAATATTGGTGAAGAGTATACAAGTTTGCCTACTTAAACTTCTGTTGAGATGGAAGCTTTGCTGGCTGTACAGTCTATGTAGTCCTCCATTAAGAGTGGTCACTTAAAACGCAGTATTTTGTAGGGCCTTATTCCTTTCAGACCGTGGTGCATCAATTGTGCGGGTAAGTTTCAATCGATAAATTTTTCACATATGAAGAAAAAAAGACACTCGTGAGAACGTGGATGCGGAGCAGCCTGAATTAGCCGATGAGCAAATGATCCCCTTCACTGACGCTGTCCAGTTCGCCAAAGTTTACCCAATAAGCCAAGAGGGGTTGGCTTAAAGAATGAGATTCTAACCACGGCTGAAGGCCTAGTTCTCAATTTTGAGATTTACCAAGGAAAAATAAACACTTTTACCCGATGAAAACCTTGGCCAACCAAAAGGATCAAAAGTATTTTTTGATAGGTATTTGGTATTTTACCACCCTGCCATTACTGGAAAAATAAAAATAGAAAAAGAGATTTATGCAACTGGCACGATAATGAGAAATCGAATAAAATACGTAAATTTTTCCAAAGACAGGAACATGAAAAGAGGCGAAATGGAAGAATTTTGTGGACCCGGTGATAAAAATTGTGGTAGTGCAATGGAAGGACTCCAAATTCCGTTACTTTGGCCTCCACCGCATTTGGATGCAGCCCAGTAAATGACGTTTGGCGTTGGTGTAAAAACGAAAAAAAATTTATTCAGGTTGCACGCCCAAATATTGTTGCACAGTACAACCAGTCAATGGGTGGTGTTGACATTTGGGACCAACAAATGGAGGTTTATAGAACGGTTTTTAAAACCAAAAAGTGGTCCCTAAAAGTAATTATTCGTTTTATCGACTTGGTGTGTTGTAATGCGTGGATGGAATATCGAAATGCTTTCCGAGCTGCTGAAAAACCACAAAAGGACATACACGATTTGCTCAGCTTTCGTCTTGCGCTCGCTGAGGCTTCGCTAGCAGACCAATCGGCTAAAAACGAAGAATCGAGTTCTGTGTCAGAATCAGACCAAGAAACTGCTATTCCATCTTCAAAACGATATCGCCCATCTGACCAGCAATGAGACGAAAAACGGTTGGATGGCTCAAACCACTGGCCAGAAGAAGCCCATCTTAAGTCCGCCCGCATATGTCGTCGCAAGGGTTGTATGTCGCGTACATGCACTCGATGCTGTAAATGCGATGTATTTTTATGTTACAGCAAAAAAAAATTATCGTTTCAAGCTGTACCATACAAATAAATAAAAAATGAACTAATGATAGCATCATATGTGGAAACGTTTTATTTTTATGAATTGAGACCGAGATGCGTCAATTGTGCGAGTCCTTAAAAAGCACTAAGGACCTAAAATTCTAAAATATTTAAACGGAATATGTTTTCATATCTCCCACATGTTATGTATGCCAGAAATGGAAAAAAATGCCCCCTACTTTAGCGCCAGGTCTGAATGGGTTATGAATCAAATCATTCCGCTTGTGAAAGGATTCACTTGAGGACGCTTTGAGGTGACCAGTTACCCACTGAGCTCAACACGTTCTGAAGTACCTCGCTTAGAGTTTTGATGAGGGCTGCGTTGTCTGGGAGGTTGGAAATACCGTGTTTCCAAGCCGCTCACCCGATCAAACCGTAATTGATTATTAGTGCTGTCGGAATGCACGTGATTTCGAGCAGCTGATGTATATTTAACACACAGTAAGTAGGGCTTTGATGTGTGGGAGGTTGGAAAGGGCATGATCCCAAACCACCCGCCCAAATAATTGGAGCTGGCGATAAGGGTGGGAGGTTGGAAAAGACGTGATTCCAAACCATAGTACAGGTTTACAAGTATGATATGTATGAGAGGGAAACAATTCCTTTCCCTTTCTAACACACTGCCGTTTGACACTTCGGTCAGTGTCAAACTATTGTGGAACTCAGAGGAACCTGCGTGGAACATGCGTTTGACACTGAACGAAGTGTCAAAATTACCGGGGTTGCTGTCGTGGAAAGCGACGCAGGGAAACAAGAAAGGGAGCGGAATATCAGATATGGGTTGCTGTGATGGTAAATTTTTTTGAACGAATTTAGTATGAAAATCTAGTGCACCTATATGGGTCCTACAGAAAATTATACAAAAGTTTTGAATTGGGGTATCTGAGGACGCGTAGTTATTTCAGTATTAAGAATACAAACACGGATGCTAAGTTTTTTTGCCCGTTCAAAAGTTCTCCGCGAAAAACAGTTTGAAACCGAGGTCGACTGCAATAACCCGTCAAAAAATGTAGAAAGAGAAATGAAAAGACGCGTGAGCGAGGCAAAAGCGCGTCTATTTATACTTCCCACAACGGTTTTGGTCATGTTTTAGCAATCGTCCCCGGTAATAAAGTATCACAATTTGTTAATTAAAATTGTCCAAAACATATGGATTTTAAAGAGAGATGTAATTAAGGGCTCGTTTGAAAGTAAATAAGGATATTTCTTTGTAATTTTACAATAAAAATTTTACACAGTTTTCGTTAACTGCTATTACACTTTTCTTGGACCTAAGAAGTACAACAGTGCCAAATTGCTTCCACAAAAAAAACGAACGAGAACAAGCATTTTATCAGGTGAGCGTGGCTGTGTATGTGCGTTCTGCTACATATCCTACTTGTAGACCTGTACTATGTTCCAAACCACCCACCCAAATCGTTTCATTTTTAATATGTAGATAGACAGTAGATATTTTTTATTACGAGGAGTGAGTCGCACGTATCAATGTTTTTGCAGTGCTTATTGAAATCAGTATTCAGACAACGAAGAGGTTCGTGCATTTCAAAATTCAACCTGCATGTGATTATATGAATTATTATTTATAAAAAACGCTCAAGAAATGCTCAAGAAAATTCCTTGTAGTAAATTTTCATGAGGTAGTACGTAGCTTACAAGAAATTTAGTACGCTACTTTACTACTGTTTTTCCATCAAATTTGCATACGGCAACACCGATTTCCGCGAGAAATATGTCAAGGGCCATATATTTCTTGAAGAAAAAAGGTAAACAAACCGGAAAAATTAGGTAAGCACATGGTTTTTAAATTTTTCTGCAATAAATAATTATTATTTTATTTCAGAAATGGAAATAACAATAACTGCAGCACCAAAACGCAAAAAGCGCATAGTGAATTTCACGGCGGAGGAGAAATGGGCATTTATAAAGGAAATGACATTCTTTACATTTCTTTTGTTTATGTGCTCTTCTTCTTGCTTGTTTCACTATTCACCGTGGATTTTTAAACATCAGCATTACTTCCATACTACTATTTTTCGCGCAGAAAAAAGGCTAAATTTTTCTTGAGCAATTACTTGTGATCTGCGTACCGCTCTTTAGCGTAAAAATCAGGAGTTGCTCTTGAACTGACTCTAATAATTTGTCGCAGTGATAACGAGATTATCGAAGCGTATTTCAATATTGGCCTCACCGAAGACAGAAAAAGAGTTTTAGTAATATATGAATCATAGAATTCTTTAGACCATCGTATGACGAACGCCATGGTTCCTTTGGTTCTGTTCACGCAACCTTCTATGTGCAATTTAAAATCAAGCTTAGAGTCCATCGTAAAGCCAGGGCCTACGAAGCTTATGACTGGGTTTGTATAATCATCAATCAAATTAGCTTTGGCGAATGTATTATTATTAATTATATATTTATTATTACTAAAGATATTCACAAAAAACTGAAATATGACCCCGGACCACTCACAGCTGAGGGTTGTATACATGGTATACATTTTTGAAGGCAGTCAACTCCTGTTCCTGTTGTAAAATATTACAAAAATTATAAAATATTTATCGACTATAGCAACTTTCAACCTTTCTTACACAAAACTCAACCCTTCGCACTATCAGCTGTTAATTTTGTAACGCCCCTGTCTTATAACTTTGCAGTAGAGCTGGATTCGATTCGATTTTTTGGAGAATCGATTTTTTCGATTCGATTCCCAAAAAAATCGATTCGATTCTCAAAAAATCGATTTAATCGATTAAATCGAGCTGAAAATAGTTGATTTCTGCCCAATTGTTTACCAGGGTAGTACCAATAAAAAAGCTCGTCAGTTTCTTTGTCGTTTCGTTGACTTAGGCATGGTGCACACGAGGCTACTCGTCATAGACGCGTACAAGATATTTCATATAGCTACAATTTATCTACGCCTCAAGATCTGCACACGAAGCTACTTTCGAGCGTCGCTACAAAAGGCAAACAATTATTAGAAAAAATAAAAAATTTAATTTCTTCAGCTATATCCTTCCCCGAAACCAAAGGAAAATAGATATTAAACGTTTTTTGCATCCCCTTGCCTTTGTTAATTATGAAAAGCAATTTTAAACCACCGCGGACTAGAGAAAAGGGTGATTTCTAGTTTCCAACACTTTTTAGCCTTTTAAACGCTTCAACAATGTCTAACCAAGCTGTTGTGGTGTTTAATACTCTTTTTCGCTTTGGTAATATACCTTTCACGCACTTTTATTAACTAAAGTAACATTTTTTAATTAATTACACAAATTTGCATACAAAAAAATGTAAACAAACATCTTGTTCTTCCTTGTTTTCAAGCGTACGTACGCTCAGTGACCAACATTGCTGTACGCTTAGCTAGAGGAAAATTTCTTGCTTTGTCGCTTTCATGCAGCTGACGCCTCGTATGCAGCTCTCCATTCAAATACATGTGTTCGGCATCAACGCGTACAAATTTCGCCTGCAGCGTCTATGACGCGTAGCCTCGTGTGCACCTTGCCTTAGGCGCTTTGGAAACACCAAGGAGTACTACAGGGTTATTCACTTGTTCCTCCCATGGGAGTGAGATTGGTAGTACATTCGATACCTAAATATCATGCTTTCTGTGTTTTTTCCAGGTATTCCAAATTTGTGCGCAGACATTTTAAAAAAGTCGAGCTTTTTGAAAATTTAAACACCATTTTATTTTGTTTGTGCGCCATTAAAGCTAAATTTATAAAAAATTACAACAAATATATTTTCTGCACGTTTTTATCAATAAATATGAAATTGTGCCTAATGTTGCTGAAAGATGATCAAAATTTCGAAAGCTAAAAAAAATCGAACGATTCTAAAAAGAAAATCGATTCTTCATTTCTCGATTGAATCGATTAAAAATCGAATCGAAATCCAGCTATACTTTGCAGACAAATTTTGCCATCGTGATTGGCAAATAAACAATTTTTTTCCTATTATATTTTGGGAAAAGTTAAATTAGAGTTATCTTACTGTTATTTCATAAACATGAACTACAATAACAAAAGGCCAGCTCGTCAAAATTCAGCAAGCTTCAATGCTGCTGCCGCAGCAACCAGCTCTGATAGCAGTGCTCGCAGTACTCCCACATTGCTATTGCAGCAGCAGCCACAAACCGCTTCCTCACCACATGCGCTCCAACATCAACTCTCCAACAACAGTACAAACGGCATAGCAAGCGGACTAGCAGCTGGCGCCGTAGGAGATGATTTACCAGTCACATTGTTACCAGAAATTTCCGACATAATGCGGAGTTTCGGCGACAGCGATCACCCACGCCTAGAAAGTGTCAAATTGGTGGAACACATACTGCAACAACAATTACGTGGTATGTTTAATGAAGCCTCTTTAGTTGCAATGCGACGCAAAAATAGTCCTTGTCCAACACAGGCTGATTTTGAATTTCTTATGCGTAATCACCCAGTAAAAATAGCGCGTATGCGTAAGCATCTGAAAGATATGAAAATATTAAAACGTTTCTTAAGTATTCGTACTGGACGTCCCCAAGATTTTATGGATGAGACAGATCAGCAAGAGTCTGAAGATGAATTGGGCATAGAAGTGCCCGAATTGTATGATGAAGAACGTACACGGCGACTCTTTCGTGCTGATCGTATTTCACAAATACTCACTGGTCAACAATATTTAGAATTTAATGAGGCACGAAAAACATCCTTCTATTGTCGACATGGAGAAAAGATTAAAAATAAATTTAGACGATTTCTGGATTTGCCACCAGATTTACGTATACCTACGACTACAATGAATATATTGGCATATTTTGCACATGAAACTATAGCAGTGATTGTGGATTATGCTATACTAACACGTTTGAATTCGGAGAATCGTGTCACAGAGCCATATAGCCGCATCACATCTACAGGGGCATCGCCTGCTATGTTACACATATGCCCAGAGGTGACACAAGGACGCGGTATGGAAGTTGTACGCCCGATTAGCGTACAAGAGATACATGAGGGTATGCGACGCTTTCGTCAAATGACTAGCAAGAAAATTGGTTTCTACCGCAGTTCTTGTGATGCCGATTTTCGCCGTTCTTTTCTTGCCATTTAAAGGCGGAGTGATTGGAATACTGCAGTTATTTAAAAATAACTTAAAACACAAATTTAACATTTAATTCTATTTTTTTCTTTGAGATTTGATATAATGGCTAGAACGTTTGATTTTACCTGGGGCCAATTCCCGTTCTGTGAAGTGATAAAAAGAAAACGAATTTTCATACATTTGAACGAACTTTTGTATGAGTTTTTTTTTTTTCATTTTAACACTTCACAGAACGTGAATTGGCCCCCTGGCAGTGAAATCAAAAGTTCCAGCCATTATATCAAATCTCAAAAAAAAATTGTATTCATAAAATACCTACTAATTAATTGAAATAATCTAAGAGTCTTGTATAAAGCAGGCTTTTTTTGTTTTGTAAACACAGGATGTGCTTGTTTTCGCGGCATCTCATTTTTCTTTCTTTAATTTCAGCTTTGCAGCATATACTGCATTTTGGTGCAGTTTTGTATATACATGTTGTTTCATATGATGTTGCAGGCGAAAATCCTTGCCACAGTACTCGCAATGATATAGTTTGATATCTGCGTGTATTAGTTTATGTTTCGCTAGTGCATGTGCATATGCAAAAGCTTTATTGCATTCATCACATACGTATGGTTTGATGCCGCTGTGAACGCTGCGAAATAAAAAAGGACAAGGAAAATTGTAAAAGGGTATGGAAATTTAGTGCTGCTTTTGCTTACGCTTCATGTGCCTTCCGCACACTTTCATAGAAAAAAGTGCGACTGCAGAATGAACATTTATATGGTTTCCCACCCGTATGCAGAAACATATGCTTGCGCAACTTCTCGCGTAGATGAAACCGTTTATCGCAGAGTCTGCAAGGGCAATAAGTATATTTCAATTTTTAGATACATATGTGTTACAAAATTCTTTTAAAAACGCATACTCGCAAGCAAAACGTAGCTCTTTGTCATGCCGTCGTCTATGTTCCATCATTCTCCCACGTTTGGCATAAATATTTCCACAAATGTCGCAAATGTGTGCAGTATTGTTCTTTTCCGACGCAGTTGTCGATAGCTGTATTTTTTGTTCAAATTCCGGAAACTCCTTTGCTGGTTCTTTTTGTGCACGATCTTGTTCGGGTGAATTTTCTTCAACAGCTATCTCCTTAACGTCCTCATTCGAATGCGCAATTTCAAGCTCATAATTATATATAACACCATCTTCGGTAGCATCTTTTTCATCTTCCGGGAACGTTGTAGGTGATCTAGATGTGTCGCCGTTATTGAAATACTCTTCTTCATATAAATACTCCGGTTTGCACTCTTCCTCCATATCTTCTTCTATGTTTATTTCCAACATTTCTTCTTCATTATTATCCGTGTCTAATATATCTATCTCGGTAATTGATAGCTCTAGCGTTTCTTCTTTCATTTCTCTATTATGACCATCATTCAGTGCATTTTCATCATTGAAGTCATTCGGTGTTATAACCTCAACTAATTCCTCTTTAACAGCGTTTGGTCTGCAATGATTTTCCTGTGAGTTGACCTCTTCTGTACCATACATTTGCATGCGATACCTTTCAATTATTTGATGCGTCCGTATGACTTTCTCACGGAACTGATACGCCATGCTAAGTGACAATTCGCAGCTTTTGCAAATGCACTTAGGCAGTGTTTCGTAAATATCAGGCTATAGTTAAAATATTAATGTAAAATATTAATAAGAGCGACATAATAACAGTTTACCGTTTCCAATTCAACTCCCGCAATGAGGCGTAGCATTTCATTTGGTGGTTCTTCACCTTCATCCAGGGGCTTGTATAGCGACCGCAGTTTAGCGGCACGTTTGAGGCACACACGACAGCTCTTGGGCACCACATTAGTTAACTTCATCTTGAAGTCACTCAGACTGATTTAGTTGATAATTGTTGTTGTTGCGTACCAGTTCAAATTGTTTGTAAATAAATATGCTATCTATAGAATATTTGTTTACTATTAGCTCAGTTTGTAATTTTTTCTCAACTTTTTCTATCTCTTTCAACAAACAACAGCTGATTTTGACATACATATGTTGGGGCTGCTGTATCGTTTTACATAGGCAACAACAACAACAACAACATAGGCAATATTCCTCGTGTTCCAATGGTACATGAGCAGATACGGATAGCGATTTAACATACAAATGCAACAATGTGACATATTAGCTGTATTTCGTTGCTATCTAGTACAATTAAAACACTAGCTAGCTTACCGAATTCCATGGAAAGCAACAATAAAAAGTAATCAAGTTGAGTTGGCTAACAGCTTTAAGTTGAAACCGATTAGGTAATTGTCGACCTGATTGATAGTGTTGTATAGTGTTGCATATTCAAAAATAGGGCACTATTGTGAACGAGCGAATGAAATGGACATACGAATGTGGAGATAAACAAAAATAACAAAAGAACAGCTTGGCGACAGGGTGACATACATACAAACAAACATACGCATTTCATGTATTTTGTTTTTGTAATTCTCTGGTTGAGTGTCAAAAACATACTGCGCTAGAAGTAGAAATGTCAAAGCAGCTAAAAAAAAGTAACCATCTGTATGGTTTTGCCATAATGAAATTGTTTGGCTAGTTGGAGCGTTTTTTTCGAGCTCGCGTAATAAAAAAACCCCTATTGTTGTTGCATTTGCATGTTAAATCTCTATCCGTATCTGGTTCATGTACCATTGGAACACGAGGATTATTGTTATTTCATATGATAGAACAACGCTCTGACATCAAAAAAATGCTTTGGAAAATACTGGATTATTTTCGTGTCGAACAACCTTTATTTACATGAAAAACTCGTTTCGTCACTTTATTTTCTCTGTATTGTTCTTGTATTTTCTCTTATATTTTTTGTCGCCCTCTCTCCTAAAACGGTTTCAGTATTTGTTTAATTGTGTAAACTATATTTAAAAAACTAACGAAATACAAGCAAAATACAACCTAAATCGTTAAAAATAAACCAGCCAGTTTGTTTTGAAAGGGTTTTTTGACATCCGGCCCTCTTTCTTTATTTTTTTTTACAAATGAAAATTTTGTTTTTAGTTTGAAAATTTTGTGCATAAAAACAAAACCAAAACCGACTTTCTTGTGAAGAAAAGTGAACCATCAGAGAGACCGATATTACTGCATTGTTTTTATACCCAGGTGAACTTGTACACAGGGTATTACAACCTTCATTTGATAATACTTGGTTGTACAGGTATAAAGGTATATATAGACTTCCATATATCAAAATCATCAGTATCGAAAAAAAATTTGATTGAGCCATATCCTTCCGTTCATACGTCCGCCCGTTAAGACAATAACTTGGGTAAATATTGAGACATCTTCACCAAATATAGTACTCGAGCTTATCTGGACTCAGAATAGATTGGTATGGAAAATGAGCGAAATCGGATGATAACCATGCCCACTTTTTATATATATAACATTTTGGAAAACACAAAAAACCTGATTATTTAGTAAATAATACACATATAACGTTGAAATTTGACGTGTGGACTGATATTGAGACCCTTGACAAAAATTTTAAAATGGGCGTGGCACCGCAGCTTGTGATAAAACCAATTTTACAAGTACTATTAATCATAAATCAAAAATCGTTAAACCTGTCGTAACAAAATTCGGCAGAGAGGTTGCCTTTACTATAAGGAATTGTTTGAAGAAAAATTAACGAAATCGGTTGAGGACCACGCCCACTTTTATATAAAAGATTTTTAAAAGGGTCGTGGACGAAAAAAATAAGTTATATCTTTAGGAAAAACTTCAATTTTTAAAAAATGGGCGTAGCACCGCCCTTTTTATGACTAACCAATTTTCTATCTTTCGGGAGCCATAACTCGAAAAAAATTAATTCAGAATAGAACCATATGTATATGTATTATTGAGCAGCCTTGTAACACTATTAAGCACACAAAAGGGACAACAATAGCATTTCAAGTGTACAGCTGGGTAAGTATTGTTCTTTTTCACCCGAACTTAGACATCCTTTCTTGTTATTGTTAAAAATGTTAATAAAAAATGAAATTTAAAACATAAACAAAAACATGTCAAACTAACTAATTTTGAGGGGAATAGTGTTTTCGTTTCCTCATAGTAGAAATTGTTTTTGTATTTTAAAGTTCCGATAAAGTTTCGTCACTTTTTCTAGCTTGGAATAAAAGGCAAAACAAAGTAGTGTCATAAAGGTATATATGAAAGCATTTATTTTTATTTTATGTATTTACTTTATTAAACAACTTTTGAGATGCGTTCTTCGTAGGCAAAAAAGTATGGGGCCGTATAGTCAACTTGTTGTTGTTGTTGTAGAGTCGCTTAGTGTTTACGCTTTAGGCTATATTTCATTAGTGTTCCTGCAGGGCTGGATCGCAAAAATTTCGAAAGTCCGGTATCACTGTTTTGATAAAAGGTAGAAAACAGAATAGATAAAAAAATTTTCAGCTGATTTTTGTAAAATATTGGATTATTTTTGTCGCACAATTTGAAGGAATTTTCTATAGAAAAACCGATGTAAAGCTTTTGTATTTAAATTGAATTGCCTGTCAATTGTAATGGAGCAGCGCCTGGAGAATAGAATGGAGAGGCTGCATATTTCAGGGTGCGACACTTTGCCGTCACCAAAAGCAAAAGTGGTGCAACAACAGTCATCTCAATTACTGCAACAACAAGTTTATTCATCAATAATGGATTTGCCCGATTTTGGTGATTGCGGAGATGACCAAAAATATGTAATTTATAAACATGAAGATCTCTTCGGTGAAAGTTTCCCCCTTATGCGTGAAATACGTCGTCAAGGAAAACTTTGCGATGTTACTTTGAAGGTCAGGCTTATCAGCATTTTTAATGGTTAAATTCTAAATGTTATAATTCGTACGTAGGTGGAAGACCAATCCTTTTCAGCGCATCGCATTGTACTAGCAGGCACTATACCCTATTTTTATGCAATGTTTACCAACAACATGGCTGAGAGTCGCATTAAAGAGATTACAATGAAGGAAATCGAACCGACTGCACTTGAAAGTCTTATCAATTACGCCTATAGTGGCCAAGTACGCATCGACAACCAAAATGTACAAAATCTTATGGTGGGTGCGTCATTTTTACAGTTGACTAAAGTACGTAATGCTTGTGCTGATTTCTTGATATCGCGTTTTCATCCACACAATATTTTGGGTATACGCCACTTTGCGGATTCTATGGGTTGTACACATCTTATTGAAGCCGCTGATAAGTACATCGATCAAAACTTTCCGAAAGTCGTGCAATCGGAAGAGTTCTTAGGTTTAGACTTTGATGAAGTTATCGATTTGATAAGACGTGATGAATTAAATGTGCCAACCGAAGAGATTATTTTTGAAGCTTGCATGAAATGGGTTAAACATGCTGAAGATAAACGTTCTTTCCTGTTTCCGCAAGTTCTTTCAAAAGTACGTTTACCGCTTTTATCACCGCAATTTCTAGCAGATCGTGTAGCGCGTGAAGAGCTGATACGCTCTTCACATCAATGTCGTGATCTACTTGACGAGGCGAAGGATTTCCATTTAATGCCGGAGAGGCGGGGATTGCTGCAAAGCTTTAGGTGAGGGCTAATATTAAACATGGCACATTTGAGTGTGCTCATTCTCACAAAAATCAGTGCTAATATTAGCCTACAACCGTAATCCGATATGTGTCAAAGGAATATTTTTGAACTCTCTTAAAACTTTCGAAAATATGCCCTTCATTCTTTAGGTATTATTAATTTTTTATTTAACAGAACACGTCAACGATGCGGGGAATTTGTTACCGGTCAAATCTACGCGGTTGGTGGTCTTGCCAGTAATGGTGAATCTGTTAGCACTGTGGAAATATATGATCCCGTTTCCAAGAAATGGGAAATGGGCGAACAAATGTCAATGATGCGGTATGAGTGTTTACAAAATATAAGAGAATACAAATGTTATTTATAACGCAGCTTCTAATCCCATTTTTATTTTAAAATTTTTGATACATTTTCCAGATCACGTGTTGGTGTCGCTGTGATGGATGGCAAACTTTATGCTTTTGGCGGTTTCAATGGTACCGAACGTCTCTCTACAGTAGAAGTCTATGATCCTAAAAAAAATAAATGGACACAAGGACGTGCTATGCTTTGCAAACGCAGGTAAGCAATAAGTAGTTTGATGCACGTGGAGTCCCAAATATTAAAATCTTAACCAAAAAGGACGTGTATTAGAAAATTACCTTCTACATATTTTTCATAAGTTTATATTAAATAATATTGTAAATGTTGGGGAGAGGATTAATCCTTCAATAAATGTAATCCCCAAGAACACACTCATATAACCCATGAAAATGTGGAGAAGCAATTTTAAAATACGCCGCAAGTGTACCACTTATCGCAACAAGTAGGAACGGGTGCCTTTATTAATATTCTCCTCATTGTCTTAACCATCATCTTTAGTGCGGTAGGCGTCGCTGCTTTGGATGATTGCATATACGTTTGTGGGGGTTATGATGGTGTTACATCCTTGAATACCGTCGAATGTTACTGCCCAAAAACTGATATTTGGAAAACTGTAAGTTAATAAAAACAAATTAAAAATCTACATACCACAAAAAAAAGTTCCAACCAATTATCTCAATTCGTGCAGGTCGCGCCCATGATGAAGTATCGTTCAGCTGGAGGTGTAGCTGCTTTGAGCGGATACGTTTATGCACTTGGTGGTCATGATGGTCTTTCTATTTTTGATTCAGTTGAACGTTATGATCCTGTCAAAGACGTTTGGCTTAAAATGCATTCAATGTTAAATCGTCGCTGTCGTTTAGGTGTTGCTGCATTAAATGGCAAACTGTATGCTTGTGGCGGCTACGATGGTACTTCATTTTTGCGCTCTGTTGAAGTATATGATCCAATAACAGATACTTGGGAACTTGTAACGCCTATGAATTGTAAGCGTAGTCGCGTAGCTCTGGCAGCTAATATGGGCAAATTGTGGGCTATTGGTGGTGAGTGAAAAGATAGATTACAAAAATTCGTTTATATTGTAAAGCAAATCTACCTAATTATTATGCATTTCAGGCTATGATGGTGAGTCAAACCTATCTACAGTCGAGGTTTATGATCCTGAAGCAGATGAGTGGTCTTTTGAGCCTTCAATGTGCGCGCATAGTGGTGGTGTAGGTGCCGGCGTTATACGTAAACAATAATAAATTTTTATTTTAAATTAACTTAATTTTAGCGTAAGTTATTAGTGAACATATCGCCGATATTTTTGCAAAACCAGCTAGCGAATAAATAAGTTTTCTAGAATAAGATACGACGTTTTTGTAATGAGTCTGAAGAGGTTTGTCAAAGATATGGACTATGCAATTTTTAGCGAATAAGTGATATGTTTTAAAAAAGCAAATTTTGATTGCCTAACTCAAAGTCTTTGTATTATTATAAATGCTTTATTTAGAAAACTTATGCGCTCACGTTGCTATTACACAATCATTCCAAAATAGCAAAGAGATTAAAAACCCCTAACAAAAACTTAAATAAATATCAAAGTTACATATGCCAAAATTAATGTAGTTATCCACAAAAAAAATTCTAAATAACGATTACGTATCTTAAATTACGCTCATAGTACCTCTTTACATTTATATGTTTGTATTAGTATTTACGTCACTCTCAATTGTATATTACTTATCTATATGCCCTTAACTCAATGTTCGAATGGAATCGAATATGATTATACTCAATTATTGTCATGAATTGTAAACTGCTTTGTAAATTGTGAATATTAAATCCAATTAAATTGTATGTATCACACACACACCTTAAGAATATCAATAAAACATAAACGATAAATCTAAAAACTAAAGCTTAATGCAATATTAAATTATAAAAAAGGAGTTTTATTTGATTTACAAATTTTGTATTTTCAAAAAAAAAAACAAAAAAAAAAAATCAAGAAACCACTTGGTGCTATCTGTAACACATTTGTTATTAGTTGCACAAATATTACATTTGCTGCCACTCAAAAAAGAAAAACAAAAAAAATTCATCGTATGCGAGCTATTGCAAATTGGCTTAAGCGCTCAGAGTTGTCTGTTTCTTTATCTGTGCTTATTTACATTGTATGTATATTTATATGAGAGCAACCCGCAAATGCAATTGCAACAGGTTGAAATCAATATTCACACAACAATAAATTGGAATATTTCGCGGGAGGATTGTTTACTTAGCCCTTTTTTTCAGCCAGTCGTTGCGAAATCGAAGTACGATTGCTTTCGACCGGAGATAATACAAATACTAAATGAAAGTTAAAATAAATATGGTATATGTTTAGTTAAATAAGGATCTTCCAAGAGCTTTGTTTTAAAATCTTGCTTTCTACGCTTGTAAGGGAGCTTAGCATGCCTGTCGTACCCGTACCATGTACGTGCTTTGGACCTACTACGTAAAATTCCCTATCAATGTAAAAACTAGGTCACTAGTCTGGAATTTGTTATTTTTCTATAACCACAGCAAACGTTTTAGAGACAATGCGATAGGCATGCCTGTCGTAAGAGGCGGCTGAAATCTACCAACCCAGAAATATCAATATGGGGTTGGTAGGGACTTAGTGTTGTTGTTGTAGGGACTTAGTGTATCTCGACCCAGCACGTCATCTTCATAATAACCAAGAAATCGGAGTATGGATTGTGCCCAGGGAGATAATGCGCCTTAGAAAGATAAGTCCTAAGGAAACCAAAATACGCTTCGGGGCTTCGGGAACTTGTAGAAGTGAACAACCAGTTCAATGGTGCTGCGACTCTCTGAAATCAACTCAAAATCAGAGGAAGAAGAACCGGACCTCGAGACCCTGAGAACAGTAACAAAAAACTACAACGGAGATAAACAGCATAATGGCGCTGTGAGTATTATAGATTTTACACGAAATCAACAGGTCGGAAAGACCTTCATGGAAAATTCCAGTGTAGACATAGAATGCTCCAGCACAACAGTGAGACGGGGGAGTGTCCCGTGTGGTCTGGAACAGTGCAAGGTTTGATAAAACATTTAATTTGTTGCGTCCCTCCCACAAATTGTCATCCTCCCAGCAGCTCCTTGCAGCGGGACTGCTCCATATTCTCTTGCTCCGGGAAGGTATCGAACCCAATCCGGGTCCGTCTTCTGACCCCGGTCCTGAAAAATGGTTTTGCTGCATCTGCCGGAAAAGAATCTTTTTAGGACGGTCATACTCTTGTCAGTGTGTCTCGTGTAAGGGATGGTTGCATCGGACAGGTTGTTCTGGGCTAGACCCCAAAATCAGACGTCCACTTAACTTTTATAAATATTTTGTGGCTCCTTGCTGTTCACGCCCTAGGACGTCCCGTAGTCTGCGCCTCGCGTTTATCATACACCAGACTGTGCAATATCATATATTTGATCCCGACATCGACCGCAGGGACAGTGTCTTAGAACGTCAAGGATTATCTGTCCGGTCAGGCGATGCAAATCTAGAAGTCATCAACATCTACATCCCTCCTGTCACCTGTTGCCCCAGTGTATACCGGCTTGATATCAGCGGCGTACTCACAGGAAACAATCGCATTATCTTAGGCGATTTCAATGCCCATCACGATCTATGGCATTCAAACTTGCGGGTGGACAGTAGGGGTGAGATGTTAGCGGATCAAATAGAAGAAACGACGTTCTGCTCTATAAACGGAGACGCCCCCACACGTATGGTAGGAAGCTGCACAGTTCGCCGGATATTTCAATCGTGAGCGAAGAACTCGTGAACTGCGTCAACTGGCAGCCGATGGTAACATTGGCATCGGACCACCTGCATATACTTATTTCGCTCGAGCGTCCCACCGACTTCGTCGTAGCATAAAAACGCACTTTTATTAACTTTAAAAAAGGAAAGTGGGACGAATACAAATCTTTTACAGACAGCCGCTTTGCTGCCCTCCCTATCCCAACTGATGCCCGCCAAGGGGAGCGTGCTTTCCGCAAGGTCATTGAATCCGCCTCGGCTCGTTTCATTCTCGCCGGTAGAATTCCCGAAATTCGGCCCCACTTCCCGGCGGAGGCCGCAAGTTTAGCGAGAGCAAGTGACCTTATAAGACAGCTCGATCCCGGCGACCCCCAAATAAGGGATATAAACCAACGCATCAGATTGTTTGTCGATGAACACAAGCGGGCGAAGTGGGAGGAGCACCTAAGCGGTTGTAACCTCTCTGCCGGTGTAGGTAAACTTTAGTCTACTGTAAAGTCCCTATCGAATCCGTCTAGGCACAATGACAAAGTCCCCATCGCCTTTGGCGACAAAGTGCTGTCGGATGCGAAAAAATGCGCGAGCGCTTTCGCCGACAATACATAATGCATTCTACGGTCGAACAAAAATAGACGGAGGGCCAACAGACACGCACGTAAACATAAGTGCAGCGCGTCACCAATTACCATCACCGCCAAGGAGGTTGATGCTAAACCATCCAAAGCAGTGGGCTCAGACATGCCGATGCTTAAAAGCCGAGGGAAAGAGGGTTTCAAATATTTAGCACATGTCTTCAACCTGTCTCTTTCCACCTTTGTCATACCCGAAAAATGGAAAATGGCCAATGTGGTACCGCTACTAAAGCCTGGGAAACCAGCTAACATAGGAGAGTCATATCGCCCGATATCTCTCCTATCGCCAGTAGCCAAGACGCTTGAAGCCATTTTGCTCCACTTCTTCAAAGCAAATTTGCAGCTAGCCTGTCATCAGCATGGCTTTAGAAAACTCCATAGCACCACCACCGCGCTAAATGCCATTATCACCCAGATAAATTGTGGTTTAAATCAGAAGCCCCACCATAGAACAGTACTCGCAGCGCTAGACCTATCAAAAGCTTTTGATACGGTCAACCATGGCACGTTACTGCAAGACTTGGAAGGGTCTACCCTTCCTCCATGTCTTAAAAGGTGGACCGCAAATTATCTGGGTGGTCGGCAGGCATCGGTGCAATTCAGACACGAAACATTAAATCCAAGAAGAATTAAACAAGGGGTGCCACAGGGTGGTGTTCTATCCCCACTTTTGTTTAATTTTTACATATCAAAGCTACCTTCGCCACCGGAAGGAGTTACTATCGTTTCTTACGACGATGACTGTACAATAATGGCCACAGGCCCGAGCCCACAGATCGATGAGCTTTGCAACAGAATAAACGGCTATCTCCCTGATCTCTCCCCTGGCCTCGCGAAACCTGGCATTATCACCGACTAAATCATCCGCGACCTTATTTACAACTTGGACGTCCCAAATGTCGACCATTTTGAACATCCACGTCGATGGCACTACGCTACCGACTGTCCTACACCCCAAAATCTTGGGTGTGACGTTTGATCAGGGTCTACATTTTGGTGAGCATGCAGCCGCAATTGTACCGAAAATCCAGAGCCGTAATAAAATCCTCAAATCTCTTGCTGGTAGTACTTGGGGAAAAGATAAAGAAACGCTCATTACTACTTACAAAGCAATTGGCCAGCCGATTGCATGCTACGCGTCTCCTACATGGTGGCCAAGCCTTAAAATTACTCACTGGAAGAAGCTACAGGCCTGCCAAAATACTGCTCTCAGAATCGCAACGGGCTGTCTTCTTATATCCCCAGAGCACCACCTACAGGGAGAGAAATGAGATGCTAACCAAACAGTTCCTGTTATATACCCAGAAACCTGGGCATCCCAACAGGTATCTGATTGATGAGCCAACACCGCCTAGGGTCTTAAGGAGTCATCTCCGTAAGCATTACGAGGAAATACGGCACCTGAGAACTCAGCCGTATGAAGCCAAAAAACAAAAGCAGGTCCTCAGTGAACTCCACAAACAAGCGTCACTCTAGCTCAACTTCGATCTGGATACTGTAACAGGTTAAACTCTTACCTATCCAGAATCAACCCCGAGATACAAAATGTATAGCCCGCTTGCAATGTGTCCCCACATGACACCAACCATCCTTTTAATTGTAAGGTGGAACCAACGCCTCAAACACCCCTCTCATTATGGTCCACCCCTGTTGAAACAGCAAGTTTCCTTGGACTCCCGTTAGAGGATATGATGACAATTTGTGATCGGCCGCACCTATTGGATGGGGCGAAGCACTGCTACAACAACAACAACAACAACTCACTTCCCATGGGGAGATGATGCGGATGAGCTGTGTAACAACGTCTACGCTCCAAATAGGGGAGGGAGGGGGTGGGGAGGGGTCGTACCAGGACTGATGTGACACACCAGAATTAAATGGACAAGAAAAATGTTTAACAAGTTTTAATCGCCAGGTGTGCAATGGGAGGTTCTTTTCCAATTAGGGGTGCAGAACTATTTGTTTCGTACAAATGTATGGAGACCTAGATATTTTGTCCCGAAATAAGAAGATAAGAAGCTTTTCATGACAGGGAAACACTCGGAGGGCACGCCAGGTCACGAGAGGCGACACGTTTGATCCCGTGACTTCGAACTGGGATCTCAGTACAGAATTCATATACAATCAATAACATACATCTCAAAAGTTGTATATATCTGCAAACTCGGAAAAAACCGATTTAGTTTTGTTTACTAGGAAATATAAGGTCCCTGATTGGATTGGACCCAAGCTTTGAGGGTTAACCCTACAAGAACCGCACAGCAAAAATATCTATGCTAGGTAGTAAATTTTCGTGGAAAACTTTCCTACAGCAGCAAGAATATAGCGTTAAGAAATGTTGTTGTATTATTGATAAAGACACTCCTCGAAGGTTTTGGGGACTGTTTTCGCTGTTGATGGTTTTTTGTCGGATATAGACCCGGTAGGTTCCGGTAACAAGCACCATTAAGGTACTAGCCCGACCATTTGGGAAACGATTAATATGAGCACGTTAAACCTTCTAGGCCATACCACCGCCACGCCCTAGTTCCATGAAGCACTTTGGTTCGTCTAAGCCTCGCTTGATAAATATGTGTATAATACACTCATATTTTTAACAGGATTCCCATCGCGTAGGTGAGGTTGACAATTGGGTTGCGGAAGCTATAAAGCTTTGTTTTGCGCTTATCAACCCTTTGAATCCCTAAAAGCCTCGAGAAAGCTTGCGAACATACTAAAATACCCCGTGGCTGAGCTTCGAAAGATATTTTGGTGCACAATAGAGTTAGAGGATGGGCCGGATATCTTTGTTATAACTGGCGCCAATTGGGAGCATCAAGGGAGATCAAGTCCTCTCCCAACTGCCATTCCCAACTCAATGGAGGCCTTTATACGCAACCCCCAAGTAGCCTAGAATAAAATTATGAAAACAACAGTTGCACATTTTCGATGCCACAACTAATTGAATATATTGGGGTTTGTTTTGTAATTTTATATTTAGTAATAAAGGCGCAGTGACTAAAGGAGAGATTACCAACGGGCATAAGATAACCTTTCTTTTTTTATGCAAATACTATGCAGCTATCTACGTTATTAGTTTTCGCAAAATCAATTAAATTTTTGTTGACTAAAGTAATAAAACAAACTGCTCTTTAATTGTTTGCCAATTATGGGCCATATCCATAAAGTCAGTCATAGCCGAGATAAGATCTTATTATAATTATTACAATAATTTGCATATTAGAAATTAGAATGTGTGCATATGTATATTTGTATGTATGTAGCCCAGTCAACTAATTGATTCCGTAATAGGGCTCACTTCCCAGCGAGTCCTCATAACAGGATCCCACCTAGCGTTGCGAAGAATATGTGATACGTCCTGACTACATACAAGTTAAGCCTCACAGCAGGCGAGGCGATAAAAAATTAAAGTTGCGGTGAACTGTCCGTTCACCGAATTAAAATAAACACGAGAAATATTTTAACGTTATAAAATTTATTCTGTGCTCTTGCACGATCCAAATTGAACTAACTCGAACAAAGTAATTTACCTAGCAGCTAAGTTCTTGTGTTAAAGTAATTATGCTATGCTAACCAATTATTGTATAAAAAATAGTATACTTAACTAAAACTAGATTATGCTGTTCAATCACAATTTCTGCAACTACACCAATCGTTGTTCCAATTAACTTCCGCTTATTCTGCGCGTGTGCTGCGTCAGCGAAACTTCAACACGCAACATAGCGCGGTCACATGCTCAGCAACGTGAGTAAATGGGTCAACCGCTGGATACTGCTGTTATAACTTACATGTACTTCGTTTCATTCTTGTTCGCCGCGGTGGTGGATCTGCTTTAAAAGATGGTTATGATTTAGAACTTTGAACGGACTTGCAAAACGTGACAACTCTTCGCCATTCACTTACGGTCATCTCGCTACTCTAAAAGAGGAAGTGTTTGCTTGGATGATTCTATCCCAACCCTACAAGATCAGGTTAAAAGCAACGAGCTTAATTCCTAATTCCCTAAAGCTTAAAACCTAATTTCCTAAAATAATTAACTTAAGGCAATTTCACTCCCTCTCCATCGCTTCGAAGTCGAGCTCAAGACCTTGACTGTTTGATGGCTATCTGAGCTATCTTAACCGTAGTAGCACTGAATAGCATTTCATCCACGACATCTTTAATAGCGCCGACTTCCGCTTTGAAGATATTATATTCATCTTGAAGCTTGAACTTGCAGCTTACGTCATGTTCTAGATAGAAAACCACGCCACCAACATTCGCTTCCAACAGCCCCAGATCCCTTTGAGTCTTTCAACCTTTTCCTATCTCCAGGGAATGAAGGCGTTTAATCCCGCACA
Organism: Eurosta solidaginis; assembly: GCF_040869045.1. Taxonomy (NCBI): domain Eukaryota; kingdom Metazoa; phylum Arthropoda; class Insecta; order Diptera; family Tephritidae; genus Eurosta; species Eurosta solidaginis. Next base: position 6,607,514 of record NC_090319.1, read on the forward strand.
GGGGGCAGTTGTCGGCACACAACAGCCTGTCCTGACTGGGATAATGACGAAGTTGGTAAAAATAACACGAATACTGATCAAGGGGCGCTTTGCCCGCAACATCCGTCCGATGTATGTTCAGCATTACATGCCTACTGTTGCTGATTTCAACCTACGATATTCGCTGTACGGATACCAATATTTTGGTAATCCCCGCCGTGCCCATCACACCATAAAGAGTACAGGCTTGACTTCCATAATGCAAGCGAAATACCGATGCCCCTCTTTGAGCAGAACAAGACATCCGAGAACTTTCTGACGCTGACCTCAATATTGAGTTTGCAAGACAGCTTCCTGTCCAATATAATTCTTATATATTTAACCCTATTTATTATAAAGTACTAATAGTGCTGTCCTAATAGAAGTGGCTTTCATGCTATTTTATATACGTGAAAGGAATGTGACGTTTTGCTGGAGTTGAAAGCCAATCCACATGGGAACTAGGGGGATAGTTCATTCTCGGATGTTCTCTCTCAAAACTGCGTTCACTTCCATTTTGTAAGCCATGTCCAACATTACTTCGCCATACAATAAGTACATCACCGATTTGGAAAAATTTGAGAAAAACTTTTACCCAATAACATTCCATCAAAAGTTTTTTATGGCTTGTAAATTCGTAATAAGCGAAAGCAAGACGAGTAGGAAAATAGGGTTGCATGCATTTACAACAGTAATTACTACACCAACAATGCAATGGTACATTGCATCAGGTGTTTTGATGGCACTTTTGAGTAAATAACTTTCTATACGACAAATGCACCCTCCCTCATACCAGAGCCTTCGCATTCTTTAAAAGCCAAAGGAAGTTGGTTTCACTTATTCACTTCCGCTTTCTTTGCTGCCACTTGACTACGTTATTCGAACCTCATTTTGTGGCGTTGCAAAAAGCACTTAAACTTGCAACCAATTCATAAACCAGCCTTGGGCATTTCTCTAACGCGAAAGGTGCAGCTTGGATAGGTTTGATGTGACAAAAAATAATCTACAAAGCAAAAGGAATGGAGCGAAAAAACTGCAAAAATTCAAATATAGTGGTAAATTTCGGGGATGCGTGTAGAGGCCAGAGGGATAAATATTGTAGTAAGAAAGTTTTATGGACAATTTAAATGCAAATTTGTGATTTTTTACAAGTTGTTATTAGCTTTTATTTTAGCTCGTGCTGTCACAGATTATGTCGCAGGCATTTCATGATTTGGCTTTTATAAAAGTGGTTATCATAATACGTTTAATGAAACCCGAAACAATAACAAAAACGAAGAAATACAATTATAATCATTCGTATAAACTGCATATTTTCTAGAGGAGAGGGGTAGAAAAGGATTATTTCAGTAGCAACTCTTCCTGTATGGGCGGTGCCTTTGTTATGATTTCAAAATCAGTGATCAGCCGGTCTCTCTTTGACAGAAAAAGATATAGAGTCTTAAATGTGCACATGTGCGCCTGGTCTTAAAGACACATATACCGGAAAAGGCTGCAGGCGTGTGAAAATGCTGCAATCATACCTGCCACCCGATGTCTCCTTATGACTCCCGAACATTACATAGTGAGACCAATCTCAGCATTAAAGAGCGCAACAAAATGCTGAACAGGCAGTTTTTGCTAAACTGTCACAAACCTGGACATCCTACCAAACAACTGCTTGATCCAGGGGTTTAGGGGAACATCTCCATAAGCACTTTGATGAGAGCCGGCGCCGGTCAAGACAGTCATTTGATCCAGACAAGCATAAGTAGGCCCTAAGCAATTCCACACAGAATCGGCAAACGCTTTTGTCAGGACGCGCCTGGTAAACCATGTTATCAATATACAATATCCTAATCTTGCAGAAGAGGAAAGGACACTACCCTGACCCAACTTCGTTCTGGAAACTGTAACAGGTTAAACCCGTACTTGTCCAGAATCAACCCCGATATACATAATGCATGTCCTGCATGCGATGTTTTCCCACATGACACCAACCATCTTTTCAATTGTAATGTGGAACGTACGCCACTAACAAGCACTATCTCTGAATCTAAATGAAAATTGGGCTCGGTTTTTCAGTTTAAGTTTAATCTACCGTTAAAACTGACTAGAGTTTAACCTAGACACTTTGGCCGTTGAGATTTATTTATTTATTTATTTACGATCTTGAAGATCTATATAATTTAATAAGGTACAAAGTATTTTTAATGTTTACATATTTGTTTCAATTCATTGAATTTCTTTGACTTAACTATATAATAATCTATAAAATTATTTACTAAATAAATTTAACTACTTTACAGGTAGCGCTTCACAGTAGCTGTACAATAACTTTCTGAATTTTTTGGTATTATTACAGTTTTTAATTTCAATTTCTCTAATTCCTTCGTAGTATATACTTTTTTTATCGAATTCAGATCTCACTACCGGCAAGTAAAAGTTGTTATTGTGTCTTGTTTGATAGCTATGGACCTCTCTGTTTAGTCTGACACGTTCACTTAGGTAATTCGGCAAGTTTCCCAACTTTATGTTGTGTATAAACTTCAATGTGTAGTAAGTGATGTTCTGTTTTACACTAAGCCAGTTTAAGCTGTCTAGTAAGTCCTTAATTGGGGTATCATACCGTTTTCTTAATATGAAACGCATAACTTTGTTTTGTTTAATTTTTAGCCTGGATTTTTGCGAATCAGCTAATGCGAATAGGATTGTAGGACAGTAAATAAAATGCGGCTCGATAATGGATCTATAGACCATTATTTTGTATTGCATACTAATATGCCTGCATGATCGAAACATGAACCCTATTTTTTTTGGAAATTTTCCCTTCGATGTATTTAAGATGTTCATCAAATTTTAATTTGTCATCTATAATTATTCCCAGGTATTTTATTCGGGGTACTCTTTCTATAGGGGTATTTGCTATTTTTAGCGATACATCATCTTGACTCTAGACCCCATTATCATCTATTTTGTCTTTTCTATGTTTATTTTAAGCATATTTTGGCACAACCATTTATATATTGCCTGTAGGTCCGATTGTATTTTTGAGGCTGCCTCATCAATTGTGTTACCGCTTATAGTCAAAAGTGCATCATCAGCGAATAATCTTATTTTGCAGTATTTGATACAGTTTTTAATATCATTTATGTAAATTATAAAAAGAATTGCTGCAAGCACCGATCCCTGTGGCAATCCTATTTCAATGTCCACTTCGGGAGAAATCTTATTTCTTATTACAGTTTTCTGCTTTCTTCCACTAAGGTAACTTTTGAACCAGTTAAGGGCTATGTTTCTTATGCCAATTTTATACAGTTTTCTTATAAGAATATCTCTGTCTACTGTTTCGAAAGCTCTTTTTAGGTCGAGGAAAACTGAAATTGTAAATTGTTTCTTCGTTTTACTTTCTTTCCATTCTGCAATTACCAGGTTAAGTGCAGTTTCACACGAGTGTTTTGATCTAAACCCCGACTGCTCCTTTATAATAATTTCGTTTTTATTTAAGTAATCCAGCAACTGGTTCTCAACTACAGTTTCTATTATTTTCTCATCGCTAGGTAAGGTATTTATGGGTCGTATCTCCTCTGGTTTAATTGTTCCCTTTACTTTTTCCACAGGTACAATTACTGAGGTCTTCCAGCAGTCTGGAAATACACCAAATTGGAAACTTTCATTAATTACACATGTGTAGGTATATCCTAAGTACTCCATGCTGTCTTTTAATACACCTTCCGTTACTAATTTTTTTCCTCCATACTTGTTTTTTAATTTCGTTGTAACTCTCATAATTTCTTCAACATCTATTTCCTTCAATTTAAACACGCTTCTGCTTATCTCCATTTGATTTCCACTTGCTTCGAAGATTTCAATGCTATCTCTGATTCCGATTATGCTCTCATTAAAGTAACGGTTTAATTCAGTTGCTATTTCATAATCATCTTCAATAAGAGCACCATTTATAGAAATTTTTTGAATTTGTACGTCTTTTAGACATTTCCACATTAACTTTTGGTTGTTAGTATTTCTTGAGATTTTGTTTTTCATAAATGTTTTCTTTTTTATTTTAACTGCTTTTTTGTAATATCGTTTTATTGTAATATAGTTATCCCAAATATTGGTTCTCTCTGCTATTTTAAATTGTTCATACTTCAGTTTATTCAACTCTGTTAGTTCATGGTCGTACCATTTATTAATCAATTTAACTTGAACTCGCTTTTTATATGTTAAAGTGGCCATTACGTCATTAAGGATGTTGTTTATTCTTTGGACCTTTAGGCTAACTTCGCAGTTGTTTAGTTCAGCTAAGTTGTAAGTTCTAAGGAGATTTACTAAGTGGTATTTTGCATAGTTATTCCAACACACGCGGTTTTCAAAGATTCTCATTTGGTACTTCTTTTGAATTGGTAGCTTGAATGAAATAGTTTCATGATCCGATATTTTATGCGAATCCAAATTCGATACTTCAACTTCAGTTTTGTTACTAAAGAGTAGATCTATTCTCGTTTGCGTTGTTTCTGTTATTCTTGTATTAAAATTAATTAATTGATCATTGCTAGTGATTCGAATGTCCTAATTAGCTGTCTCGAGTATGTTGTGTGTGTATTGACATTTATATTAAAGTCGCCAATAACGATATTGTTGCCGCTTTCAGAAAAGCAATCTTCCATCACCTCATTAATATGTCTTATGAATTCGGCATCACTGGTGTTTGGTGAGTGATATAATGCACAAACCCTCCACTTAGTTATACATCGTATTGTTTCAAACACAATACACCATATATTATTACCTATGCTCCTATTGAATATAACTTTGAAATCAATTTTCTTATGAATATAGGTTAAAACACCACCGGTGTGACGACTATGCGAGCCGCATCTAATATGATTGAACCCAGCAATCTCCAGTTCCGAGTCATATACATCCTCCGTAGTATGTGTTTCTGCACAAAGTACAATATCTGGATTTTCTTCCTCGATCATTATTTCAACTTCATTTTTGTTAGCTGTGATACTATTTGTGTTAAGATATATACATGTTAGTTTATTTTTGAGTTTCTTGAATTTGTCATTATATATTTTTTGTGAGCTTTCTGCATCTTCATTTAGTTGCTAATATCCTAATTTTTGTTTTTTTATCTCTAGTTTATTATTGTAGCAGTGAAATTTCCTGTCAAATGTATCATGATTTATGTCTAAAGCTAGGTTTAAGTTTGTGTTCGCTTTTATGCAATTTAGACACTTGTTAATTGGATTTTCTTCACATGTTTTGTCGTTGTGTTTTCCGTGGCATTTGTGGCAAGCTTCTTCGTTTTTACAGTCGGCTGATTTATGATTAAATCCTTTGCATTTGTAGCACATTAGTACATTAATAGCATCGAAGACTTTACATCTATCCCACCCGATATTTATTCGCTCTGCGGCAAGAACCTTTGTAAAATCCTCTTTATCTATTTCGATGATTGCATTATACACCTTTATGTTGCCTCGATTTCTTTCAAACTGCTTCAATACTTTTAATGAGCCTTGGATCAGGTTAATATTTTGCTTCTTTATTGATTCTATTAAATCGCTGTTTTCGTATTTAAAATTCATTCCTGTAATTAAAAAGCTTGGGCGAATTGAACTTGGCACTTTTATTTCATATGAGATGAGCAGTAAAATTTTATGTTACCGACCAAAGTGGCAGGGTTAAACTCTACGCAACTTAAACTCACACTGGAAAACCGGGCCTTAGAGAAATATTTGATGTAATACTTCTTTTAGTTAGAATATTAAAATATCGAAAAAAAAATTAAAGGACCATTCTTAAAGCCCCTGAACTGTTCTTTTTTATTAGTTATACGTTCATTCGCCTTTTCGAGCGCTTACAACAACATCTAACAACTTTACAAACGCGCCGTTGTTTTTTTTTTTTTTTTTGATTATTTCGACCTTTTTATTAACATTTTGGTTGCTTCAAACACTATTCTTTAGTCCTTGGCACAGACAAGTATGCACGAATTAGATGCATAACATATCTAATTGCGAAATTTTATATGGTTCACTGTTATCCTGTACATGTGCATGTGTAGGTAGGTACGTACGTGTTCGCACCAAAATTTGCCCAACGTCTACAAAATCGCACTTTTTATCACTTTGGTGTTCGTCCCGACGCAATGGTGGCTAGCAAATAAAGTGCATCCGTTTTTGAATGTATTGTGGATGCTTTTCTTGGATTTGGAAAAGAATAAATACCGGAATGTGTGCTTTGTATATGTGTGCATGCACACACCTCCACACATTCATATCTATATCTTTTGTAGTGTGGGTGCGCAAAATGTCTAAGCAATGTCTAAAAGTCAATGTTTTTTTTTTTTAAGTTTGGCGCTTTTGCCACGAATTGTTCTTATCCGATTTGTAAAGTGCAGTCACCTACATTAAGTCGATTTTTGAGTGCACATTTCCTTTTTAACACGCTTTTATTAGCTTGGCCTGTATGTAACGGAATTTTTGAGCTTAATTTTCACCGGTTTCTAGAAGTCTAATTAATTTCAAACTTTGCACACGTATCAAGGCTCGATGACAATGCATTAATGTGATGGTGTGGTGACATAAGGTCAACGGCCATAAGGTCAATTGGCCTTATTACCACTTTGAATGGCCATAAGTTTGATTGAAACTTTGCACACATATCAAGGCTCGATGACAATGCATTAATGTGATGGTGTGATGACATAAGGTCAATGGCCATAAGGTCAATGGCCTTATTACCACTTTGCATGGCCATAAGTTTGATTGAAACTTTGCATACGTATCAAGGCGCGAGACAATGCATTAATGTGAACGTGTGGTGACATAAGGTAAACGGCCATAAGGTCAATTGGCCTTATTACCACTTTGAATGGCCATAAGTTTGATTGAAACTTTGCACACTTATCAAGGCTCGATGACAATGCAATAATGTGATTGTGGGGTGACATAAGATTAACGGACATAAGGTCAATTGAACTTATGACCACCGCCATAGATTTGAAACCTTGCACATAATGCGAAAAACGCATTCCTTTATTAATGATAGTAGTGGATGCATGGCACGTCTACGAAAGAGCATACTGGAGCCCTTTTTAACACGCTTTTATTAGCTTGGTCTGTATCTATGTATCTATTAGGCCGGGTCGCTTTGTGGGGAGGCAAAAAAATGGCCCATTGCTCTATGAAAATCATATTCTAGGGATCAAAATAAGAAACTTTGCCGGATGAACCATACCTCCAAAACGAATTCTGGTGTCCCCCCTTTGGGTCGTAGGGGCAAATTTTGAAAAATCCCACTTTGAAATGCCTATGTTTTTTCTTTTTGGAGTTTATTTTTCTCTTTAGAAATTTATTTAGTCAGAACATATGTAAATGAAAAAATGAATTTAACTTAGTAATAGAAAAGAAATTAAAAAAAAAATTATTAGAAATTAGCGTTTTTACAACCCCCTTTTAAAGCCAAGGCATCACTGTGATGCATTTGCATGTCGTAAACATAGTTATGTGGGTTTTTTATTCAACCGTTTTAAAAAATTAAGGTATCACTGTGACACAATTGCAGATCGTAAAATTGCTTGTGTTGTTTTTTTTAAGCCACCACAAGACACAGCAGGTAGAATTGAAACTGCCCCTACCCAAAAGTTCGACCCAAAGGGGGGGACATCAGAATTCGTTTTACAGGTATGGTTGCTTCGGCAAAGTTTCTTATTTTGATCCCTAGAATACGATTTTCACAGAGCAATGAGCGATTTTTAAATCGACCCGCCCTAGTATCTATGTATCCATGTATGTATGTAACGGAATCTGGAGTGGAGCCGAGAGCCCCGGTAATGCAGAGCTCCGAACTCCGTTGCACCTTTTAAGCATTTTAAGATAGGTACTTTTAGCTAGTGCAGGCCACCAGACCAAGGCACCATAAAGAAGAATCGGGCGCACAATGGCTGTGTAAATCCAGTAGGCCACCTTAGGGGAGAATTCTCAGGAGGTACCAATTGCCCTCTTGCAGGTGAGCAGCTCTGCTGCTACCTTCTTGGATCGCTCCACTATATGGTCACTCCATAATAGCTTCCTATCCAGAATGACTCCCAAATACTTGACTTGATCGCTAAACGCTAAGAACGTACCCCCAATTTTTGGCGGTGTAAGATTTGGTACTTTGTACCTCCTCGTGAAGAGGACAAGCTCGGTTTTATCCGGGTTGACTTCCAAACCTGTGGCGGGTTGTAGTGCTGTAGCAGTTCCAGTATGTCAGCTGGGTCCGTTGGCGTCACTGGAACCCAGGCTCTAGCCCTTGGTCGTGAGGGGATATCACGCGCCTCCACTACCTTGAAGCGCGCGCCCTGATATACCACCCCTATCAGTGTGACGGCGGCCCTATAGAGGTTTACCGACCTGGCGTCGGTGCAGGCAATTATCTTGACCTTGCCCTGGAACCACCCTGCATCGGTGTAAGATAGCGGTGGACCAAGGTTGTCTTTCTTAATCTTAACGGTCACCGTAGCGAGCGCGGCCTCGATCCACTTCCACTGTTGTTTCGGCATCCTGAAATCTTCGCTGCTCTCGTCTATAATGCCAATGATCTGTCGACCCTTGGCAATTTCGGCGAAAGATCGCGTCCAGCTTCCCTGCGTTTTGGCCCTTTTCGGTGCCGTGGGGTTGGATTCATCCATGGACCGCTGGCGTTTCGAGGTTTCATCACTCTCGACTAAAACTTTTAAAATTACTTGAACTAAAAAATTAAAAATAAATAATAGTTTAAAAAACTGAAAAAACAAGCTTTTATAACTAACCGTTAGCTATAAAAACGTGTTTTTTCAGTTTTTTTAAATTATTATTTATTTTTCTTCTAACCTAATATTGTAAAACTTGATCTCGATTCAGTTAATTGCACTTTTACACAGCAATAATAATTTCGAAAGAACGCACAGTTTTGTTTTCTGGATGGGTGGCTTGAAAAACTTTGCAAACTTAAAAATTTAAATGATTCAAGGTTCGATTCGAGCTCAAGGCCAGAACAATAATTTTTTTTTCTAATGATAATTATTGTTTTTTTTTTTTAATTTTTCTATAATTGAAATTGTATTTTTTTTTTCGAATAGTAAGTAGCCAATTTTTCAGACAACCTGCCATAGCTGCGCAGATATGTATATCCATTTCGAAGGGTGCTGAGTCTTCATCATCAGTACTGTCACGGATATTAGCATCCCTAAGCTATACCATCACTAAGGCGATGCTAAGCGATGTTCACGTCAATAATCAAATCATGTATACACATATATAAGGCAGCCGAGAGATGTCACACACAGATGCATTTACTTATACGCCTATGTGTGTGCGAGAGACTGTAAACTACAAACTCACATACATCTGAGAGACGCTGAAAAGTAGAAAATTGTAAACAAGTAGAAACTATATGAGAACTATAAACACCCGAAATAGTTGGTAAGTTCTGGAAATAGAAGAGCCTAGATGTATGCAGCGTAAACTATAAAAGCGGCACAAGCGAGTAAAATGTAATTCAGTTTGATTTGAGATTTCGATTAAGACGCTATCTAGCGAGCAAGAGCAGTATTGTTTTGAATAGTAGAGTCTCATTTGAGCTATCAATGAGTTTGGTTATTAAGCAAGCTATTCGTTGCAAAGTATAAGTGTTATTGTGAAGTACTTTAATAAAGGCCATTTTTCCTTTATTCAATATTGGAGTTATTTATTCAACAGTTTAGCGATACGAACGTTGGCAGAAGATTGCAAATAAGGGGAGTTGCAGGAAATTCGTTACAATTGGTGTCAGAAGAGGAATTGTTGAATAAATTCCAGAGGACAACAAGGACATGGCAAAGTTCAGTGAATTGAAGATCCAGCAACTAAAGAAGGGGTTGGAGAGCCGTGGATTGAATACAAGCGGCGTTAAACTCGAACTTCAGGCACGGCTACGAGAGGCAATGGAAGCAGAAGGAATTGATGTGGACGAGTATGTCTTTTATCCTGATGAGGACGAGACAACAGCAAAAATTGAAGAGAAAAATGAAACACCGCAGACAATGGCGAACACAGACCTAAACATGATGTTGGCTGCAATATCGGCACAAATGTCCGAAATGTCATCACAAATATCTACCATCATGTCGTCACAATTGGCATCCCAACTGGAATCGCAAAAGACAGAAATAACATCTCAACTGTCATCACAGATGGAATCCCAACTGGAATCGCAAAAGACAGAAATAACATCTCAACTGTCATCACAGATGGAATCCCAAGAGACACGTATAAAATCAAAGATGTCATCTCAGCTGGAATCGCAGGAGAACCGTATAACAGCGAAGATTGAAGCACAAGAGGCACGGATATCCGAAATGTCGGCGCAAATTTCAGCACAGATATCATCGCAGATCTCTGCTCAACTGGAAGAGCAAGAAGAACGTATTTCCTCGAAGTTGGAGGCGCAAGATACAAAAATTTTACAGTTTGAAGAAAAAATCGAGGCCGAGGTGGATGCTTTGAGAGGACGTATCGAGCAGTTGCAACTAAATCGCCCAGCAGTTTCAACGAGTAATCCAAAGGTAAAAACACCATCCTTTGACGGTTCTGTTCCTTTCCAGGTCTTTAAGCTACAGTTTGAGAAGACCGCAGCAGTGAACAACTGGAATGTGGAAGATAAAGTTGCCGCACTCTTCGTAGCATTGAAAGGACCAGCTGCCGAAATCTTACAGACTATTCCAGAGTACGAACGGAACAGTTATGACGCATTGATGGCTGCTGTAGAACGGCGATACGGAAGCGAACACAGGAAACAGATATTTCAAATAGAATTGCAAAACCGCTACCAAAACGCTAACGAGACTTTGCAGGAGTTTGCTTCGGACATTGAAAGATTGGCTCATCTTGCAAATGCGGATGCACCCGTGGAGTACACGGAAAGAGTGAAGATTCAGAGCTTTATAAATGGCATAAGGGACGTCGAAACGAAGCGAGCCACATACGCGAACCCAAAGCCAACATTCGCAGAAACGGTGTCACAAGCTCTGATTCAGGAAACGGCGTCGCTTCTGTGTAAACCAGTTTTCAAAGCACGCCGTGTGGAAGTAGAAAGGCCAGAGTGGGTAGACGCAATATTGGAGGCACTGAAAGGATCGCAAAAGCGAAGTGAAAAAGTTATCAAATGCTTCAAATGCGGGAAGTCCGGTCACATAGCACGTCATTGCGATCTTGGTCTTAATAGTTCCAACAATGTGGGTGGCCGTAAACGCAAAGCTGGAGGAGATGAGCAAGAGCGAGTAAGAGGTAGAGAGCTAGATCCAGCTATTGAATGCCCTGTGATATCTGTGTCGCAAATTGGAAGGAAATCAAGCAGTCTTACCGTCAGAGGGAATGTGGATGGCAAAGAACGAGTACTGACTGTAGATACGGGCGCATCTCATTCCTTGATCCGATCTGACTTGTTCAACAGGAGAGTAAAACCGTTACCTGGAGCAAAGTTGCGTACGGTCACTGGCGAGTATAACGAAGTTCAGGGAGAAGTGATATGTGAAGTATTGATTGGGAAGGTCATGGTTCTACACAAATTTGTTGTGGCGGAGATTGTTGATGAAGTTATATTGGGAGTGGATTTCTTGGTTGACCATGACATCAAGATCGATATGCAGAGAAGGGTGATGTGTTATGAGAACCAAGATGTGCCACTTAACTTTAGTTTGGAAAAAGGGTTCAGCAGTAATCGGGTACTGGTGGAGAAGACTCGACGAAGGCCACGAAATTCAAAGGTAAAGGTTGATGGAACAAATGGGCCAAACAAATCAAAACCGAAGGTACCTGTGAGAGAAACACTGGCATTGGAAAGCCCTAACGGACGTACTGAAACGAAGAAAGAATGCAAGGGTGGTTTCAAGCCAAGGCACACTACTGTTGTGAAGCGTCGGAATGATACTGATTATGCAAAGGAAATCCGTCCAGCGCAAGCTCTGCGAAGTAGTTCTTCATTGGTCAAGCAACAGAGTGCGAGGGAACGATCCAGGATAATGAGTAGTAAGATGAAACACAGGTACGACAAGGAAAATAATTCGAAAGGTTTCTTGGCGGGAGATTTGGTACTGTTATACAACCCTCACCGGCGGAAAGGTGTTCCATCCAAATTTCGGTGCAGTTGGGAAGGCCCGTACAAGGTTGTGAAGAAGATCAGTGATACCATCTACCGCATACAAAGCATTGAGAAACCACGGAGTAGAAGAGTGGTACATTTGGCGATGCTAGCAGCGTTTAGATCGAGAGATTTGTCTGATCGGGACGATCAGACTTAGGTGGAGGGCAGTGTCACGGATATTAGCATCACTAAGCTATACCATCACTAAGGCGATGCTAAGCGATGTTCACGTCAATAATCAAATCATGTATACACATATATAAGGCAGCCGAGAGATGTCACACACAGATGCATTTACTTATACGCCTATGTGTGTGCGAGAGACTGTAAACTACAAACTCACATACATCTGAGAGACGCTGAAAAGTAGAAAATTGTAAACAAGTAGAAACTATATGAGAACTATAAACACTCGAAATAGTTGGTAAGTTCTGGAAATAGAAGAGCCTAGATGTATGCAGCGTAAACTATAAAAGCGGCACAAGCGAGTAAAATGTAATTCAGTTTGATTTGAGATTTCGATTAAGACGCTATCTAGCGAGCAAGAGCAGTATTGTTTGGAATAGTAGAGTCTCATTTGAGCTATCAATGAGTTTGGTTATTAAGCAAGCTATTCGTTGCAAAGTATAAGTGTTATTGTGAAGTACTTTAATAAAGGTCATTTTTCCTTTATTCAATATTGGAGTTATTTATTCAACAGTTTAGCGATACGAACGTTGGCAGAAGATTGCAAATAAGGGGAGTTGCAGTAAAATCGTTACAGTACGCTTTAGGCACGCTGCGCTAACCATTTAGCTATACAGCGGTGGTTTTGTTGACTGAAATCTATCAACGCAGCTATGGCAAACTATACCAAAAAAAAAAAAAAAATACAATTATTATTATAAAATAAAAAATTTAAAAAAATTATTGTTCTGGCCTTGAGCTCGAATCGAACGTTGAACCATTTATCAATAGGCCGATAACACAAAAACAATTGTTTAATATAATAATAATTTTAGTTTTCAGGAAAAAAGCGTTTATAACGACGCACATAAATAAATTTAATTATGTAGTATTTGATACTTTGGTTTATGAGTATTCAGCAAACATTCCGCCAAATCAAAATATATGTGTACTGACATATCTTTTTGAATCAAAACTTGAACAAACAACGTTGTTAATAAGGTAAATCGTTTTATATAATAAATTCAGCCGATTATAAAACGTTTTTGCACTGAGCGCAGCATTGTTGCTGGTCGCGCTTACAACCTTTTTCGCTTCCCAAGGCAGCCGGTTCTATGTACCGGAGCGATTCATGATTTTTCTCATGGTTCAATTATGTGGTTGGCTCATCTCATCAGCTGATTTTATTTATGTCATTGCATGGTCGATGGGATTGTCAAAAGGAGATGGCAAACTCAAAATGAAACCAACACATTGAAAACATTTTCTTACCACACACAAAAACTGCTTTGTTTTATGTTTTCATTTCATTCCATTCGCCTAATTCCAATACACAGATTTTCACAATTTGAACAGACATATTTTGTTGCTGTACAGATGAGCCAACCATATATAGTTGAACCATGATTTTTCCCGACCAAGGGCTGTCATTTCAGTGTTTACTGCTACAACATCAACAACAACAACTAGAGGTTATGGCACCACTACTGAGTTGGAAAACTGATGGAATCTGAAAAATGTTATAATCACATAATACCCGATAGTGATATTAACTGTAATTTGGAAACAAAATTAGCGCTTACAACGTTTTTCCAGCCACCCCTTTATTTGTTCTACCATAATTTTACTACGCAGTTTGGTTATCGAAAATTCTTAATTTCTGGCCATTAAGCCCCCCCCCCCCCCCCCCCCCCGCGCTACCACGGGCATGAACACCCTGCAATGCTACTCATCTACAAGCGTGCTTAGTGCTGTAAAACTACTTTTAAACTTGCATTACATTACCGTTCCTACAGCAATTTTAGAAGCATACACTTAGCTATGTTCATATGACGGTAGGTATTTTAATGCATTGCTCATATTTTGGCTAAACTGTTTAGCGGAAGGGAAGAGAAAGGTTACATATGAATCTGCGAAATAAAATGCAAATAAGGTAAAAGAGTTAATTAGTGTAAGGAAATGGAAAGTTTTCGCTAGAAGCTTATGCCAATCGCAATTACCATATTCTTCTGATTAAATTTTGTGTATTCCATTTGTGGCAATTTTGTTGTTGTTATGATGAAAGTTTGAAATTCGGCCTGTCTTTGTGTCGGTGTTTACATTTTAACTAAACCAGAAAAAACTGAGGGAAAACTATAGGACTTAGAAAAATGGGTGCGGATTTCCGCCCTAGATGTGCTTTCCTCAATTTAGATAACTACTTTTCTTAAAAATTAAGTTATTGAAGCAGTCATAAGAGGGTCGTATTCGTAGCGAAGCAACGCCTTTGTTGCGGATAATTTAATAACCAATTTTCGGGATGCATAATAAAAAAAAAGTCGTCGGGAGTTTCCGGGCGAATAATACAAAAATATTGTATACTCGATTCCCGATGCAAATAAATAATGCTGAGAAGTTTACCCTTTAAATCGATTTTTTTACATTAATTTTGCAATGAGCAAGCTGTTGGTTGAAGGGTTTGATTTTTGCTAAAAAAAAGGCTCTGCAGCCGAAGTTTCTATTTCAAGAAGGAGTTTTAAAACAATTTAATAAATAGCGTAATTCATCATATCAGTCTAGAAAGCGTAGTAAACGTAGAAAATATTCCACATTTTCTACACCACATATACACCACTCGCAGAACGTCTCACTTATGGAAAGTAACTGCATATCCAAAATTGTATATATCGACTATAAGTTGGACCGCCCAGGTATTCACCAGGTTGAGTAAAAAACTTATCATCACCTAATACAGTTTAATTTCTCCAGAAAATTAATAATTTAATATGAGAATTCTTTTTTAGTTCTACTAGAATTTTTTTAAACTTCATAATTATTTTCTACATCGCCTGAAAACAAAACACCCTAATATAAATAGACAGGTATATATGATGGCATTATGATACTTGGCCATATTTATCAGTACCAGCACTTCCTTCCTATATTAATAAATTTCGAATAGCGAAAAAATGTAGTTAAATATACATATAGATTTGCATACGAATGTATGTTTGTATATACTAATAAGCCATTGTTGTTATCACTGCATATACATATGAATTATATCACAAACCTACACCTAAACAGCCCAACTCAAAAACACATTGTTAAGAAAATTATAAAAAATAAAAGAATTGACTTTAGAAACCTAATAATATGAATAAGTCCAAATTCTATATTTTCGAGTTAACTTCCTTTAGAGAGAAGTGCATTATGGTTCTATCCCTTTTCGAACTATTTTTATACCCAGCTGTACTTGTACACAGGGTACTATTACTTTGATTGGATCATGGTTGGTTGTTCAGGTATAAAGGAATCGAGATAGATATATACTTCCATATAACAAAACCATCAGCATCGAAAAAAAAAATTTGATTGAGCCATGTCCGTCCGTCCGTCCGTCCGTCTGTCCGTTAAAACGACAACTTGATTAAATATTGAAATATCTTAACCAAATTTGGTACACGAGCTTATCTGGGCCCAGAATAGATTGGTATTGAAAATGAGCGAAATCCGATGATAACCACGCCCACTTTTTATATATATAACATTTTGGAAAACACAAAAGAACTGATAATTAATAAATAATACGCCTAGAATGTTGAAATTTGGCGTGTGGACTGATATTGAGACTCTTGATAAAATTTTCAAATAATTTTTTAAAATGGGTGTGGCACCGCCCAATTGTAACAAAGTCAATTTTACAAATATTACTAATCATAAATCAAAAATCGTTAAACCTATCGTAACAAAATTCGGCAGAGAGGTTGCCTTTACTATAGGGAATGCTTTGAAGAAAAATTAGCGAAATCAGTTAAGGACCACACCCACTTTTATATAAAAGATTTTTAAAAGGTCGTGGACGAATAAGATAAGCTTAAGATAGCTTTAAGCAAAAGACAGCTTTACATCAATGGTATTTCATTTCCCAAGTAGATTTAGAACAATAAATAGGAAAAACTTAAAATTTTAGAAAAGGGCGTGGCACCGCCCCTTTTATGACTAAGCAGTTTTCTATGTTTCGGGAGCCATACCTTGAAGAAAAATTAGTTCAGAATAGAAGCATATGTATATGTATTATTGAGCAGCCTTATAACACTATTAAGCACACAAAACAAACAACAACAGCATTTCAAGTGTACAGCTGGGTGTGTAATGTTCGGTTTCACCCGAACTTAGAATTCCTTACTTGTTGTAATTTGTTACGCCTATAAGCCATCGTCACACTTTGTTTAAGATACTTTTGTTTTATTTTGAAATCGTATTTGTTATTTATGTCTGTAGTAATATATAAATATATTTATTTACAAACTGTATTGTTTTGTGTTATGAGCAATTCAATAAATTTAATTAAGATTTTATTATTGCTTTTATTACTTTGGTATGTAAACATTGCATTTTGCTATTGAACTATTCACTCACGCAAATCAAATCTTTTTACTGAGGTTCATAGACTGTGGACGCAGGTTTACTTTTTTGTTGTTGTTTGAAATATGAGCAAATAATACCAAGACGCATTTATTGATTACAATATATATATATATATGTTTTATTATCTGCAATTTTCATGGAAATTCTGATGGTAAACACATTACTTAAATACAATTTTTTATTGTAATCACGTGTTTTTTTTTAGCATCCAATATATTTTGCCCACTGTATACATTGAATCAGACCTGTTAAATTTGAATTAGCATTAGTAATCAATTAATTAATTAATAAAATAAATGTAAGGCGCGATAACCTCCGAAGAGATCTAAGGCCGAGCTTCTCTTCCGATTTGCGTCGTGCTCCTCTTGATTTTTCCCTACAAATTGGCCGGACGGGACCTACATGTTTTATGCCGACTCCAAACGGCATCTGCAAGGCAGATGAGTTTTCACTGAGAGCTTTTCATGGCAGAAATACAATCGGAGCGCTTGCCAGACACTGCCGAGGGGCGACCCCGCTTAGAAAAATTGTCTTCTAATTGAAAAATCTTATTTCTAAAATTTTGATGTTGGTTTGCCCGGGAGTTGAACCCAGGGCATACGGTGTGATAGGCGGAGCACGCTACCATCACACCACGGTGGCCGCCTATTTTAATGGCCAATGATTATTTCAATTGTTTTCCGTAAAAAGCAATTACTAATTGATTACCATTAGAAAACAAGTAAGGAAGGTTAAGTTCGGGTGTAACCGAACATTACATACTCAGTTGAGAGCTATGGTGACAACATAAGGGAAAATAACCATGTAGGAAAATGAACCGAGGGAAACCCTGGAATGTGTTTGTATGACATGTGTATCAAATGAAAGGCATTAAAGAGTATTTTATGAGGGAGTGGGCCATAGTTCTATAGGTGGACGCCATTTAGGGATATAGCCATAAAGGTGGATCAGGGTTGACTCTAGAATGCGTTTGTACGATATGGGTATCAAATGAAAGGTATTAATGAGTATTTTAAAAGGGCGTGGACCTAAGTTCTATAGATGGACGCCTTTTCGAGATATCGCCGTAAAGATGGACCAGGGGTGACTCTAGAATGCGTTTGTACGATATGGGTATCAAATGAAAGGTGTTAATGAGCATTTTAAAAGGGAGTAATCCTTAGTTCCATAGGTGGACGCCGTTTCGAGATATCGCCATAAAGGTGGACCAGGGGTGACCCTAGAATTTGTTTGCACAATATGGGCATCAAACGAAAGGTGTTAATGAGTATTTTTAAAAGGGAGTGAGCCTTAGTTCTATAGGTGGACGCCGTTTCGAGATATCGCCATAAAGGTGGGCCAGGGGTGACTCTAGAATTCGTTTTTGCAATATGGGTATCAAACGAAAGGAGTTAATGAGTATTTTAAGAGGGAGTGGGCCTTAGTTCTATAGGTGGACGCATTTTCGAGGTATCGCAATAAAGGTGGACCAGGGGTGACTCTAGACTTTGTTTGTACGATATGGGTATCAAATGAAAGGTGTTAATGAGTATTTTTAAAAGGGAGTGGGCCTTCGTTTTATAGGTGTTCGCCTTTTCGAGATATCGCCATAAAGGTGGACCAGGGGTGACTTTAGAATTTGTTTGTATGATATGGGTATCAAATGAAAGGTGTTAATGATTATTTTAAAAGGGCGTGGGGCTTAGTTCTATAGGTGGACCTCTTTTCGAGATATCGCCATAAAGGTGGACCAGGGGTGACTTTAAAATTCGTTTGTGCAATATGGGTATCAAACGAAAGGAGTTAATGAGTATTTTAAGAGGGAGTGGGCCTTAGTTCTATAGGTGGATGCCTTTTCGAGATATCGCCATAAAGATGGACCAGGTGTGACTCTAGAATGCGTTTGTACGATATGGGTATCAAATGAAAGGTGTTAATAAGTATTTTAAAAGGGAGTAATCCTTAGTTCCATAGGTGGACGCCGTTTCGAGATATCGTCATAAAGGTGGACCAGGGGTGACTCTAGAATTCGTTTGTGCAATATGGGTATCAAACGAAAGGAGTTAATGGGTATTTTAAGAGGGAGTGGGCCTTTCTGGACCAGGGGTGACTCTAGACTTTGTCTGTACGATGTGGGTATCAAATGAAAGGTGTTAATGAGTATTTTTAAAAGGGAGTGGACCTTCGTTCTACAGGTGTTCGCCTTTTCGAAATATCGCCATAAAGGTGGACCAGGGGTGACTCTAGAATGAGTTTGTACGATATGGGTATCAAATTAAAGGTATTAATGAGAGTTTTAAAAGGGAGTGGTGGTAGTTGTATATGTGAAGGCGTTTTCCAGATATCGACCAAAATGTGGACCAGGGTGACCCAGAACATCATCTGTTGGATACCGCTAATTTATTTATATATGTAATACCTGCCAAGATTTTAAGGGTTTTTTATTTCGCCCTGCAGAACTTTTTCATTTTCTTCTACTTAATATGGTAGGTGTCACAACCATTTTATAAAGTTTTTTCTAAAGATATATTTCGCGTCAATAAAACAATCCAATTACCTTAACATATTTCATCCCTTTTTTCGTATTTGGTATAGAATTATGGCATTTTTTTCATTTTTCGTAATTTTCGATATCGAAAAAGTGGGCGTGGTCATAGTCGGATTTCGTTCATTTTTCATACCAAGATAAAGTGAGTTCAGATAAGTACGTGAACTGAGTTTAGTAAAGATATATCGATTTTTGCTCAAGTTATCGTGTTAACGGCCATGCGGAAGGACAGATGGACGACTGTGTATAAAAACTGGGCGTGACATCAACCGATTTCGCCCATTTTCACAGAAAACAGTTAACGCCATAAAATCTATGCCCCTACCAAATGTCAAAAGGATTGGTTAATTTTTGTTCGACTTATGGCGTTAAAAGTATCCTAGACAAATTAAATGAAAAAGGGCGGAGCCACGCCCATTTTTAAATTTTCTTTTATTTTTGTATTTTGTTGCACCATATCATTACTGGAGTTGAATCTTGACATAATTTACTTATATACTGTAAAGATATTAAATTTTTTGTTAAAATTTTACTTTAAAAAAAATTTTTTTTAAAAGTGGGCGTGGTCCTTCTCCGATTTTGCTAATTTTTATTAAGCGTACATATAGTAATAGGAGTAACGTTCCTGCCAAATTTCATCGTGATATCTTCAACGACTGCCAAATTACAGCTTGCAAATTTTTTAAATTACCTTCTTTTAAAAGTAGGCGGTGTCACGCCCATTGTCCAAAATTTTACTAATTTTCTATTCTGCGTCATAAGTTCAACTCACCTACCAAGTTTGATCGCTTTTTCTGTCTTTGGTAATGAATTATTGCACTTTTTCTGTTTTTCGAAATTTTCGATATCGAAAAAGTGGGCGTGGTTATAGTCCGATATCCTTCATTTTAAATAGCGATCTGAGATGAGTGCTCAGGAACCTACATACCACCATACATCATCAAGATACCTCAAAATTTACTCAAGTTATCGTGTTAACGGACGGACGGACATGGCTCAATCAAATTTTTTTTCGATCCTGATTATTTTGATATATGGAAGTCTATATCTATCTCGATTCCTTTATATATGTACAACCAACCGTTATCCAATCAAACTTAATATACTCTGTGAGCTCTGCTCAACTGAGTATAAAAATCAAAAAAAAATCATGACTTTTTCCGATTATTGAAAAAAAATCAAAAAAATCAAAAATAATCAAAAGTAATCAAAAAGGCCCTTTTGATTACTTTTGATTATATTTGATTTTTTCGATTTTTTTTGATTTTTTTTGATTTTTTTTTGATTTTTTTTGATTATTTTTAATTATTTTTCTGCTTTGTTGAAAAAAAAATTCTGGTTTGTTGCATGCACGGAATAATTTCTACATACAAGTACATTTTAGGATGCAATATTAAATCGTAACCGTAAGTAATTGACAATAAACAAAAAATCCAGAATTATCAGTGATTTGTACCAGATGGCGCAACACTGAATAAATATAGTTGGTAAAAAGGAATAGAAGTAGCAAATTTGCCAGTCAAACAAACCACCGCTGTATAGCTAAATGGTTAGCGCAGCATGCCTAAAGCGTACTGATGATGAAGGCTTAGCACCCTTCGAAATGGATCTATCTGCGCAGCTATGGCAGGTTGTCTGAAAAATTTTCTACTTACTATTCCAAAAACAAAATACAATTTTTCAAATTTAGAAAAATTAAAAAATAACAATAATTATCATTAGGAAAAAAAATTATTGTTCTGGCCTTGAGCTCGAATCGAACCTGAATCAGTTGTTAATTATATTTTTGGAAAACCCATTCTTTGCATAATCCTAAACCTAGAATAACAATCTACCGGAAAGTACCAATATCCTAAATTGATTCCGACTGCAACTGACCTGTAATCCCACGACTTATATCTAAGTTCAATTAAACCAAAACATTTTAGATATATATTAAGTGTTTCATTTCAAATGCTCTTAAAGAAAAAAGGTCTAAAATATTATTTCTTATTGTTCTGTAAATGACGTCAGATGAACAGTTTTAAAATTGCCGGCCCGTAATGTTTGCTTTGTAACGTAAACATAAATTTCTATCTTTTTATTTTTCAATTCGTTTTTTTTTTAAATTAACCTCATAAATGGATAATAGAGTTGCTGATTAAATTGTACAAATGTATTCGCTCATATTTATTCTTGAATGCGAATTCCATCTAAAAATCAAAGAGCAACCGGAATATAGGAAAAAGTTGTTCACATCCAAAGGAATAATCGCGGTACAACAACAATACTAAGCAACCACAAAAAAGGCGTTATGAGTTCGGCAGCCCAACCAAATGAAGTGAATGTCAACATTTACATACAATTTTGAAAAAAAAAAAGTTTATGAAGTATTTGTAGCGTGTACAGTTGTGAGCACGAAATAATAGCACAAATTATAAACAAATTTTCCAATTCTTTCTTTGCTTATATTCATTCTCGATAACGTTTGAAAAAAAAAACATGAATTTTTAAACAATATTGATTTGTGTTAAGCAATTTCAAAAAGGTTTTCTAAAATAATCGGAAATCGCACAGATTTTCAATAAATTTGGTCGAAATTTTCATTAGTTGGAACTCCCAAAAAGTTTTGAAATCTTATAGTAAAAATTTCGAAATTATAATGAACATTTTTAAAAACTGTATTTAATGAGCGAGGCATGCTCAAATTGCTTTAACTAAATATTTTCGTTATTGATATTAGAGAAAACCGGTAAAATTTACAAACGGCGACGGTTACTAGGACATGTTTCTGAATTTCACTTCTTCATCATCTCCAACATTTATACTTTATACTAGTGTAAAGCGGATGCCTTTAACCACTCAGCCAAATGAATACCCCGCTGCTCGCTTTGAAGTTGGTCACTAAGTGTTGCCTTTTTGTTGCTATTCCTTTATTCATCATTTAGGTACATGTTATTTCTATATGTTTTTATAAACATTTTGAATTTTAGGTTAGAATCTATTAAAGTACATGTTAAAGGGATTTTTAAAGTGTTTTAAATTTTTTTTCCATATAAATAATCATATTGAACACACTTTGTATGGCATAAAATCTCAAACAAACTTTGGAAAGAAATTTTCAAAAATCATTGTGAACTCTAAGACACTTCATATTTTTAAAGAAATAACTTACTAAAAAATTCAAATTCTCGAATATTAGAACTTTTTCATCGCTTAAGAAGGTGGTAATTTTTTTCTAAAAGTTGGGAGGCTAATAAAAATAAAAAGTAACCACAATAAAATACGACATTGTAAATTTTTTCTAAAATAACTGAAACTAAATTAAAAAAATTTAAGAAATAAAATTGTGTTTTCAAAGAGAGAACTTACTTAAAAATCTTAGTAAAAATTTTAACATTTTTAGGAATATCTCCCAAAAGCTTTAGGAAATTTGAGTTTTTTTAAAACAGCTTTGAAAGTGATGAAGTTTTTGTTAATATAAAAGCTTATTTAAAACAAGTAAGGACGGGATTGTCTTCGGCTGTGCCGAAGACTTCATACCTTTCATGAATGGGGCTGAACAATAATCTTATCCCGTTCGTAATTTCCAAATAATCGGATGTATAAGATAAGAAATATATAGTGAACAGGATCAAAGTGATTTTTTCAGAACATCTTCTATGATATATTAGAATATATATCACCGAGTTTCACGTTTATACTTTTTAAATTGCGGCAGAAATGACCAAAATCGTCTTATCTGAACGATCGGTTGTATGGGATATATATGTTATAGTGGTCCGATCCTAGCGGATCCGACAAATGTCTAATATAATACAAAAACACATCCCTGTGCCAAATTTCATTGAGATATCTCAAAATTTGAGGGACTAGTTTGCGTTCAAACACAGACGGACGGACATACGGACGGACGGACGGACAGACGGACATGGCTATATCAACTCAGTTCGTCGCCCTGATCAATTCGGTATACTTAATGGTGAGTCTATCTTCTATATTTCTCAACGTTATAAACATCGGACCAAAGTTAATATACCATTTCATGTTCATGAAAGGTATAAAAATTAAAAAAAAAGGGTTTTCTACTGACAAACCTTACTTAAAATTCTTAGTGAAAACTTCGAATATTAGAGTTTTTTAAAACAAGTTTGAAGATGGTTAATTTTTGAAAAAAAATGATAAATTTGTAACTAATTTGTGCTGCTACTTTCATGCCCACAGCTGTGTGTATATGTGTAGGTGCCAGAAAATTACATTTTCTATTGACAATTTTACATATGCGAAATAATGAAAGTAAAACAACAAAGGACCTAAAGAAACATACGCCCGTTCATTTAGGCACACACACATACAAACTTTATACCAACCCAACCTACAATCAATGCGTACACTCTGCCAAGCTCTTAGGAACATTAATTGAAATTTAAATATTTAGTTTAGAACAGCGTGAATTTTCCTATTTAACTGTATGCTAATTTTTCCAAAATTCAAAAAAAAAATTTTTTTGGAAATTTTTTTCAAATCTTTCAAACCCCCGATATAACAGTTTTGCAACCCATTATATTTTAGTTCAACAAAGTGGACCTGATTTTTTAAATTTTTTTCTCAAGACGAAATGCAATTTTCTTATGCAAAAAAAACATTCCTTGAATTTGAAATGCTTTTTATAGTTATGGAATTTTCTTTAAAAAATCGAGAAAAAAAAATCATATCCTTATGGAAAATAACAAAAGGGACAGAACTGAATTTTATTTAACGCCTTCAAACCGGAAACTATATATAGAAGACAATGTCTGCAGAATATGTCATTTGAATCTATATTATAGTTGACCAATTTAGGACTTTTTCGAGTTGTGAAAAGGAAATAAATTAGGTTAATTTTATATGTCTTCTGAAAGAAATTTTATCTTTTTAAGTTAAACCATTTTTACCGACTTCCTGGGATATGACTTCGTTACGAAACTCTTCACAGAATTTCTGAGAACCATCTACTTCAAGACCTTTTTATTAGAATGGGTCGATTTGAACGATGAATTATTTTGCGTGTTTTAAAAGTATTTTTTCTCGTCACATAGTTAAATTTTTTAAGACATCGGGCACGAAAACGGTTTAGCCGCATTGATATATAACTTTGCTCCTTTTTTTGGACCTCCTACAAGTCGGCACGCTCTAATATATATAAAAGTATATGTAAATACACTTAATATTTATTATTATTTAAGTTGGCCTTGCTTGCAGCTAATGCTTGAGCCTAAACGTGCGAGTCAAAAGGACTGCTATTCTACTATACCCGAGTTAATGTACATACATACATACATATATACACATATGGCTATTTATGTGGGAATAAACGCCTTAAAGGTAATAGAGCCTACATTACGCATGCATAAGTATGTACATATGTATGTAAATAGAAATAAAATTACGTAAATGTTAATGTGTGAATTTGTGAAAAGTTGAATGGCTTGGCCACTAGAGAATTGTCGAGATTAAAAAGTATAAAAAGTCATTATGTTTTTGTTTCTAACACTTTATTCTAATGTATATACATATATATGTAAGAGTGAATGTTTGCATGTAAATATGTATACAAATATGTTGCTTCAGCTGTTGTTCGTTGTTGGTCTTTCTCGGAGTTGGAGTAAATGCAGTTTAAAAGGCTTGCGCTTTACATGATTGGGTACATTTTTGGACTAAGTAAATATCTACTTAGTTTTAACAAGAAAAAACTTGATTGGAAGTAAAATGTATTTAATCTGCATATAATTTTAAACAATTCTACATTTTTGCTGCTATAAATTTTCCTATTTGATTGCATGCCATTTGACTCATGTGATTGTATAACCTATAAAATATGCTTCATTGCTCCCTCCCAAACACCTACAAAATGAATTCTGTAATGTAAATTATTGAACCCTTATAAGTAACCGCTTTAGATCAATTAATGGTGATAATAATAACTTAAGGCAAAACTTTCATATTAAGGGTTAATTGGTTTACATTTTACTTGGACCAACAGTCCCTGATTGAGAATAAAAGGTTTACTGATTACTCCCACCATAAAAGCATTGGTCATACAGTCCATTCCTTGCAAGGACTGAGTATTAGGGGAGCAACTCAGCGTAGGTAATAGAAATCAACAAGTGGTTGACATCTCCACTAAAATTTGTTCAATGTTTTTCGACATTAAAGGAGTTTAGTTCTATCATGTTTTCCATGGCGTATGAGCAACATCTGTACAGGGCGTGATCCGTGATCCAAGCTCATTTCTTAATAGCTCCGACACGTAAGCAGTTTTTCATATAGATGAGTTTAACACAAGCTTATGCATTATGAGTAGATTGCACGTATTTTTATGGAGAATGGTAAAATGAGCGACACTTGCGCCATTTGATATTGAAAAGTAGCCAACTCCCCAATTTTGTTCCAAGCAAATCATAAGAAGAAGAATTTGACATTTGCTTTGGCTAAAGTTGTTGGCACACTTTGCAAGTGAAATTATTTTTCCCACTGGTTGGTGAATTTTCTAAAATTTTTCGCATTTAAAAACTGCAATATAGTAATCGATTACGACACAAAATATGTTAGCAAGTATTTTTGTTGTATAGGGAGAATGTTTATAACAGTGCTTTTGTATGTGAATGGGCAAGGCGTAATAAACTTCAATTGCCAAGTCTGAGGTTTCTTTATATTTACAAACGCAACATCTTGGTTGATTGTGGCGATGTTATTGGAATGCATAAGCTTGTGTTAAACGCATCTTTATGAAAAATGTCATTGTACCGCGGCTTTAAATCACAATAGCTTTGAAATGGTGAAACGGTTTATTGACATACCTGAATTAGCCATAAATAGTACTCATTAGATCCATAGATTATCGCTATTTTATAAGCTTTTATTTAGTTTAATTTGGCTGTTGTCTGTAATTAAATTTAATACACTTCCCGGTGTCCGATTGAGCTGAAATTTTGTACGCATGTATAACTCCAATGACAATGCAATATTACTTTGCGAGAATTCGATAAATTAATCGATAACAGAGTTATTGGTAAAGATTTGTGCTCACCTTGGCATAAAGGCCTAATACTGTTTTCAGACAGAAACTTAATGATCTCATTTCACCTTCTAATGAAATCGTAAATTTTTTGCTTGCACACAGAAGTAACTGCTCGATTATTATGAAGGATGAAATGTCAAGCGAATAAAATGACAATGCTATATGACAGACAATCATGGCGGAACGATACAAGGTGGCAGAATGGTGACATACCTACATACATAAATAATAATTCCATGTACTTTGTTTTTGTAAATTCGATGGACAAATATCAAAACCGTACTGCGCCGGAAGTTGATGTATCAAATCAAATAAAAAAAGGTTATGATCAGCTGTTCGATGCGGCCACCTTGTATCGTTCCGCCATGCAAACAATGACATTTACTTTGACAAATGACATTTTTAAGCACTGAACACACCAAAAACTAAGAAACTGAACGCTCCCAACAGAGTTGCATTGTGCTTTTGACTTTATTAGGCATTCGATTAGCTACTAATGAAATAATTATAGATTCGAATTTTGTAGGGAAGATTGAGCGCAATAAGCGTCTTAATGTAGAAAACTGCCTTTATTATTCAATAGGCCGTCTGTGTGAAAACAGTATAAGTCCTCAAGAACGCAGGTAACTTTGCTTTGTTTGTGTATGCAACGAACGTAGAAGTTAGGCTGTTATCGCTAAATGTTGCATACTTTTATGCGCACTTGATTTTGTTTTACAGATTTTTGGCGAAGGAATTTCAGCTAAGCGAAAGTTGGAATTTTATTTTAAAACAGAGCAGAGATCTGCAATGAGTAGTTGTAAACTGAATGCGACATAGGCAAAGTCACAATAAAATATGATTTTAAGTTAGTCAACACTCGAATCGAAGAACTTGACTGTTCAAAGTTGACTTCGAAGAGACCTTGTAATGTTGATGCATTAAAATGAATGTATAGGATGAGAAACGTTACAAATAATTATGTAAAGATTAAATAAATAATTTAAACAATATTTTACCCTACTACAAATTAAAGAAAATTAATATTTAAGTTAAATTGAAGAAAAAAGCTTTTTTACTTGTTAATAAAACGAACTAAAAAGTAAAAAATAAAATTAAAAAAAAAAAAAAACTTTTTTAAAAATAAGCTTTTATTATTGGTTAATAAAATTAACTAAAAACAAATTGACTCTAAAGATATATAACACTTTATAAGTTCATTGTAACCTTTAACGAGAGTTAGGCTGCTACGTCTGAGAGAAAAAAAATCCATATTGTACATAATTATATATTTTTAACATTAAAACTTTATACCTAAATTATTAAATCTTACAGTTTATAACACAGTCCTAATTGGTCTAATAAAAGCGTGATAGCAAGGAAAGGAGGTCCTAAATGTTCTTAATTATACCATCAAAATTTAAGTGTTAAGTGTTATATATCTTTACAGTCAATTTATTTTTTACTTTTTATTTAATTTTATTAACAAATAATAAAAGCTTATTTTTAAAAAAGTTTTTCCTTGTTTAATTTTATTAAGAATTAACAGGTGCATGGTTATAGTCTGAGGCAAAATGGAGCTGAGTCACTGCTCGTAAAATGTAATACGTAAACTGTCATAGGTTTGAATATCTCGTATTTGTAATCTGGAAAGTGAATTTACCACAACTAGAATATTTTGTTATACCCCGCTGTAAAGATATAATGGAAATAAATAGGGTTTCGTATACCAAAACGATTAGAACCGGAAACAGTTCATTTGAGCCACGTCGATTTAAGTGACAAAAATTTAGCACTTTGACGAACCATGAACTTAAATCCTTTTAAGATAAGATTTCCGAATTTGGCAGATATTAGATACCAGGCGAAGTTATCTAAATCGGGAGGGGACCACGCCTACTTTGTAAAAAATTTGTGTCCAAATGTCGACACAAGAATTCCGAAATAGTTTGCTATCCAGGATTATTCCAAAGTATTTAACTTCGGCGTACATCTGAATTGGGACTCCCTTAAGTACCCTTTGGCAGCCCTTATTGAAGGCTGTGGCCTCTCGACACCCTTTTGTGCATTGTAAGTTCCTTCCTTGTAATGAGCTTACCAATTTGAACAAACGAATTATGCAAAGTCGTTTCACACGATATCCTCACCTGGTAGGTATATCGATGCAGACATAGGAGGTCTATTGGCAGAGACTCCTTTTAAATACGAAGCTCGGCCAGTATTCTCAGACATTTAAACAAAAATGACATCATTCTAAAAGATCTTAAGTTCTTGTGAAAAAATTCCTCAGAGTCATTGCAATGCGCTGAACACTTTCTTTAAGTACACTAGGTAGGAAACCGTTTGGACCGGAAGATATGAAGGTTTACAAAGACTGTTTAGTGTATCTAATGACATCTTCAATAGCCACAGTTCTGGCAACGAATCATTTGCACCTTGAATTTGTGTTTCTGAAATTTTTATTCTTACAGCTATAACAATACAACTTACAATTATTTTTAAGGCCTGTTTGAGAAGCTTTCTCGCCTTCACTCTCGGCTTTTGTAGTTTTTACCAACAGAGAACAGGTGCATGGCTGAGGGGTACGCGTGTGTCTAATCTAAACTGTCATGTAGGGCATCCGTTAAAATATTGCACATTTCGTCTGTATTAATTGTTCTATTTGTAAACTGAAGGCTGCTTTAGAGGACTCGATATTATGATCGATTGTTTGATATTCAACTATCAGCTGCTTCGTAATTTTTGTGTAACTTCAAACAATCGACTCATATAAAAAGATCTAATAAATAAATAAATTAATAAATTTTTCAATATTTCTCCACTTTCCAACATTCACTTCCACCAATGAATGCTATCACTCGGCATCCCCCCATTTTTATACTCAGTTGAGCAGAGCTCACAGAGTATATTAAGTTTGATTGGATAACGGTTGGTTGTACATATATAAAGAAATCGAGATAGATATAGACTTCCATATATCAAAATAATCAGGATCGAAAAAAAATTTGATTGAGCCATGTCCGTCCGTCCGTCCGTCCGTCCGTTAACACGATAACTTGAGTAAATTTTGAGGTATCTTTATGAAATTTGGTATGTAGGTTCCTGAGCACTCATCTCAGATCGCTATTTAAAATGAACGATATTGGACTATAACCACGCCCACTTTTTCGATATCGAAAATTTCGAAAAACCGATAAAGTGCGATAATTCATTACAAAAGACCGATAAAGCGCCGAAACTTGGTAAATGAGTTGAACTTATGACGCAAAATAGAAAATTAGTAAAATTTTGGACAATGGGCATGGCACCGCCCACTTTTAAAAGAAGGTAATTTAAAATTTTGCAAGTTGTAATTTGGCAGTCGTTGAAGATATCATGATGAAATTTGGCAGGAACGTTAACCTTATTACTATATGTACGCTTAATAAAAATTAACAAAATCGGAGAAGGACCACGCCCACTTTTAAAAAAAAATTTTTTTAAAGTAAAATTTTAACAAAAAATTTAATATCTTTACAGTATATAAGTAAATTAAGTCAAGATTCAACTCCAGTAATGATATGGTGCAACAAAATACAAAAATAAAAGAAAATTTAAAAATGGGCGTGGCTCCGCCCTTTTTCATTTAATTTGTCTAGGATACTTTTAACGCCATAAGTCGAACAAAAATTAACCAATCCTTTTGAAATTTGGTAGGGGCATAGATTTTATGGCGTTAACTGTTTTCTGTGAAAATGGGCGAAATCGGTTGATGCCACGCCCAGTTTTTATACACAGTCGTTCCTTCCGAATGGCCCTTAACACGATAACTTGAGCAAAAATCGATATATCTTTACTAAACTCAGTTCACGGACTTACCTGAACTCACTTTATCTTGGTATGAAAAATGAACGAAATCCGACTATGACCACGCCCACTTTTTCCATATCGAAAATTACGAAAAATGAAAAAAATGCCATAATTCTATACCAAATACGAAAAAAGGGATGAAATATGGTAAGGTAATTGGATTGTTTTATTAACGCGAAATATAACTTTAGAAAAAACTTTATAAAATGGTTGTGACACCTACCATATTAAGTAGAAGAAAATGAAAATGTTCTGCAGGGCGAAATAAAAAAACCCTTAAAATCTTGGCAGGTATTACCTATATAAATAAGTTAGCGGTATCCAACAGATGATGCTCTGGGTCACCCTGGTCCACATTTTGGTCGATATCTGGAAAACGCCTTCACATATACAACTACCACCACTCCCTTTTAAAACTCTCATTAATACCTTTAATTTGATACCCATATCGTACAAACAAAGTCTAGAGTCACCCCTGGTCCACCTTTATTGCGATACCTCGAAAGGCGTCCACCTATAGAACTAAGGCCCACTCCCTTTTAAAATACTCATTAACACCTTTCGTTTGATACCCATATTGTACAAACAAATTCTAGGGTCACCCCTGGTCCACCTTTATGGCGATATCTCGAAACGGCGTCCACCTATGGAACTAAGGATCACTCCCTTTTAAAATACTCATTAACACCTTTCTGTTGATACCCATATTGTACAAACAAATTCTAGAGTCACCCCTGGTCCACCTTTATGGCGATATTTCGAAAAGGCGAACACCTATAGAACGAAGGCCCACTCCCTTTTAAAAATACTCATTAACACCTTTCATTTGATACCCATATCGTACAAACAAAGTCTAGAGTCACCCCTGGTCCAGAAAGGCCCACTCCCTCTTAAAATACTCATTAACTCCTTTCGTTTGATACTCATATTGTACAAACGAATTCTAGGGTCACCCCTGGTCCACCTTTATGGCGATATCTCGAAGCGACGTCCACCTATGGAACTAAGGATTACTCCCTTTTAAAATACTCATTAACACCTTTCATTTGATACCCATATCGTACAAACGCATTCTAGAGTCACACCTGGTCCATCTTTATGGCGATATCTCGAAAAGGCGTCCACCTATAGCACTAAGGCCCACTCCCTCTTAAAATACTCATTAACTCCTTTCGTTTGTTACCCATATTGCACAAACGAATTCTAGAGTCACCCCTGGTCCACCTTTATGGCGATATCTCAAAAAGGGGTTCACCTATAGAACTAAGGCCCACTCCCTCTTAAAATACTCATTAACACCTTTCATTTGATACCCATATCATACAAACAAATTCTAAAGTCACCTCTAGTCCACCTTTATGGCGATATCTCGAAAAGGCGAACACCTATAAAACGAAGGCCCACTCCCTTTTAAAAATACTCATTAACACCTTTCATTTGATACCCATATCGTACAAACAAAGTCTAGAGTCACCCCTGGTCCACCTTTATTGCGATACCTCGAAAATGCGTCCACCTATAGAACTAAGGCCCACTCCCTCTTAAAATACTCATTAACTCCATTCGTTTGATACCCATATTGCACAAACGAATTCTAGAGTCACCCCTGGCCCACCTTTATGGCGATATCTCGAAACGGCATCCACCTATAGAACTAAGGCCCACTCCCTTTTAAAATACTCATTAACACCTTTCGTTTGATACCCATATTGTGCAAACAAATTCTAGGGTCACCCCTGGTCCACCTTTATGGCGATATCTCGAAACGGCGTCCACTTATGGAACTAAGGATTACTCCCTTTTAAAATGCTCATTAACACCTTTCATTTGATACCCATATCGCACAAACGCATTCTAGAGTCACCCCTGGTCCATCTTTACGGCGATATCTCGAAAAGGCGTCCATCTATAGAACTTAGGTCCACGCCCTTTTAAAATAATCATTAATACCTTTCATTTGATACCCATATCGTACAAACGCATTCTAGAGTCAACCCTGATCCACCTTTATGGCTATATCCCTAAATGGCGTCCACCTATAGAACTATGGCCCACTCCCTCATAAAATACCCTTTCATTTGATACACATGTCATACAAACACATTCCAGGGTTTCCCTCGGTTCATTTTCCTACATGGTTATTTTCCCTTATGTTGTCACCATAGCTCTCAACTGAGTATGTAATGTTCGGTTACACCCGAACTTAACCTTCCTTACTTGTTTATGTTGCTACATATGTACATATATCAGTAATCATCATTCATATGGGTGCTTAATTATTGCATTCGTTAAAGGAGTTTGGCCGATACTTGGCAACATTCATGTCTCATATTTCTATTTTCCAAAATGAATCGATTGGGAGCTGGGAGCACTTCGCGTCCACATTTCAAAAACCCTTCCCTAAACTACGCACGAGTTTGCATTCTGCAGACCTACACACTTTACTGTTGTTATCTTGTATATTTTTGATTACTTTTTATTGTTACACCCTTGCGGAATTTTTGTTTTTTTGAGTTGTCATTGTACACCAACACGCATGCTCGTACAAATTCATTCATAGACTTGAAACCGCATAAAATACTTTTACAGCGATGGGAAGTGTGAGGGCAGATTACTTTGTTTTATATTAATTTTATTATGCCGTTTATCATCCACCACAACATATACGATACATAAATACATACAAACATAGATACTTTCATAGGAGCCTACAATGTAAATGCTTTAAAAACCATGACTAGAAACCAAGCTTAATAATGCAAATGATTTTGGGCTTTGGGCTTTAGTTGTTAAGTGCAATGTTATAATGCGGTTTATTGTTGTTGCTGCTCTAGCAAAACGAACAACTGAAATATGCCTACAAGTGGTTGTATCAGCTTTAAACATATCCTTTACTGTTAAGTTCTTACAACGTCATTGTATTACCCACACATATGATAATTTTATAGTTGCCTTAAACATATGTAAATGCATTGCAAAAGAACGAACGATTCATTTGTGACCACTTGCGCTTATGTGCGCCAAACAACACCGGCTATCAGTACAAACGCGCACGCACACACGCACGCCCACAAACTCCAAGCAATGAAAAAAAAAATTAACCACTTCGCTCAATACACAGCAACATTCGGCATATTTACGAAGCAGCAAATCACATTAAGCACGTTCAACACCTTTCTAAAGGCACAACACCATCGCTTACTGTTTCGCAGTTCACTTCACTGCTCGCTGCTTGTTGACTGTTTTTCACCGTTTTTGCCCGTTTGCCACAGATATTTAACATCCTGTTCCGCTTGATCTGCCATTCAGTTGTTGCATACATTTCGGCGTGTTCACATTTGCGGCGCCAACGAATAA
Organism: Eurosta solidaginis; assembly: GCF_040869045.1. Classification (NCBI taxonomy): domain Eukaryota; kingdom Metazoa; phylum Arthropoda; class Insecta; order Diptera; family Tephritidae; genus Eurosta; species Eurosta solidaginis. The sequence goes on from NC_090319.1 coordinate 6,640,993, forward strand.
TAATTTGAAATATTTTAAACATTTCGCGTATGATAAACAGACGGCAGGCAGTCAAATCGCCCAAATAAGCAAATTGTGTGCTAACCTAATAATTGGTGTTGAAATTAACTTTTAGTTTTATTGAAATCGCTTTTCGCTTGTGTTTTTGCGGTATTTTTAACAATTACTTTGAAAGTTTTTTTGTGAGTGTGATTAGTTAAATTATATTCAAAACGAACGAAATACAACAATTTAATGGAAGAGTAAATTGAAAATATCAAACGCGAAGAGTTTTGGAAAGGAAACTACCATAAACTGTCGATTGAAAGGTTAGTTATTGATCAGTATACAAATAAATATGTAAAACTATTCATAACTTAATGCATTATTTTTAAATGAAATTAAACAAGTAAGGAAGGTTAAGTTCGGGTGTAACCGAACATTACATACTCAGTTGAGAGCTATAGTGACAACATAAGGGAAAATAGCAATGTAGGAAAATGAACAGAGGGAAACCCTGGAATGTATTTTTAAAAGGGAGTGGGCCTTAGTTCTATAGGTGGACGCCTTTCGAGGTATCGCAATAAAGGTGGACCAGGGGTGACTCTAGACTTTGTTTGTACGATATGGGTATCAAATTAAAGGTATTAATGAGGGTTTTAAAAGGAAGTGGTGGTAGTTGTATATGTGAAAGCGTTTTCCAGATGTCGACCAAAATGTGGACCAGGGTGACCCAGAACATCATCTGTTGGATACCGCTAATTTATTTATATATAATACCTGCCAAGATTTTAAGGGTTTTTTATTTCGCCCTGCAGAACTTTTTCATTTTCTTCCACTTAATATGGTAGGTGTCACAACCATTTTACAGAATTTGTCTAAAGTTATATTTCGCGTCAATAAGCCAATCCAATTACCATGTTTCATCCCTTTTTTCGTATTTGGTATAGAATTATGGCATTTTTTTAATTTTTCGTAACTTTCGATATCGAAAAAGTGGGCGTGGTCATAGTCGGATTTCGTCCGTTTTTTACACCAATACAAAGTGAGTTCAGATAAGTACGTGAACAGAGTTTAGTAAAGATATGTCGATTTTTGCTCAAGTTATCGTGTTGACGACCATGCGGAAGGGCAGACGGACGTCTGTGTAAAAAAACTGGGCGTGGCTTCAACCGATTTCGCCCTTTTTCACGGAAAACAATTATCGTCCTAGAATCTAAGCCTCTACCAAATTTCACAAGGATTGGTAATGTTTTGTTCGACATATGGCATTAAAAGTATCCTAGACAAATTAAATGAAAAAGGGCAGAGCCACGCCCATTTTGAAAATTTCTTTTATTTTTGTATTTTGTTGCACCATATCATTACTGGAGTTGAATGTTGACATAATTTACTTATATACTGGAAAGATATTAACTTTTCTTTTAAAATTTGACTTTAAAAAAAAAATTTTTTTAAAGTGGGCGTGGTCGTTCTCCGATTTTGCTAATTTTTATTAAGCAAACATATAGGCCTATATTACACGTATTACCTCAATCCTAATCATAATTTCAGTGTATTGTGATTTAAAAAATTTAATTCGATCACGGAACGTATAACACTATCCGGGCCCTGATTACAGCAAACATGGAGTTGTTATTTTGTGTTTCGGAATAACTTAAATATTTCATCAATTTCTTTCCATGGCTCAATTATATGGTTGGCTCATCTCATCTGCTGATCTTATTTTTTTTTCATTTCACTGTATAGGGACTGTCAAAAGGAGACATTGACATATTGACAATTATTTAACGCCGTTTTTTTATTAAAAAGTAGTTTAACATGATAATGAGCCAACCATATAGTTGCACCATGTTTCTTTCTAAGCAAATTAACTGTGTGTTTTTAATACCGGTCTTAATATTTAAGAATTCATGAGCTTAACACCGGCTTATAATAATTGAATATTCAATTATTGTGTTTTTAAGAGAAACGGAAAGAAAGAAACATTTTCTGGCATATTGCGATGGTACCATTTCGAAAACCGCCACGTAATCATCATCAGGCAATTTCGTAATTTTATCAAGGGATTCACTGAGATTCTAAATGGTCACTACAAAATTTTTTAAAATATCTGTTTTATATCAAAAAAGAATATCTGATCCTCTAAAAACTGAATATTTATAGAATATTGTATAACTCTAAAGAAGAGGAAACTCTACTTAATGCCAACGAAATCTAGTTAACCCATTTGTGGGCACTGTACCGATTTGGGAACATTTAATCCTTGCGCATAGAAAAATAAACATACACAAGAAAGTGTTGGTGCCATTGCAAATATAATTTTCTTTTAAGATAGTCAGAAGTGTGGTGATTAAATTGTCGGTTCCATAACATTTCTCAGGTGCTCGAGTGGGAAAGTATCACGTTTCAGTTGTTCGCGTGGTCTTCCACGTGTAGGTCTTCGACGTGAGCAACGAACTGTCCTAGTTTCTTAAACAAACACTTGAGAAGTGTTACTCTTCCACGCAAATACCTGAAACGTGCTAGTTTTTCCCGCTAAAACGAATCGTGTAAGTTTTCCATGGAAATTTGAAACGTGCCAATCTTTAATGGGTCCGACGAAATAAAAATTTTAATAAATTGATCTTGATCTTAGTATACTTATTTTCCATTTTTTCTCCAAGAACGCACGTAAGGGTTTGATGAATTTGGAGTTGTAATTATTCAATTATAAACCCGTCAATTCAATAAATAAGTAATCAATTTCAATACTTTACGGCTCCGTGTAAAGAAAGAATAATCATTAGCTTTATTCAAAACTTCAAAACATGAATGTTCCAATATGGGCACAGTAGCCATATATATACTAAATAGGACCTCATATTACATATTGTAACGAATGTTAGCAGCACTGAGCGATGCTATCGTCTCTAAGCCGATGCTAACCAGTGACGTGAATGCACATCAATAATTCAATCATTATGTATCTACATAAACGAAACAATAACTGCGTCTACATATATGTACCATGTACGTATACGAGCAGCGGAGCGGCAATGCACAAACGCATGCATATATCTTATCTGAGTTGTCACCAGAGAGAGCAATAATTTGTGCACGTAGTTGTGGCTGGCGATTTTGTAGCCGAAACAACTAGTAAGTTCTAGAAATCGAAGAGCCTAGAAGTATGCAGCGTAAACTATAAAAGCGGGGCAAGCGAGTAAGAAGGAATTCAGTTTGATTTGAGATTTCGATTAAGCGCTATCTAGCGAGCTATAGCAGAATTATTTTGAATAGTAGAGTTTCAATTGAGCTATCAATCAGTTTGTTTATTAAGCTTGCTATTCGTTGCAAAGTATAAGTGTTATTGTGAAGTACTGTAATAAAGGCCATTTTTCAATTATTCAATATTGGAGTTATTTATTCAACAGTTTAGCGATACGAACTTAGCAGAGGGTTGCAAATAAATGGATTTGCAAGTAAAATCGTTACAATATTATGAAAATAAAGCATGAGAGAAAATTTAACGCTAGTAACAATTTCCAAGGTTTTAAGGAGCCATAAATTCCATCATAACAGACTGTTATAATATGAATTGGCATTTGATCCAGCAGGAAGCAGTTTTACTATTGAAGAAGAAGAGGGGTTTGATGGCTGAAAAGCTGAATCTAGAATACCTTGTGACTTCGGGATACATTTAGATATTTGCTCACGATACTGGTATGATCTCAGAAGCAGCCCATAGCAAAAACCTCTAGTCGTTGGCGATTGGAAGAACCCAAAGTGAATTTAGTATACTCAAATTTCAAATACTCCTGTTTATCGTAACTGTATTCTAAATTAGATAAATATGACACAAAATCCTAACAAACAATTTTTAAAAGTCTCATAATGGTAGCCGTTGGAAAAAAAAATGTGTTAAATATAAAGCATTTTAAAACCGAGTTAAAAAAATATTACCCACAGGTGTATATTGTACCAATTTGAGATTAATGATGTCAAACAAATTGAAAATCAAGGATAAATGTGTGATTTTCACTGTCTTATAACGGTTGTAGAAGCAAAACAAAAAATGGTACTGAAGGTGGCAAAAGGTCGAAACCAGTTTGTCTCCAAACGATATTTGGCAATGGCCGACGGAAAATGGCTACATTATATATCAGTTATTCAATCTGTCGGAAAAATAACAAAACCAAGACTAAAAGTGAAATTTGATACGACGAAAACAGAACATATAGGATATATGTAGAATCACATTCATCACCGGTTTGATCTCTTTTCTTTTTTGTAACAATGGAGCCATTCAATAAGTGCGATTGCTCACAATTTGTCATCCACATCCATTAACAGAGGTCCAAGCAGTTTCAACAGAGCTGGACCAAAGAGACATTGCAGCAATTGAAAAGATGGGTGGTAGAGACACATTACATGCAGGACATATATTTCGTATGTAGGAGTTGATTCTGGAGTTGATTCTGGATAAGTAAGAGTTTAACTTATTACACAATCCATATCGAATTTGTGCCAGAGTGGTGCGCATCTTCCTGAGCAGTCTGTTTCCTCAACGGCGAGTTTTGATTATTGTACAGTCAGAACGGGGCTCGCCGGGTGTTTATCGGCATAAGACTTACGCTAAAGTGAGGGCTTCCTACGCTTTTTGATTCAAGACCACCTTATGTCCCTACTGCCCCTTATGTCCCTGGGAGGCGGGGCCACTGAAATCAAGTGTTTGTTACGATGTTCATATTTCTGAGTATTTAACAGAAACTGCTCATACAGCATTTCGTTTCCCTGATTTTTTTTTTTTAAGTATTTCCACCACGTTTTGTATACGATGTTCTGGCGACATAAGAAGACATCCTGTGGCAGTTCTGTTCTGAAGGCGGTGTTTTGACAGTTCTGCAACTTCCACCAAAGTGTTTCCTTTAAGCTCGTCGACCATACCGGAGACGCCTAACAAGTGGCTTGTCACTTACTTTATAGGTAGCTATGAGTGTTTCTTTGTCTTGGCCTCAAGTGGCGTGACTCTTTGATTTATTTGGCAATTTCGAAATGAGAGTATGTTACGAGCTACCTTTTCGCAATTTTATGACATTTGATATGATACGACTTTTCTCACGTTTTATTTATAAAAGCCGTCAAAAGTCCAAGTGTTAAAGTATTTGATATTGTAAAAGGAACTCAAGCAAAGTCAAGCAAGCAACTTGTTTTAAGGCCGTAAACGAGCCAATGGAGAAATGACCAAGATTAACACAATGAAAGTCATTAAACAAGTTGGTAACATTAAAAAAGCCACCTCAAGTGTGTGTTCGAACCAGGGATGTTAAGGAAGCGAATAAACTAAAACCGGAGTCGGATTTCAAATCATAGTCGAAGCGGTGTACAAGAGGCACATATTTAGTTGGATCAAATGAGGATGTTGACTAAAATAATACTAATAAGAAAATTTGCATTACCTTAATCAATGGTGTAAGCTTATATAAGGACGTGCGAAATGAGTGCTTTTTCGAATATCCCTGAAAGTTGCCCTAACATGCCGGGACTTTCTGTATATTTGAAAATCCGTTTGCAACAGTAAACTTAAGGAACAGATTTAGTTTAGATATAATTCGGACTTTAAAAGTCGGACACGAAATCGGAGTCAGTCTAAATGTACGAAGAACTTAATCCGTCCGCTTGAGCACCTCTTGTCGTGCAAATGATCAAAATGGATTACACAGAAGTTTCGAACGTAGATAGGAATGGAGACAAAGGAAGAATGGAAGATGATATTGCTGCAAGTGGAAGAAGCAGGCATGTCCGAAAGAACATGTAATAAAGCCATCTCACAGTAAAAGAGTTCTCTCAAAGTACCGGACAGACTAAAGGATTGTCTAACGTTCGGGAGCCATGGTCGGGGTCGGAGAATAGACCAGAGAAGATGGATGAAATGAGTGAAAAGTCAAACAGAGATAACATAAAGACTCAAAGTTTCTCTAGGAGGTGAAAGCGAAAAAGAGATAACGCTGAGTCCGAAGGGGCAAAAAATTACGTAGTAAAGCAGTTCCCGATTGTGAAGCTAATTGATTGTAGCAATGTTTTGCAGATGTCTGCCGAAAGGTAGACGCGCTGCTGCCTCAGAACCCGCATGCACTTCTCGTTATCTCAGGCAACGGATGAGGGTCAGCATTATATGCTTCAAATAAACAAGCAGACGTAAGATATAGGAATAATGCCAGTTTGGCAGTTTTTTTCTTTCAGAGTGCCAAAACAAGATTCCTACGTTCTGTAAAAATATTTGATCTTAAGACAAATTTTCTTCAAAAGATGCCTCGCTCGTTGGTCACCAGATCAATATTTTTGATCCTGCAGGTCTTATCCAGGGCTTAAGTGAGTTTTTGATAGGATTCGGGTTTTGCTATTCACAGGCTGCATATCAAGGTCCTCGGTAGAAAGAATTGCTACTATCGTCCTTTATTTTCCGAAGAAGCTGTCGTTGTAGCAGTTCCTTTTTAGGGCTCCCTGAAATTTTACCCTTCGCTCACCCCAAGGTGATTAATATTCTACAGAAACTAAGCACCTGCTGTGGCGAGGTGACCTCTTGCATCGCAATGAGTCACACTACGAATCTTGAACCACAGGAAGAAAAGAGACTCGTTGCGTAATTTATAATTTTCCTCGAAATATTAAATAATCCATTCTTTATATTATTTCCTTTTTAGTTTCTAATGATATCATCTTTTAAAATATATTTACAATTGTTTTTATACTTAAGACTAGTAACATTTAGAGCTAACTAAAAACCGTCTAAATTCGGTGTATCTGTGAATGTGATTTCATTAGCTGCAGCTGAGCGCTGACACTCGATAAGTAAAATGCGATTATCACCGCTTTTAAGTACTTCACGTGGCACATAGAGTGTCACCTGTGGACCAACCGCGGGCCAATATCGACCCAAATTCTCACCATTTACAAATACTAACCCCTTACCCCAACCTTTAGTGTCTAAGTACGTATCGGCAACTTGTCCCCCAGCAATCGACAGTTTACCATGATAAATAGTTGGCCCATTTCGCAAAACCGTGCTACCTTCGGCTTTGTGAAAAATACCACTATTACCACCTTGTGTAGCATTTACTAATGCTATTAAAGTTTCAATATCCTCCACGGATTCCAAAGGATATTTTGTCATAGTCCAATTGGAGAGTACATCCTTACCGAGCACCACATTGCTGGTTATGCCTTTGAAATCTGTTACGGGTCCATAATTAATACGTCCCTGATTTTCTACCAACAATTGTAAACGTTCGCCGTAAGTGGGACTTATTGGTAACTCAAAGATTGGTGTCTCGCGTGAAAGTATACCGACGAGTTGGTCGTCGATATAAATATAAGCACGATCATGCACGCCGCTTGCACGTAATATGGTGGGATCATTTTTAAAAGACGGCAGCGTAGTCTCGTACAACACAAAACCTGAATATTGATCCAAGGCCTCGAACGTCTTCGGTTTTGTGCTTAATACAACGCCAGCTGATAATGTTTCACGACCCTGCTTGGATAAAAAAGTACAGCACGCATTTAAACGAATTGTACCATAGTGTTTTCTTGGTATTGGTTCGGGCAGTGGTATATTGGGTATGGGCAAATAGTTTCCAATTATCTCGCGCAACTTCAAAAATTTCGCTGTTATATCACCAGCCTCCGTCATGGGTGCATCATAATCATAAGAAGTAATGTCAGGTTGATAGCGTCCGGGACCACCGTCGTTTGCCCCAGCTGTGAAGCCAAAGTTTGTGCCACCAAACATCATGTAAAAGTTGACACTGGCACCAACATCCAGCATTTCGCTGAAAATGCAAAGAAAAATAAAATTATAGTTTAGTTTTTTTTTCGACTTCGGACCATATGCATATGCTCAATGGACCAATCTGAACAACTTCATTGAGATACTATGCGCCCGAAACCTATTTCCATCCCGCGATTCTAAGAATCAAGTTTGCTTGTTAGCGGCTTGAAATTTCGACTTTGTTGCTATACACATTAATACTAAATATTTTCTTGCTAAAGTTTAAGCTGCAAACTTTTTAGATTTCTTATCTGACTTTAATTTAAATTATGATACGCAATTCAAGTTCGGTTCAGGCTGGTATGCAGATGTCGGACAAGGTTTTTATTTCGTGTTTCTGTGCTCGTGTGCTGCGCTCAAGCTAGGTCCAAGGAAACTACTTGTATTTGCCAAGAGGGCGGAGTTTTTCTATAACATAAGTCCTTGCACATAATTGGGTGTTTTCCGTTTGGTCGTCAAACATATTCTGATGACAATATGGACACATTCAATATTTGTGAGACTTTGATTAACCGGCCAGTTCAACCTAACCGCGAAAACGGCTCTCCTTTATACACACATATTATACAGTATCATCTCTAGTTCAACGTCCTATTTTAGTGTTAGTTTTAGTATTGGTTTCGGTTGCCGTCACGACTTTGGTTTGGTTTTACTTTTCCTTTTGGTTATTGCTTAAGTTCTCATTTCGGTTTCGGTTCCTATTTCGCTTAGATTTCGATAACAGCTTTCATTCGGGTTCGGCTTTGGTTTCAGCTCCAGTTTAGATTTTGATCTGGCTTTGGTCCTGTTCTCGATTCCAGGTTGTGATTCGGTTTCGGTCTGTTTTCGGTACAGTTTCGTTCCTCAATTCGGTATCAGTTTCGTATTCAGTTTCCGTTCCTGATTCACTTCGAGTTTGGGTTGTGCTCTTTTTGTATTGGTTTCAGTATCGTTTTAAATTTCCGTTCCAAATTCGGTTGCAGTTTTAGTTTCGTATTCAGTTTCGGTCTTAGTGCCGGTTCCGCTTTCATTTCCAGATATCGTTCCAGTTTTGTTTTTAGTACTGTTTTGGTCCTGATCTCGGTATGTTTTCGATTTAATCTGTGGCCGGTTTCTATCTTCGATTAGATTCCGTTGCCGATTTGGGTTCGGTTACTTTCTCTCGTCACCGTAATACAAGAATTATTATTATCAAACACATCGTCATACATAATTATACTGCATTTTCTTGCCTACTTTCCTCTCCTTCATCTTCTTAACATTTGCTTTTCTCTTTGCTTCCTTTATTTTTCTCCTTTTTTTATACTTCGATTTTGGTTTTTCTGATTTCGTTCCTTTTTCTTAACTGAACTGGTCTCTGAATGCGCTCATATCAACTCAGCCATATCATTGTCCCCACATTACGTTTACGATTTCAATTATATTCTGGATTTCCCCATACCTTGAGCAAAGATGCTTTTACACATCAAAATAAATTTGCAACAAAAAACTTTTTAATCTGAAAACTACCTCTTCCAAATAGCCGGTTCGAAATCGGTTGTAAACTTTTATAAGGTTCAGGAAAGTTGTTCAAAATGGTTCCGTATTTTCAACGCCCTACAGAATATCTCACTATTATTCAGTAACTATTTCTTACATAAATGATTTGGTAATCGATTCGGTGCGCACACGCGCCATCGCTTCCGACCAATGTGTCAGCCAACCTGGATAAAATTCAGCATTGACCAACGGACCTTTCGGTTGTATCTGCCGTAAACGTGCCCAATAACTACTTATTTGATCGCCCGCACCAAAGTCCATCGTAGCTAGCACCCCTTCAATATGTCCGCAGTTTAGCACACTCGGTCCATCGTTGGTGAAGAGCACTGCCTTGTCTTGGACGTGCGCAAGTGTTTCATCACGTAACCAAGTACGATATTTCTTATCACAGGCGTAATAGGAACCATATTCATTTTCTACCTGCACCATAATTATAGGCCCGCCATTTCCATAGAGATAAGGTTTCATGCGCTCGAAAAGTACATTGTACCAGGTCCGTACTTCGAATAGGTAATCTGTGTAAAATATAAATGGGAATGTAAATTTTAGATATTTTTAACAAGGTTATGTTATTTAGAGCGTTCTTATACACCCGAACTTTTGTTGCGGTAGCAGTAGAGTTGCCACTAGGGTTTTATTTAAATCTGTACAAACGTAGATCTATTTCTGTAAATGGACAAGAAAAGTTTTGGTGTATAAATACTAACTTACGATACCTACTTATATCCGATGTACGCAACTTTATGGTAGGATATTTCGTGAGCAGCCAGTAGGGAAAACCACCCTAAAAATGCATAAAAGAACAATACTTTTTTATCAACTTTAGAAAATTCAGCCACCAAATCGTTTTAACAGTTCTCAATTGGTCGGAGGGTCCTGCAGCGATATTTGAATAAAAACTGCTTTTTTTTTTTTGTTGGTATTTTTTTCTTTTTAACAGTCCTTAAGTGCATACACTTTTATGCAGAGCTAAATACATACACAACTATATAAACAAACAAAAAAAAAACATACAAAAAAATACAAAAAATAACTTGTGCATACTTTGTAGTTTTGCAGGTTTTTTGTAGCATTAATAGCGTCCAGCCACACGAAAGGATATAAATGAGGGTACCCTGCTATAGTCTTTAGGATACACTTTTGCTGAACATCTCTGCATTGTCGACTAAATGCCTTGAGAAATATCAACCGAAAAACTTGATTATGGCAACAGGGAAATAAGAAAGCACTTCACGAATTGGCTATCTAGCCAAGGCTTTGCTGTCAACATACTGTGACGAATATTAGCATCACTAAGCTGATGCTAAATAAATCACGCAACATTAAAAAAAACATGAAGCAGCCACTCGTATATGCATGAACATATCAATCATCATTTGCACACATATATAAAAGGCAACGAAGAGATAACTCACACACAGATGTAGTCATCAGTCGAAGTTGTTATTCACACATACATACAGGGCCGCGGAGAGGGGGAGGCAGCCAGGGCAATTGCCCTGGAGTCCGGAAGGTTTTTGGGGGCCCGGCAAGGCAAAGCAGTATTGACAGTACTCTAACTAGGATTCCATAGATACATACATATTGTGTTGCTACAAAAAATTGTTTTAAAATTGAAAATCACTTTTCTAAAATCATAAGCATCCTATCAAATACTATGGGGCATAGTCATAGTCGAAATAAAATGTGATTTTAAGTTAGATAAACGTTTTTGACACAATTTTAAAAGCGCTATCTGTCAAAAATGCTTCAACTGCTTTTCGTTGCAGAACTACATTCGGAGTTGTTGCCAAACACTGCCGAGGGGCGACCCCGCTTAGAAAAATTTTCTTCTATATGAAAAACCTTATTTCTAAAATTTTGATGTTGCTTTGCCCGGGGTGCGAACCCAGGGCATACGGTGTGGCAAGCGGAGCACGCTACCATTACACCATATCACATACGTTTGAGAAATATCGAACAAATGGTAGACCAAGGGTGACGTTTCTTGGAACGATGTTCCTTCATCCTTTGTTAATGAAAATGAACCTGGGTAACCCTGAATGTGTTTGTACGATATGGGTATCAAATAAAAGGTGTTTATGAGTATTTTAAAAAGGAGTGGTCCTTAGTTGTATATGTGAAGGCGTTTTCGAGATATCGACCAACATGTGGACCAGGGTGACCTAGAACATCATCCTTCGGGTACCGCTAATTTATTTGTATATGTATATAATACCACGAACAGTATTCCTGACATGATTCCATTTGACTTTTAAAATTTTTTTTTCGTCATCCGATTTTGCTAATTTTTATTTAGAGTAATCCACCCGCCAAATTTCATCGTGATATCTTCAACGACTGACAGATTACAGATTGCAAAACTTTTAAATTGCCTTCTTTTAAAAGTGGGCGGTGCCACGCCCATTGTCCAAATTTTACTAGTTTTCTATTCTGCATCATTGGGTCAATCCACCTACCAAGTTTCATCGCTTTATCCGTCTTTGGTAATGAATTACCGCACTTTTTCGGTTTTTCGAAATTTTCGATATCGAAAAAGTGAGCGTGGTTATAGTCCGATTTCGTTCATTTTAAATAGAAATCTGAGATGAGTGCCCTGGAACTTATATACCAAATTTCATTAAGATACCTCAAAATTTATTCAAGTTATTGTGTTAACGGACAGACGGACGGACGGACATGGCTAAACGGATTTCTTTTTTCGCCCAGCTCATTTTGATATATAGACGTATATATTTATCTCGATTAGTTTATGCCGTTACGGGGTACCGTTATGAGAACAAAATTAATATACTCTGTGAGCTCTGCTCAGCTGAGTATAAAAACGTTGTTTCAATAAGAAACGATATCCAGCGACACCTTTTGCCAAAGTAAAATCGTATTTTGGTAAAATATCAGCTCCTTAAGGCCCTGGAAAACTTTCCATATTCACAACGCCCAATTCGTAAACATATTTTCACTTAATATATTTATACTGGCTTCGGTTATTGGTGCCTTAACCTAAAATGATAACTTCATGAAATAGAAAATGTAAAAAATTTCGAAACGAAAAATATAATCTCCAGCATGTGCGCTGGCGAGTTTAGCGCAAACATTTATAGATTGTGGGTATGGGTGAAAACCAACAACTAATTGGCTGGCTATGGTATCGTTATGACTAAGGCTTTATTCTATGAATTCAATAACCGATTACGGTGATTCCATAGAGTTGTTTCGATCATCTGTTTTACATGGAGTTTGCCTGGGCCTGAAAGTAGTTGTTGCGCAATTTTCTTTTTATCTCATGATCTATTCATACGCGAGGAAACTTTACAGTAGTGATCAAACTATGGTCTCACAATTTAAGGCACATACATACGTACCACTTTCATTGCATACAATCAAAAATATGTATTTATTTGCAATCATAACAATTTATTTGCACACGATGTATAAAACAAATGATATATAAAATGATACATGAGATATAAAACAAATATCGACTGTTGAGTGGAATGTCACCATATCTCAATTCGAAAACGACCTATCTCAAATTGTTTCGAAGTCCGGTGTTTTGTCGAGTAAGGGTGTATTCCACTCAACAGTGAATTTATAACAACTCCGATGCATAGGGAACTAAAAAATCTCTAACTTTTTGATTTTTTAAATTTGTAAAAAAATTCGGAAAACCGGCCGCAGTACCAAGAGAGTGTGCCACCGCACAAAGTTTTCGATCCACAATTGCCCCTGCTCCAGAATCTTTATAACCCAGTCTACCTCCTTCAGTTCCAGCACAAATGATTTTGTCTGGTATCTCGGCCGAATATGAAGTTTCGCTCTTGCATGCATCCTTTTGTATTATAGGCATTTTAGCAGTTCTGAGATAAGGACAACTTTGTTCAGATATAGGGTCCCAACCCCATCCACTAACACGCATATCATTGCCCGGTTCTAATTCGGTATTGGTATCGCAAAGCTTTACATGCGCTACAAAATTTGTAACCCATTCAAAACGATTCTCCACTACAACCACAGCTATATAGAATGGATCGTCCTCATCTTCCAAAAATATACCGCTCACTTGGAGTGATTGACTATGATATGATAAATGGTTTGAACCAGCTCTAACGGTGAGATCCTGCCAATTTGTCCGGAATTCGTATACGCAAGGCCCATCTGTAACCACCGAACGCTTGGAGATTATTGAACCAACGCAAAGATAGTCGGAACAACAAAATATTGCAACCGTGTGTGCGCTGTTCTTTATTTCTATAATTTTTTTATTTATAACGCGAAATTCCGCATTCGTATTGGAAAAGCAGCGTAGAACGACAAAAAACATCGCGAAAATATGGCGTGAATTCATTTTCAATTAAGAACTTTTGCATCAATCTTTAAATATGAAGTACATCGAGATTAATTTTGTGGGCGCTATTTATACCAAATTGAGCAATGTGAATAAAAAGTAAGCAAAAACCTTTCAGTAAAAATTCCAGGAATTTTAAATAACAACAATACATTTTAATTAAAGTCAAGGCTACACAACAAAAAATCTTGTTTGTTTTCACTCGGCCCATTATAAATAAAATAAATAAATAAATGCAAGGCGCGATAACCTCCGAAGAGATTTTAGGCCGAGCTTATCTTCCAATTTGCGTCGTGGTTCTTTTAATTTTTCCTGCAAATTGGCGGGTCGACACCTACGTGATTTTACGGCGAATCCGAACGGTATCTACAAGGCAGATGAGCTTCCACCAAAGAGCTTTTCATACATACATTCGGAGTGTATGCTAAACACTTTTTATACCTTTCATGAACATTAAATGTTATATTAACTTTGGTCCGATGTTTGTAACGTTGAGAAATATAGAAGATGGACTCACCATTAAGTATACCGAATTGATCAGGGCGACGAACTGAGTTGATATAGCCATGTCCGTCTATCCGCCCGTCTGTCTGTTTGAACGCAACTAGTATCTCAAATTCTGAGATATCTCAATGAAATTTGGCACAAGGATGTATTTTTGTATTATATTTGACATTTGTCGGATCCAGTAGGATCGGACCACTATAACATATATCTCCCATACAACCGATCCTTCAGATAAGACGATTTTGGTCATTCCTGCCGCAATTTAGAAAGTATAAACGTGATTCTAATATATCATAGAAGATATCCTGAAAAAATCACTTTGATCGGAGGTATATATAGTTATATCCCATACAACCGATCGTTCAGATAGAAAGATTTTTGGCCATTTCTCCCTTAATTTCGAAAGTATAAACGTGAAACTCGGTGATATATATTTTAATATATCACATATGATTTTATAAAAAAATCACTTTGATCGGAGCTATATATAGTTATATCCCATACAACCGATCGTTCAGATAAGGGGGTTTTTTGCCATTTTTTATTTTATATTTATCTTAAAAATCGTTTAGGTATGCACATCTGTTCACTATATATTTCTTATCTTATACATCCGATTATTTGGAGATTACGAACGGGATAAGATTTTTGTTCAGCCCCATTCATGAAAGTATGAAGTCTTCGGCACAGCCAAAGACAGTCCCGTCCTTACTTGGTTCTAATTAAAAACGTTTTTCTCCATTCTTGATGTTCTGCTCGGGTGTTGAACCCAGGACCCAGACAGAGCATGCTACCATGACACCAATTCGGTCGCCTCGAAAAATTAATTCTGGATGGTTTTGGGGATCCGTCCTGGATTCCGTCGGGGTAATTCGAGACTTTTTCGGGATCATTTGCGCTTCCTTCCGGCATCATTTCTGGATGGTTTTATGGCAGTATACAATATATCACATAATTAGTTTGCGAACAAATATAACTTAACTAGCAGACCCGGCAGACGTTGCTCTGCCCCAAATTTGGTCTATCTGCATACATTTTAAAAGCTTTTTCCGTCTAACTCTGCCCTCGCCCCTCTACACTTTTTCCTAATCTTTGTATTCACTCCTCCCTCCGTATTTTTCGCTTCATGTATCTCCATCTTCGTCTCATTCTATCTCTTTCTCAGTCTCCTTCTCTCTTTTCTCTTCTCTCAATTTTTTCTCATTCTTCGTCATATCTTATTGCCAGTCCCAGAGGGTGGTATATATTTTGTTCCAGTCCCAATCCGAGTCTCAGCCCCAGTCCTAGTCCTAATCCCAGTCCCAGTCCGTCTCTGTCTACTTCCCGGAAAAAAGCATCGTAAATACTAATATAGGCAAATTTATATACCAAATTTCAGGCAAATCGAATAGGATGTATGTAAATAGGTATGTGGGTATTATTAATTCATGTCCTTATTTGGGCTTCGCATGCATATTGAAAAGTTTTTCCAGGTTGAGCTCTCAGCAACAGCTTTCATTTGATATCCATAGTACACACACATTCTAGGGGTATCCGGGTCCATCTTTTGGCCTATATCTCGAGACCCTAGTCACCCAGGGGTGTAAAACTCACTCTGTACTAAAGCATACAGCAAAAGTTTCAATTTGATACCCATAATGTAAAAACACATTCTAGGTGTATCCGGGTCCACGTTTTGGCCCTAGTCACCCAGAGACATAAAACTTACTCTGTACTAAAGCACACATCAACAGCTTCAATTTGATATCCATAATGTAAAGACACATCCTAGTGTTACGCTGATCCACGTTTTGGCCTATATATCTAGACCCTAGTCACCAATAGGTATGATAACTACCCTGTACTAAAGCACTCATCAACAGCTTCAATTTGATACCCATAGTGTAAAAACACTATCTAGGCGTTCACGGGTCCACGTTTTGGTCTATATCTCGAGACCCTGTGCGTCGATCCTGAATTTGCTATAAACCTCACGGAGCCCAAGACCTCTCCAACGAATGCCAAGTCGTGGAAATCGCTTCGTGCGTTCTGGAGTTATAACGTCAGGAAGGAAAACCCGACTTATTGTTAACAAAAAGAAAATAAATGTAAGGCGCGATAACCTCCGAAGAGATCTAAGGCCGAGCTTCTCTTCCAATTTGCGTCGTGCTCCTCTTGCTTTTCCCTACAAATTGGCCGGACGGACCTACATTTTTATGCCGACTCCGAACGGCATCTGCAAGGCAGATGACTTTTCACTGAGAGCTTTTCATTGCAGAAATACACCCGGAGCGCTTGCCAAACACTGCCGAGGGACGACCCCGCTTAGAAAAATTGTCTTCTAATTGAAAAACCTTATTTCTAATATTTTGATGTTGCTTTGCCCGGGGTGTGAAACCAGGGCATACGGTGTGGTAGGCGGAGCACGCTACCATCACACCACGGTGGCCGCTGACTTATTGTGTGGGATATGTGTGCTTTTCCGTATTTAATCTGGTTTTATGGGGGTATAGAATAGATCACATAATTAGTTTGCTAACAAATATAACTGAATTAGTGGGGTATGTGTGCTTTTCCGTATTTAATCTGGTTTTATGGCAGTATACAATAGATAACATAACTAGTTGGCGAACAAATATAACTTAATTAGTGGGGTATGTGTGCTTTTCCGTATTTAATCTGGTTTTATGGCAGTATACAATAGATAACATAAGTAGTTTGCGAACAAATATAACTTAATTAGTGGAGTATGTGTGCTTTTCCGTATTTAATCTGGTTTTATGGCAGTATACAATAGATAACATAAGTAGTTTGCGAACAAATATAACTTAATTAGTGGAGTATGTGTGCTTTTCCGTATTTAATCTGGTTTTATGGCAGTATACAATAGATAACATAAGTAGTTTGCGAACAAATATAACTTAATTAGTAGAGTATGTGTGCTTTTCCGTATTTAATCTGGTTTTATTGCAGTATACAATAGATAACATAACTAGTTGGCGAACAAATATAACTTAATTAGTGGGATATGTGTGCTTTTCCGTATTTAATCTGGTTTTATGGGAGTATAGAATAGATCACATAATTAGTTTGCTAACAAATATAACTTAATTAGTGGAGTATGTGTGCTTTTCCGTATTTAATCTGGTTTTATGGCAGTATACAATAGATAACATAAGTAGTTTGCGAACAAATATAACTTAATTAGTGGAGTATGTGTGCTTTTCCGTATTTAATCTGGTTTTATGGCAGTATACAATAGATAACATAAGTAGTTTGCGAACAAATATAACTTAATTAGTGGATTATGTGTGCTTTTCCGTATTTAATCTGGTTTTATGGCAGTATACAATAGATAACATAAGTAGTTTGCGAACAAATATAACTTAATTAGTGGAGTATGTGTGCTTTTCCGTATTTAATCTGGTTTTATTGCAGTATACAATAGATAACATAACTAGTTGGCGAACAAATATAACTTAATTAGTGGGGTATGTGTGCTTTTCCGTATTTAATCTGGTTTTATGGCAGTATACAATAGATAACATAACTAGTTTGCGAACAAATATAACTTAATTAGTGGAGTATGTGTGCTTTTCCGTATTTAATCTGGTTTTATTGCAGTGTACAATAGATAACATAACTAGTTGGCGAACAAATATAACTTAATTAGTGGGGTATGTGTGCTTTTCCGTATTTAATCTGGTTTTATGGCAGTATACAATAGATAACATAACTAGTTTGCGAACAAATATAACTTAATTAGTGGGATATGTGTGCTTTTCCGTATTTAATCTGGTTTTATGGGAGTATAGAATAGATCACATAATTAGTTTGCTAACAAATATAACTTAATTAGTGGAGTATGTGTGCTTTTCCGTGTTTAATCTGGTTTTATGGCAGTATACAATAGATAACATAACTAGTTTGCCAACAAATATAACTTAATTAGTGGAGTATGTGTGCTTTTCCGTATTTAATCTGGTTTTATGGCAGTATACAATAGATAACATAAGTAGTTTGTGAACAAATATAACTTAATTAGTGGAGTATGTGTGCTTTTCCGTATTTAATCTGGTTTTATTGCAGTATACAATAGATAACATAACTAGTTGGCGAACAAATATAACTTAATTAGTGGGGTATGTGTGCTTTTCCGTATTTAATCGGGTTTTATGGCAGTATAAAATAGATAACATAAGTAGTTTGCGAACAAATATAACTTAATTAGTGGGGTATGTGTGCTTTTCCGTATTTAATCTGGTTTTATGGCAGTATAAAATAGATAACATAACTAGTTGGCGAACAAATATAACTTAATTAGTGGGATATGTGTGCTTTTCCGTATTTAATCTAGTTTTATGGCATTATACAATATATAATATAACTAGTTGGCGAACAAATATAACTTAATTAGTGGGGTGTGTGTGCTTTTCCGTATTTAATCTGGTTTTATGGCAGTATACAATAGATAACATAACTAGTTGGCGAACAAATATAACTTAATTAGTGGGGTATGTGTGCTTTTCCGTATTTAATCTGGTTTTATGGCAGTATACAATAGATAACATAAGTAGTTTGCGAACAAATATAACTTAATTAGTGGAGTATGTGTGCTTTTCCGTATTTAATCTGGTTTTATGGCAGTATACAATAGATAACATAAGTAGTTTGCGAACAAATATAACTTAATTAGTGGAGTATGTGTGCTTTTCCGTATTTAATCTGGTTTTATGGCAGTATACAATAGATAACATAAGTAGTTTGCGAACAAATATAACTTAATTAGTGGAGTATGTGTGCTTTTCCGTATTTAATCTGGTTTTATGGCAGTATACAATAGATAACATAAGTAGTTTGCGAACAAATATAACTTAATTAGTGGAGTATGTGTGCTTTTCCGTATTTAATCTGGTTTTATTGCAGTATACAATAGATAACATAACTAGTTGGCGAAGAAATATAACTTAATTAGTGGGGTATGTGTGCTTTTCCGTATTTAATCTGGTTTTATGGCAGTATACAATAGATAACATAACTAGTTGGCGAACA
This sequence comes from Eurosta solidaginis, assembly GCF_040869045.1. Lineage (NCBI taxonomy): Eukaryota > Metazoa > Arthropoda > Insecta > Diptera > Tephritidae > Eurosta > Eurosta solidaginis. Next base: position 6,660,183 of record NC_090319.1, read on the forward strand.
AATATAACTTAATTAGTGGAGTATGTGTGCTTTTTCCGTATTTAATCTGGTTTTATGGCAGTATACAATAGATAACATAAGTAGTTTGCGAACAAATATAACTTAATTAGTGGAGTATGTGTGCTTTTCCGTATTTAATCTGGTTTTATGGCAGTATACAATAGATAACATAAGTAGTTTGCGAACGAATATAACTTAATTAGTGGAGTATGTGTGCTTTTCCGTATTTAATCTGGTTTTATGGCAGTATACAATAGATAACATAAGTAGTTTGCGAACAATTATAACTTAATTAGTGGAGTATGTGTGCTTTTCCGTATTTAATCTGGTTTTATGGCAGTATACAATAGATAACATAAGTAGTTTGCGAACAAATATAACTTAATTAGTGGAGTATGTGTGCTTTTCCGTATTTAATCTGGTTTTATGGCAGTATACAATAGATAACATAAGTAGTTTGCGAACAAATATAACTTAATTACTGGATTATGTGTGCTTTTCCGTATTTAATCTGGTTTTATGGCAGTATACAATAGATAACATAAGTAGTTTGCGAACAAATATAACTTAATTAGTAGAGTATGTGTGCTTTTCCGTATTTAATCTGGTTTTATTGCAGTATACAATAGATAACATAACTAGTTGGCGAACAAATATAACTTAATTAGTGGGGTATGTGTGCTTTTCCGTATTTAATCTGGTTTTATGGCAGTATACAATAGATAACATAACTAGTTTGCGAACAACTATAACTTAATTAGTGGAGTATGTGTGCTTTTCCGTATTTAATCTGGTTTTATGGCAGTATACCTGTACAATCAAAGTTAATATACTCTGTGAGCTCTGCTCAACTGAGTATAAAAATGCAAAGAAGTAGAAAAAGACTGATAAAAAGCCGACATACAAATGCACGCTACTGTAAAATACACAAATTCCGAACTCTCATGCTTGATTCACAGCCTGGGATACAAAGAGTATATTAAAAAGTTCCTCTGGCAGGCCGAAACAGCCAGTATATATCGTTATTTTAATTTACAAAGGCTCTAACCAACAAAATTTTTGAAAATGCGCGTTTCTCAGATTTTCGTATGTTAATTATAATGCACCACCAGTAAAAGTGTTAGTAGTGAATGTAAAATGAAAACGATTTTTGATTCTCCTATAAAATTTTAAATTTATACCTTAGCACCTTTGTTAATTAAGCTAATATCAACTGAAGTTGGATTACCCTTTTCGAATGGTCAAGATCTGAAGTACAATAAAATAATATTATTTTAGTTTTGCAATAAATCCACGTCATTGTGATAAGTTTGTTATGGCTAAGAATATTTATAGCTTAATTGTCTTAATTTAAGTAACGCGGATAGTTATAACTAAGGTGCTGAAAGATTACGCCAAGCCTAAGCAAGAAACAGGTACATATATAAAAGTTTGGCAGCGAAACAAAAAGTTAAAAGCGATAAAAGAGTTAGTTGATTAAATCAACATTTGAGGAGTTCCGAATTAAAAGGCAAGAAGTGACTCCTATATTCCTAAATAAATGTGAAAAAGTGCTCAATCTTAAATGGAGGCACATTTTCAAATGGTACTTATGATATTCTAGCAGTTATGGAAGGACACGCATGCAACCAAAAAATAACAATTATCGGACGACTAGATTTGAAGTTAAGGCAGATAGTTGTTTGTAATTATTGCGGTTTGGTCTGAAAACTATTATTTAATGTGTTGTGGTTCCACATTTTTTGGAATCATTGCATTTTGGCTTGGAACTTATGTTATTTGGGAAACTTTTGTGTGAGAAGTATTTGGTGTTTTTAGAATAAAACATTTTGAGCCATCATTTTAGTGACCATGGAATAAATGGTTGGACCTCTTTTACTCTTTTTTACATACTGGTACTCCAATATCATTTTTTGGGAACTTTTGGGAAATTTCTTGCATGTAGGTGTTCCATTTTGTATTGTGAAGTAAATATTCCCAGCTGAAATAGAGAAGCCTGGCCTATGACAACGTAATGAAAATTTTACCACATTTTATAAACGTATGAGGATCAATTGTGGTGTACTCGTATACTCTTTAAACATTCCCAAGTTACTCCTTAAATTGTCCTAAAGGAGTACACCAGTACTCCACATCTTATACTCATTCATATACACATAACATAATATTCAACTCGAAAAATGTGTGAAATAATATCGTTTTGCTATGAAACGTTGTTTTTGGAATGTTTCAGAATGGCTAAAATGTCTGTTTATTATTTTTCATATGGATTATTACACCAAAAGTGAAATTAAATCACATTCATATGTCAAAAAAAGTAAAGGGTGCACTTATTGCGTTTTGGTGTGGAACTGCTCATTTATAAAAAGAAACACTGAGTATATGTATTATATCGAACGCCAAGATTAATGAATATCTGACTTAACAAACAGAAATTTCGAAGATATGTGTACCTCCGGGTTTCCGAATTCAAAACCTGCCGAACTGACTTTTTATGCCTCCACTAATCAGCTTTGTAAAAAAAAAGTTGTATTGGCATATATGGTAAAGACAGTAAGGTTTTTGCATTTTCTGAACATTCCATTTTTTTATTTGATAGTTGTTTTTATTTAAGTGTGCAATACATGCCATTGTGGATAAGACAAGCGTGATAACTTCTGCATAGCCGTCAAAATTACAAATAGAACAAGCGATCACCTTATTTTTATTTAACTATCGTGGTATCATTCTGTATCTCTTCCTATCACCCGCTGAAGATAGCCGGCCCTTTTTTTTTTTTTTTTTTTTTTGCGGGGAGGCTGAAAAATGCCTAATGCACCATAATTGCTGCCGTCGCAGCAACCGTGTGTCCGTAGACTAAAAAACAGCCCCGTTCTGGAACCGTCGCCCACCCCGGCACAACTTTCGCATTACTTCAGGGTGGCGTTCCATATTTCTCATTTTTTAAGAGCCTACTGTTGTCCCTGCGTCCAGGTTCCCGCTATTTGCTCTGAGTGTCCATTTAATCGCCACTGCTTCGCATGCGCATTTCTCTGCGCTCCCTCTCAGCATCCATCAAGCGTGTCATTACTATAAATGCCATTTTGCTCACTGCAGTCCAGCATTCTTTCCTGTTGCACATATGTGAAACTAAATTTCTCGTGGTAGGTTCCTCCCCAAAGACTCCATGCAAGGTGAGTATTTCTTCGTGGAAACGGGGGCAGTAGAACATGACGTGTTCTGCGTTTTCTAACTCTGTGGTACACATTGGGCAATGAGGATCTTCCTCTATCCTACGCTTCCATAAATACTCTTTGAAACCGCCATGTCCACTCATTATCTGCGTGAGATGGTAGTTCAGTTCGCCGTACTTCCGCTCATTCCATTGAGCTACGTTCCAAACTAGTGTGAAAGTCCAACGCCCTTTACTCGAGGCCTCCCACCGTTCTTGCCACTTAGCTATTGTTTGTGTCCTTGCTCTTTTCTTGTCTTCTTCAGAGGGTCGCTCGATATTAGTGTTATACAGATCGGCCATTTCGCTTGCCAGTAAGTCCACTGGGATTTTCCGGGTTAGAACCAGGATCGCGTCGTCGGACACCGTCCAATAAGCACTTGCTATTCTTAAAGAAGCAAGTCGGTACGCTGCTAATATATATTTTTGATGGGTCTGTTTAGATCCATACCACACTGGTGCTGCGTATAGTATTATTGAGCTGGTTACTGTGGACAATAGCTGACGTATAGCTTCGCTCGGACCACCAATGTTAGGCATTATTCGCATAAGTGATCCATTAACTTTGGTAATTTTCTCCCCCACCGCTCTGAAGTGCTCTTTGAAAGTTAACTTAGAGTCAATGTGCACTCCTAAGTATTTTAAGGAATCCTTTGAGGTGATTTGATGATCCCCGACAGTTAAGACTAACTCTTTCGCCGACCGTTTGGAGCTTACTAATACCACTTCCGTCTTTTGGCTAGCCAACTCCAGTCCTGTATTGGTCAGCCATTCCTTTATTCTTGCTACGGCGTCATTACATAATGCTTGAAGCAGGTCCAGTTTCTTGGCCACTACTACCACTGCAATATCATCAGCATATCCCACAATTTGCGTGTTTTCTGGTAGATCTATCTTTAGCACCCCGTCATACATTACATTCCAAAGCGTTGGACCGAGAACAGATCCCTGTGGGACGCCTCCTGTGATTTTGTATTCTTTTTCTCCTTGATCCGTGTCAAAAAGAAGTACTCTATCTTTAAGATAGATACCTATAATTCTGCGTAAGTAAGCTGGAGTGCCGAAGCTTTGCAGCGCTGCCATTATCTGCATCCAGTTCGCAGTGTTAAAAGCATTCTTGATGTCCAACATAATCAGTGCACAGAACTTCCTTTTATTTTGGCCTCCAGAGATAGCTTCTCTAGCTATATTGACGACTGTTTGTATTGCATCTACCGTGGATATTGATTTGCGAAATCCATATTGACTATTCGATAAGCCACCTGGTCTTTCTAGAGTCAGCTGTAGGCGCTCACTAATTATACGCTCGAAAATCTTCCCTAGGGAATCCAGCATACAAAGTGGCCTATATGAGGATGGTTGGTCCGGCTGTTTACCACGTTTCAGCAATAGGACAAGTCTTTGTCGTTTCCACGGGCGAGGGAACAAGCCTTCTTGCATAAAGGCATTAAAAGATCAGTAAATAATGTAACCCTAGTTGTAATCGCGGCTTTAAGGGCTATGTTTGGTACTTCGTCGGGTCCTGGGGATTTGTTATCAGCAACTCTTTTTGCAGCGTCCAGCACCTCTTGCTCTGTAATTTGCGGAATTTCCGTACTTTCTAGGTCCTCGCTTGGATAAGTCCAGCGATCTTGCGCCGGGAAAAGTGTTTCAACAATAATATTCATCAGTATCGGGCACGTAGGTTGCTGTGATATCGGTCCTTTAACTTTGGCCATCACAGTTCTGTAGGCTGATCCCCAAGGATCTAGGTCGACAGTATCCAGCAGTTCCCTAAAGCATAACTTCTTGCTCTTTTTTATGGCATTTTTAAGTGCCTTTCTTTGTGCGACATATGTGCTGTGTAGCTCTGCATATCGTGGTGATGAGCGTGCCCTCTGCGCTATTCTTCGTGCTTTGTGGCATTTTCTACGGTCTTCCGCAATTTCGTCATTCCACCAATATACCGGAGTGCGCTGTGCTTTTTCGCGACTTCTGGGCATGGCAGCATCACATGCCATACATAGCAACTTAGTAATTTGAACCGACTGGTCTTCCGCATGCGATTCTCGTACTATGGCGTCCTTCCAGATAATGTCAAATATTTGTGGGTCGAAAAGGTGCTGTTTCCATTTCCTACTTTGTCGATGTCTTGCTGCTACCGTTCGTGGAGTTTCGAGCAGCTCTACGCTAATAGATTTATGGTCGCTGTGTGTGTAGACGTTGCTTATGGACCATTTTGCTCGCCTTGCTATTTCGCTGCTAGCGAAGGTGAGATCTATAATGGACGTCTGGTACCTGTATCGAAGGTATATATCCCTGGTTAATTTAGGAGTTCTAGCCTAAAAGAAGTAAGGCTTTCGAGGAGAACTCTTCCTCTTTCGTTGGTTCGTCTACTTCCCCACACAGATGACCATGCATTGAAGTCTCCACACACTAAAAGCGGGTGTTTACCTCGTGCTTCAATGGTGATCCCGTATATCATGTCTCCGACCCGGCGATGGTCATGCTCGGAGGCGCATAGCAACTGAAGACGTATATACCGTTGATTTTTGCCCACGTGAATCCTGCTTCCGTTGGCGTCATAATTTCCTGTGGGAGAAATTTCCCTGGTGCCCAAATTGAGGCTTTCACTGCTGAATCTGAGAGCCAACCCTGCTCCTGGCGATTTTTGTATTGTTCAGAGAGTACCACTATGTCATATCCTCCTTCATAGACTGTTTGGGATAATAGCTCTTGGGCTGCCTCGCAATGGTTTAAATTGAGCTGCAATACTCTCATGAGACAGTCATTTTGCTGCCCTCTCGTTGTGGGCATTTAAAACTGCCTGCTGAATGTTGTCCCCCACATAGCGCGCATTTCGGTGCATTTTCGCAACTTGCAGCCTTATGACCTTCCTGGCCGCATTTCCTGCATAGGCTAGACCTATCTACAGTCTCCTTACATTTCTGAGCTATATGCCCGTAGCCCCAGCACCTATAACAGCGTTTTTCTTGCTTGAGCTCTCTAATTCGGCAGGAAACCCATCCTACCCGGATTCTTTGCGTATTAAGAACCGCCTTGGCATCATCCGCTGTAAGGCTTATAAGTGCCGACTTCGTGCCACTGTACCCTGCCATCTGGAAGTTTGATGTTGCATTGCTGGTGGAGGGCGTTGCAAATCTCCTCGGACGTAGTAATCTCATCGAGATCTCTGCACTGTAGCGTGACCATTTGGGACTTTGTTATAACTTTAGCCGAGTCCTTTAGTACCGCTTCAATTTCTGCTTGGTACGCGCTTGTTTTCCCATCTTGCGATTTTTTCAGCTCTAGTAACAGCTCTCCTTTCGCCGTTCTTCTAATCGTTTTGACGTCATCACCCAGGTATTTTAATTCGTCGCATCTTCTCACTTTACGCAATATGTCGGCGTACGTCGCATCCCCCGCCTTGGAAATGATGATTGCATCCGGCCTAGCCTTAAGTGATTTTTTCTTGCTCTTCTTTTTGGCTAACTGCCACTCTCCCGTCTTTTGGGCTGCAGTTTCCTCTTTCCGCTCCGTCTTCTCTTGCGTTTCTTGCCGTCGTTTGTGACCACCCACGTGCCCTGGTAAGACATCTTTTAGTGTAGTAGTGGGTTTTACCACGTTGTTCTCCTTGGTCGAGTACGAATTATTCCTCGGTCGCTATCCTGGGGGTGATGGACTTCTATCCTTGGCGCATTCGCTTGCACGCAATTTATGTTCTAAATTCTTTACCTCTAGGGCCGACTCGATGTACAGCACTTTTATTACGGAGGCCAAGCGCTTGATTTCCGCGTGTATATTATTACGCCCTATGAAGAACTGCATCAAGTCCTCAATCGCCTTGCCTAGCTTGGTCATCTTTTTTTCTCCAGAGGGGTTTTGCTGATTAAACGCAGCTGACGCCTGCTTAATTAGCTCACTTAATAATGGTGTGCCCGTTTGAGCCTTGCTGTCGGAGTTCTTTTTGCAAAGCTTCGGTGTAGCACCCGGCGACAACGCTCCTTGCTTGCTTTCGGCCTCCGCTCCTTTGGGTTTCGTTATCACTTGCGACGAAATGTTAAGGCCCCCAGCCGATGGGCCACGCCCTTCTGGAGAGCGAGCTAGCTTCCTTCCTACAAATGGATTGAACGCCATTTCATTCTCCTGTGTTTGGTTTTTTATTTTAGTATTGTTGTTGCTCATCATTTATTTAATTGGGTCCCCACTTGAGGCCGCTATCTTGGTCCGAGTGTGCAGTTACCTATATAGATCCCGTGGTTGTCTATGCGAAGGCAGGGAGGCCACGTGAAGGTTGACGCAGTCCCTCATAAAGACTGCGTTCAGAGCCAGATCAGTATTAATCGGGAGGATCTCAACCGAACCTGCACCACCAACTTAATGATGACGGACTTTGAACGTACCCCAAGGCCTGCCAAGGTTTTAACGGGACGGAGACGAATGGGACATTAACAGGAAAGTCATTTCGATGGTGTGTCAAGCCGTGTACTTAACAAACATATCCGAGTCGTTGATTCCAGTATACCTTAATTAAGACCTTACTGGGCTCAGTCTTAATGTGACAATCACCTTAAATTTACAAATAATTTACCTCTTTACCTTCCTGAGTGTGTATCCCACGTCGTATAGTTGCCTCCCTATCTTGGGTAGGTATTCCCTCGAAGCAACCCCGTACTAGGCTGTGGATGCTTAATTCAGGGCGGCATCTACTCGCCCTGCCACTGGAGGTTCTCAGGGTGCTTTAGGCCTTTTAAGCCAAACCCTCCTCACCAGCCGCTCTTGGTCGAGGGCTGCTTATTTGATATTCGCAGCTAACCTAATTAATAGGCCGTTCACTGTCCGCCAGCAGTGACCCCCTTGGCCTGAGCTCAGCCGGCCCTATGCGCCACCATAACATCCCGTCAACACGCTGCCAAAACGCTAAAAAGTGGCAATCTTGAACATCCTGTCAGGCGGCAGACGGATAAGATATCACACTTGTTTTATCCACAATTCTTATACCTCTCACTTTTCATCATAGCTTTAGTCATACTCTTCCGACTTCTTTTTCTTGTTCTCTCTTTCTCTTTTGGTAGACTTCTCTCCTCTCATTTCACTTTTCTTACATCTCATGTCTCTTTTCCTTTCTCTATCCTTTAAATTGCTGGCTTAATTTTCCACTTTTCTTCTGCTATTTCTTCCTTTTAATTTTCCTTCCCCTTTCTATTCGTCTTTCTTTCGACCTTTCCTCTGCCTCACCTTTCCCCTTCCACACATTTTCTGCCATCCTGCCCACGCTCTCTCCCTTTCACCTCTTCCTCTCACACTCCCACTCCCTTTACTGCAATTCTTTTCTTTCCGATTGCTCTTAAACCTATTCATCAATCTATACTTTCTTTCCCTTTCAATACCTTTTCTGCTTCTATTTTTCTTGCTCTCTGTCTTCTCCTCTCTCCAAATTATTTGCCAACACTCCCTTTCTTTTCACCTCCCATCCCTCTCCCTTTTTGTCCTCTTAATTGTCTATTCCTTTCCCTCTCATTCTTGCTTTCCTCTCGTCCCACTTTTGCTCTTCTTCTTGCAATGTATCTCTCCCCGGTCTTCCATTTCTCACTCTGCTGCCTCCTCATTATCCCTTATCCTAGCCGTTCTTTGCCCTGTTCCTGTTTCCCTTTCTTTTCTAATTTTCATCTTAACCTTATTCTCCGCTACATCTTAGCTCATCTCTCCCACTTCTTCGCCATTTTTCTCTTCCTCTTTCTCGCCAACTCACTTTCTTTATGTATAGGATCACTTTAACAAGTATTAGATACACAATTCAAATATTTTCGGAGATATATCAAATTTTCTAGGAGTGGCATGACACCTTCCAGCGTCAGAGGTTGGTAAATTTTCTGGGCTAGGGCTCTATAAAATAATACTGACAAAATCTTACATTCATCGCACTTACAAAATCTCGTTCAGCGCATATATAAGGTCCTGGCCTTAGTATCACATCTAAGTCCAACTCTTGCGCTATCTTGATGAATTTTTCCAGATCCGCAATACCATTCCAAACGTAAACACCATCCCTGGGGTTGTGCAGCGACCATTCAACATAGCTGGCAAAATCAAAAAAAAAATATTATGAAAATATGCGTTATACCTAATAAGAATTTTGTTTTTGTAAATTTAGTTCCGTAACTCACGTCGTCACCGCATTCAACCCGGAAGAGCGCAACGTCTGCAACTTTCTTTGCCAACTATCGGGATGAGCGCGAAAGTAATGAAAGGAGCCAGCTATGAAACGATATGGCTCACCATCTTTAAGGAACCGATCATTATCCCAATCAATTGTAAAATTTTGTCTTGACACCACCATTTGTTGAGCATGGATTAGATCCAGGCCAAGCAGCAGCAGCAAACTTATTCCTAAGAGTTGCATTTTCTAAAAAAAAAAATTTGAAAACAATTGTTATCAAATAATCACTGAAATATTAAATAAACAACGACTTATGCATGTGTACGTACATACATATAAACAGGAAGTAAACGCATGAAGTATTTACGTTGTAATTAAACTCAAAAGCATATCAAGATACAAGAATACTCTATTATTAATTTAATAATTCTTCATCCTAATTCATAAAGTGTCAAAATCCATAGAAATGCAACACAGCAAATTAGATTGAACTGGATTAGGTGAAATGCATATTTACACATCCAAATATATCCGGCGGTAGAACACCAAAGTAATCAGAAACCAAACAAAGTAGATCGAAAGAAAAATTAATCATTTTGACTAGACATCTGTTGATAATGTCTAACGGTGAGTCCAGAATCTGAGCAAACCTAAAGATACTTTCATGTGAAACCACGCAATATTCATGATGTTGAGGAAAGTAATACACTTAACAGCCCTTGAAAATGCCAGAATAAAGGCAACAATATACAGCGAGTTTACTGATTTTATTAATTTCTGTTGCATACCTTTCGGCGTTTTTTTCTGCCTTGGCTTCCCGTAGACGCCTACATTTCCCCTACACCACCAAGTCAATATAACGTAGCACTTTCTTTCTACATGGTTACCCTCTCCTTCTCTCCTCCGGCTATCGCTTTGCCGGGTTGTTTGCCCTCCTCTTTACTCAAGTTTTTTCACTCTTTCTCTGTTTTCGCGTTCCATATCTACCTATCCCCTTCTCTCTGCGTAACTCCAGTTGGTGGAGTACCGCCTAACGTACTTGTGTCCAAATCGCCGCATCCCAAGATAAATACCCTGCCAAAATCGTTGGATCATGTGGTCCACTTCTGTCATACTGGAGTACTTACCATTATACTCCACTGTAATGCAGCAATGGGCCAACTCATGTTTCTACACGAACATATTGTAAGCCGATCATTGTTCGTTTTTAACGATTATAATCACTACACGATGTTTATTGGACTGTGGGTACTCCATTGATTACTCTGATGTAATGCGGAGCTGGAGTATATGGTCCAGTCCTAGGACATCGCAATGTTAATTGGACCATATTTTTTGTATGAATCGCGGTTAATTTTGGAGCACTCGCTTGGTCCATAGCGAATACTCCATACATGCATGCATGGAATACTCGCGATTTTTGCAGGGTAGTTCTGAATTGTGGTTTCAACTTCTTCGTATGAAATCTGGGTATATTTTAATGTTTTTGCTTTTTACGGGAATTGAATGAATTTATGAAGTGCACGGAAGTTTAATTCTATTTTGGCTATCAATGTTTATCTGTGTGTAGGTGTGACTAAAATTTACACAATGGGGCTATTGATTTCTTCATAACCAAGTTCAACAATTAAGCTCATAGTAAATACTTTATGATTGTTATGATTTGAAAGACAATACTGATTTATGTATGCATACAAACATATGTACTTTAGGAGGATATATATGTATAAGTGGTATTTATGTCAGTAATTGGTTCGTAAATGTTAGTTAATAAGGCACCAAATAGATAAGCGTCGACGTTGCAGCCTGATAAATTTAGTATAAATTTAATTGATAAGAACGGGCGTAGAGCGACATTTCTATTAAGCACGACAGGTGTTAAATAATTAGGGGCATACCATTTTTTCAACCAGTCTAACCCTTTTAAACTGACTTGCACAAAGCACCAAAACCCTCACTCCTTTTTCGAAATAACTGACGATAGTTAGAAACCGCAACGGAACCAAATCATTTCACCAAATGATTTAACTACCGAAGTTATGGCTCTACTACTTGTAGGAGGCTTCCCGAAAATTTTAGGGAACATTATTGTTGTTGATGATCCTTTCGCAGAAAAAGATATTAGCCCGGTTATCTCTGATACGATTTGATATTTCCACGTGGAACCTTCTAGGTCGTCAAAACCAAACCTTGTGAGTAAGACAGCTGTTTCTATTAACCGGAGCTGTCATTTCAGTTTAACCCCATTAAATTTGTTGCCTCCCTTCCAGAAATTGTCATCCTCTCAGCAGATTCTTGCAGCGGAACTGCTCTGTATTCTCCTACTTCGGGAAGGAATCGAACCCAATCCATAGCCAATACTTGATCCCGGCCTAGAGGAAGGTGTCAGGACGTTCACACTCTTGCCACTGTGTCACATGTAATTTTAACGTAAGATGGTAACATCGCACTGATTATTCTGGCCTAGATCTCAATATCCGTCGACCTCGTCATATTAAAAGGAGCTTGGGGTAGCCAGAGCATTGCCTTCGGGATATAGAACAACACTTAAAACACAACTAAAAGAAAAAGGTTTTGCAATTGCAGTTCAAAAATTTCCGTATAAATAAAATTTGTTGGTCGGTTAGCATATATGCGTTCGTTTTCCGATCATATACACATCTTTCGTCCTGAGAAATTATCCAGCGACCTTTCTACTCGAAATAATATTTATGAAGCTATTTGCCTGAAATTAGATATACAGGTGTATATTGGAACGATTTTCCGTCATCCCTTGCCAAATTTGGTTTCGAGATAAACCGGTTTCGGCGCTATGCCATCATCAGTGTCGGTTTTCGTTCTGCTCTGTAGTTGTCGTTTGGCCTGTATTTATAGTTCGTAGGTACATAAGCAGGTATTGTCAAAATTGATGCTTGTGTATATTTAGTTATGTGTATCCGCTGTGTGTTCATTCAGAACCGAGGGTCTCGAAAACGGCCTGAAGCACAATATCATGGATCAAAATACAGTAAGAAAAACGGAGCAGATGCGGAGATCGCAGTATCATTGATACCACAGGAGGAACAGGAGCACGCACCACATGTGCAGGGAAATAATAAAAAAGGAGGTGAAAGCATAGGAAGGACAAAAGGCTAATGCAGAAGAGAAAAAATTAAGGATCTACGGCATAAACTAAGGAAAACAATATTGTCACAACGAGAGCAGGCAAAGGACACACCACTGTGCTAATCTAGATTTCAGCAAGTTCAATGCGGTGATAATGTCTCAAACTTAAAGCTTATAACATCTGGTGTCCCACAAGGATATATTTTAGGCCAAATATTGTTTATACTTTTTATTAACGGCAAAGTTTCTTGTTGCCAAAATGCCAAAATACACTGTTCTTTGTCAGTACAATTTGTCTATGGAACTCACTTTCCTCCAAAACAAAAACTATTAGAAAAGCAGGCTGTTTCAAACTAGCAGCATTTTCTTTTCTTAACTCTTAAGTTACTCTAAATCTTTAAAGTTTTAAGTGAATGTATGAAAATATATACTATTGAAAATTTTTATGTGTTTAACTTTTCTGTATTTATATATGTTATGTTATATCTTTAGATTTAAATTTATCTTTTTTTGTAACATTTCCATATAATAACTTAATCAAATTGATGTACTGCCTAAAACACTAAGCCTTCCTTGTACAAACTCTAAATAAATAAATAAATATATAACACGGCACATGAATTGGTTCAAATGAATCCTTCGGCTCCTCCACTGATTGCGCTACCAAAAATCCACAAGCCGGACACGTCAATGAGGTCCATCATTAATTTTAAATCGACACCATGTTACAAACTATCCAAATATTTAAAAACGATATTGAAAAATGCTCTGGAGCTTAGGAACGAATATGCAATAGCCAACACAACAGAACTAATGGGGAAACTTGAGACCGTAGAGCTAACAACGAACAGCAAATTGGTATCTTTTGACCTAAAAGATTTATACCCATCAATACCACTATCGGAGACTTTGGACATAGTTAGCTCCAAAATAGTTCATAATACAAAAAACAAAATGAAAATTATGCAAATCACAAACACGCTAAGAACCATTTTACGTCAAAACTACTTTCAATTCAACATTAAAATATATAGACAAACAAACGGTCTTGAAATGGGAAGCCCCATATCAGACATTGTATGGAAGTGGTCATGCAAAATTTGGAAGAAAAGTACATACAGGAGCTGAAGTCCAAATTAGGCGTGTCATTTTATGCTAGATACGTGGATGACATAATATGCGTTTTAACTACTAATAACGAAGATCTTGTACTGGAGTACCTCAACAAGCAGCACGGAAATATAAAATTTACAATGGAAATCGAAAAAGACGGAGGAATCAACTATCTAGACCTCACGATAAATATTGATGAGGTTGCCAAAAGATTTAGCTATGACATATATAGAAAGCCAACGGCTATCAAAACAATAATATATAATACCTCAAATCACGCCCAACACGCAACATATAAATTGGAAAACTTCTTTAAGAAATATTGTAACGAATTTAGAGCAATTCCGCTTATTTGCAACCTTCTACTAACGTTCGAATCACTAAACTGTTGAATAAATAACTCCACTATTCAATAATGCAAAATGACCTTTATTAAAGTACTTCACAATAACACTTATACTTCGCAACTGATAGCTTGCTTAAATTAAACTGATTTACTGATTCTCAGCTTTACCTCGTTTTATACTCTGTGATTTCTCGTTCGCACTTCTATTTCTAGAATTTACTAGCAGCTATAAAATTACCAACTATAACATAACTACAGATGCACGTTATAGCTTCTCATATGCGCGTGTATATGTGAGTGATACTTCCACAGATAAGTGCCTACTTTTGGGAGCATCTCAGACCAGATATATGCATGTGTTTGTGCATCTCTCTCCGCTGCGTGTACGTACATAGTATGTGTAGACATAATGATTGATTCGTTTATGTAGATACAAGTGAATGCCTGCTTTATTGTTGTTGTGGCTTCATTTACTTAGCATCAGACTAGTGATGTGGATATCACTTAGTGTCACTAATATTCGTCACAATATAACATTAACACAGCTTTCAAAACATCGAACATTCTAGGGAGAAAACTAAGAACTAACAACACACGGATGCCAACATAGTTACATAGGACAAACAGGATGGCAAATAAGAACGAGGTTCAGAGAACACATTAGAGATTGCAACAAAAAAACATGGAATCCAAACACTTTAACAGAGTCTAACTTCTCGAATCACATGGTCGAAAATAAATGTTCCCCAGCAAACATTAATAAAACAGTTAGGGTCCTTCACGTACAAGAAAAGGCAGACGTCTCAACGTACTCGAAACATGGAAATCTACAAACAGAAAACATTCGACGGCAGAATAATAAACGAACAGATAAACACAATTTCTGACATAATATTCGAGCCATTAAAACTTGTTTACAAGAAACAAATTTATCTCACAGGTACAAAAGACAAACACACAATAAAAAATAAACACAAGACAATTAACGCACCAAAATAACACACCCACAAAGAAGTTGAAACGACTAAAATTACGGACTTTTACCTGCCTTGGTCAGTCACACAAATCGATCAGTAAAAACCACCCTCGGTTGTGAATGAACGCACATACATATAACTAAATATACACCAACATCAATTTTGACAAAACCTGCTCATGTAACTACGAACTATAAATACAGGACAAACGACAACTACAGATCAGAAAGAAAATCAACACTGATGATGGCACAATGCCGAAACCGCTTTGTCTCGAAACCAAATTTGACATGGGATGACGGAAAATCGTTCCAATATACATCATTTATCCACCCTGTCGCAATAACAACAAAACAAAATAAGTCATATTCAGGTGATATTTTCTGAAAATGTTTGGGTTTCTTTCATTTCTGAGGGTCAGGGATCAGTCTGTTCGAAAAATCTTATTTATCAAATGATTTACTTTTTATTTGATGCATATGTAGCTGGTCTTTTGAAGAGAGGAACATGGACCGATCTAATATGATATGAGTTGCTAGATATTTGTAGAGAAAAACTGAGAGTGGGAGAGAGGAGAAGATCAGGGCGGGAAAGTGATAGATAGAGGAAGTGATAAACTTCTTTAAACTTGCTAAAAAGTATGCATTTAGGCCAAAGATACGGTCCAGATAACAATATATATATATGTCGAATCTTCCATAATAATTAATTTCTTCTTCTGATATGTATCGATGCGCCGGTGGCTACACTTTTTATTACTTTTTATTATACCTCGCGGCAATTAGAGGTTTACGCCGATCGCTTTATCGGCGGCGGCGGAGTAGGCGGCGCGCCGGCGTACGCCGGTGTTCTTACTTTAAAAAGCTTGATTTTTCTATTTAAAAAAATAATATTTAGGAAAGGTTTTGTTTGTATGTATTTAAGGAAATCAACGTGTTGGCCATTTCGGAAAGATCCGGGGTTTTTGCCTCAAGATCTCGCAGACCGTTCAAAAATTTTCAGGAGTTGCTCCTTGCGGAGGGATTGTCCCTCGTTCACTTACTCCAGAGAGGCTTCGAACCTAACCCCGGTCTTTGGAATTGGTACTGCTGCGTCTGCTGAAAAGAAATATAGATACATAAAATAGCCACACTTTTGTCTGCATATCTCGTGCAAAGCGCAGTTACACCTAGGGTTAACTCCCAATAATTCTTAAATCATTTGTGGCTCATTGGCGGTCACACATAAAGGCGACTTACTGTTGTTATTAATGGTCTATTAATACTCATGACTCTCGTGGCATAGGGCGCCTCCAGTTTTTTCGGCTGTTTTTAAGAGCTGCGTTTCCCGATGTGCGAACAGTAGCAATCCCTACAACCAGTCGCGACCACGCCTCCTGACCCTCACACCATATGCCAGTACAGAAGCTATAGGACTGCGACTTCGAACTCATACCTTCGTCGACTTCACTTTCCTAGAAGCTCTAGGTGTAGCCCCGAAGACTTTCCAACGGATGCTTATGTCGCGCTATGCTGCCAAGCTACACTAGAGAAACGCGATGAAACGTTAGGGAGTGACTATTCGGCCAAGGATGCCGCCTTCGAAATCATAAGCAATCTAAGTGGAGGTCATTGCGTAATGGGTGAAAATCGTATAATCCTCGGCGCATCTGCATGATTAAAATTTTACAAGGACCCTGGATAAAATTTTTAAAATGTAGACAAAAGTTTGCAGACGTTTGTGTTCACAACATTGATTTCAATAGTCTTCCTTAAATCAAAACGATATTTTAGAATGAGAGTCGACCGATTTTAAGTTGAAAATGTTTACTGCTGTTTTCCGGCCTTATGATAGCCGCGTAGCTTCAGTTTTCAGACTAGTTCGAATGACCACTACGTTAGGGTAGTAGCACACACTGTCATTAGTTCGACTGTCTTCGGATAGCTTTTGCTTCACCACTTTGAGTGTTCTTGCGACGGACAAAGCCTCACCTGGTAAAGTAAATATATGTGCCTACGTATTCACATTTGTAAAAGGAGCCGTAACGTGTAGTTGATATTTAAACTTGGTTGATAGGCTATAATCAATGTAATTCACTCCAAAGGACTAGTTTTGGATAGGACCGCCAACTTTAGGAAATGTCAAACCGGGAGACTTGTGTGTTGAAGGATGAAGTGTGAAAATCAAAATTAAAATTTCAGACGCTATTGTATAATTTCGCAAATAAACAACAGATGTTTGAATGTAAGCCCAAGCGATTTTTCAAACCCTTCTCATACATACATATATCCTCAACTTAAGTATGAGGTAAGAATCATTTCAATGGACTGTTTATGCCCCTAGAACCTGCTAAAGGATTTTGCATCACTGATTTCGATTATTCTTTCAGTCAATCGCAATATAATATTTAAAAAAAAAAATCGGCACCTTTTTTGGGTATTTTGGTTTTTTTTACAACTTGAGAACAATTTGAAAACAATTTGAAACGCCTTGGGTCAAAGTGAGCATATAAATTTATTATATAACTTTTCTTTTAGTGTTTTGTTTTAATAACTTAGTGAATTGGGTGATGCAAAGTCCGTGTTAAGCAGACATCGAAAACGCCTGTTTTTTTAAATAACTTTTGAAAATTTAGAACGAGTTAAATTTCGCAATTAGTTTCTTATAACTGGCAGTTATGCGCATCCGTTGATACCACTTTCGACCATATCCGACCAATTTTCGACATGAACAATAAATGGCATATACAGTCTTAAACGAGTAGAAAATATAGTAACGCGCCGGACGCCGCCGCCGCCGCGCCGATATTTTTGACTTTCGACGGCGGCGTGCGAAAAACGATCCTAATCGGCGGCGGCGGCGGCATTTATCGGCGGCATATATCTCTACTGGCAATACATTATTATCAAATGACATATACTTAGATTTAAAAAGAAAACACTTGTAGCTTACTTAAACTGTTATTAGCTCATTTAAATGACTCATATGTAAATAAACGTGAGTAGTTACCCACAAACATATGAATTTAATTAAGTAGACCTTCGCAATGAACTTTAAGACACTCAAAGAAACAGCGAAAGAAAGCTACTGGATAAATAAAACAAATAAAAATTACTAAAAACCAACTGTTGTAAAGAGGCTACAAGAAACAATAATAAGTGCGCGTCAAAATATAAACGCATATCGTCAGCGAAAGTGCAAAACCTCACATAACTACTAATAATAAAATTCTCTAAAGCTAGTGCAATCAACATCTACTCGTTTATTCTGCTTCAAGCAACTACATAGTAAACTAGATTTAGATTTAGAAATATCGCACAGGCGGTTTTTGGACTTTTATCGACGATACTTTCTACATATGTTAGTATGTAGGTAAGTATGTTGAGAACACTATAATAAGTTAAGTTTTTTTGTTTTTTATAATTTTCATACTCAGTTGAGCAGAGCTCACAGAGTATATTAAGTTTGATTGGATAACGGTTGGTTGTACAGGTATAAAGGAATCGAGATAGATATAGACTTCCATATATCAAAATCATCAGGATCGAAAAAAAGTTGATTGAGCCATGTCCGTCCGTCCGTCCGTTAACACGATAACTTGAGTAAGCTTTGAGATATCTTGATGAAATTTGGTATGTAGGTTCCTGAGCACTCATCTCAGATCGCTATTTAAAATGAACGATATCGGACTATAACCACGCCCACTTTTTCGATATCGAAAATTTCGAAAAACAGAAAAAGTGCAATAATTCATTACCAAAGACAGAAAAAGCGATCAAACTTGGTAGGTGAGTTGAACTTATGACGCAGAATAGAAAATTAGTAAAATTTTGGACAATGGGTGTGGCACCGCCCATTTTTAAAAGAAGGTAATTTAAAACTTTTGCAAGCTGTAATTTGAAAGTCGTTGAAGATATCATGATGAAGTTTGGCAGGAACGTTACTCCTATTACTATATGTACGCTTAATAAAAATTAGCAAATTCGGAGAAGGACCACGCCCACTTTTAAAAAAAAAATTTTTTAAGTAAAATTTTAACAATAAATTTAATATCTTTACAGTATATAAGTAAATTATGTCAACATTCAACTCCAGTAATGATATGGTGCAACAAAATACAAAAATAAACGAAAATTTCAAAATGGGCGTGGCTCCGCCCTTTTTCATTTAATTTGTCTAGGATACTTTAAATGCCATAAGTCGAACAAAAATTTACCAATCCTTTTGAAATTTGGTAGGGGCAAGGATTTTATGACGTTAACTGTTTTCTGTGAAAATGGGCGAAATCGGTTGATGCCACGCCCAGTTTTTATACACAGTCGTCCGTCTGTCCTTCCGCATGGCCGTTAACACGATAACTTGAGCAAAAATCGACATATCTTTACTGAACTCAGTTCACGTACGTACCTGAACTCACTTTATCTTGGTATAAAAAATGAACGAAATCCGACTATGACCACGCCTTCTTTTTCGATATCGAAAATTACGAAAAATGAAAAAAATGCCATAATTCTATACCAAATACGAAAAAAGGGATGAAACATGGTAATTGGATTGGCTTATTGACGCGAAATATAACTTTAGAAAAAACTTTGTAAAATGTTTGTGACACCTACCATATTAAGTAGAAGAAAATGAAAAAGTTCTGCAGGGGGAAATAAAAAACCCTCGACATCTTGGCAGGTATTACATATATAAATAAATTAGCGGAATCCAACAGATGATGTTCTGGGTCACCCTGGTCCACATTTTGGTCGATATCTGGAAAACGCCTTCACATATACAACTACCACCACTCCCTTTTAAAACTCTCATTAATACCTTTAATTTGATACCAATATCGTACAAACATATTCTAGAGTCACCCCTGGTCCACCTTTATGGCGATATCCCTAAATGGCGTCCACCTATAGAACTATGGCCCACTCCCTCATAAAATACTCTTTAATGCCTTTCATTTGATACACATGTCATCCAAACACATTCCAGGGTTACCCTCGGTTCATTTTCCTACATGGTGATTTTCCCTTATTTTGTCACCATAGCTCTCAACTGAGTATGTAATGTTCGGTTACACCCGAACTTAACCTTCCTTACTTGTTTTTTAATTTATTTTACATTTTAAAACTAATTAATCGTATGACATACTTAAATTAAAGCCAGTTTGCATACTAAATGCTTTAAACGCAATGTTAACTCATTTGATTTGTGAGTGGGTCGAATTGTGGCATACGCGTACCGTCGGTGAAAATGCAAATCCGCATATGGCACTTTTCCAAAGGAACATAACCAACATTGGCATACAAAATATTCTGAAGCTCCAACCATCCACAAATATATATTTTTTCTCACTGCAACGTTATAACAAATTTTCGACATCGAAAAAATGGGCGGGATTACAGTCCAATATATCCAATTTTCAATACCAATATATTCTGGTTTGGTAATGATATCGCACGCCTAGATCAATTGAGAGCCAACTTAAAAATCAGGAATTTCGAAGTGATGCGTACCTCCGGGCCTCCAAATTCTATGTAGGAGATATTCAACTTGTGCCCAAATTATTATGTTAACGGAAGGAAGTTCATGGCTTAAACGAAATCTTTTTCGATATCAAGTACAATTTATAATATAAGAAAGCCTATCTACATATTTCCTTTCCTTTATATGATTACAACCCACCATCATCCAATTGAAGTTGTAATAATCTGCGAAAAATGCATCAGGGTGTAAAAATATGTGTTCCTTCAAGTTCTTGCATTTTTCTGTCAATATGCAGTGTTTTTTTTTTTATTGTTTTAGACTTGAACATTAATTATTTTTTCTTATTTCATACAATTCGTAATGAGTCATGCAAAAGCCCCGAAATTTTTAAACGAGAATCAACTGATCTGTCTATTTATTTTAAGAAAATGAAGGTGAAGGTCATTCACAGTTCTTTGATAAGACTAAACAGGATTTCATTATCTGTTTATGGAATTATTGCGCCACACTTTCTAGTTTTTTTCTTCAATTCAATTATTTTTGCGCAAAGTAGAGAGCTATTAAAAATTTTGTGAAAATTCTTTATACTGCTAATGATAATAAATAAATAATAGATAAAAAAAATGTCTTTACTGGAAGAAAATCTAAAGCACCTTTCGGAGAACAAAGTTGTCAAAAATCAATGCGAATTTCGAGAGACCTAGAACTTGTATGTTTTTAGACTAAAGTTATTGGACTACAAAACTGCGCACTTAAAAAATTCAAATAAAATGTTCGAAATTTTCGCAATTTTCCGAATTTTTCACAAAATGTTTTTGAGATTGTTTTGTATAGTTTCAAGTAAAATACATATGTATTCATGGAAATTTATTTTTAAAATATCGAAAACGTAAAAAGAAGAATTTAGTTGAAGAAATTTGACAAAAATTACCACAGCTATTTTTGTGTCGCTGCTGTTTATACACATCTTGCAACAGTTTAAATTTCTGCGCGATTTTAAAAAAAATAATCCGAATCTTTCAAAAGCCGTTTTTCAAACCCCACTTTTTTGTCAAGGTTTAGTTTGTCAATTTTTCAAACTTGCCTAATTTTGGGAAATTCGTGTCATGTGTTTCTCTACTATCCATTTGATGTAGCTGTTGCAAAATAGAACTTTGAAGCATACAATGAAATGTTAAACCTGGAAATAAGAAATTTTTTATGCTGGATTATGCTGGAAAACCATATATGTACATAGGTTTAGTCAGTTTTGATTAATTGTATCCGCTTGTTTTGTCAGAAGTTGCACTAATTGATGTTTCGACGTTGGAAATTGCAACAAATTTGTCACACTATGCAGTATCAGAGCTTATACTGTTTTCACACAGACGGCTTATTGAATAATAAAGGCAGTTTTCTACATTAAGACGCTTATTGAGCTCAATCTTCCCTACAAAATTCGAATATATAATTATTTCATTAGTAGTTAATCGAATGCCTAATGAAGTCAAAAGCACAATGCAACTCTGTTGGGAGCGTTCAGTTTCTTAGGTTTTGATGTGTTCAGTGCTTAAAAATGTCATTTGTCAAAGTAAATGTCATTGTCTGCATGGCGGAACGATACAAGGTGGCCGCATCGAACAGCTGATTATAACTTTTTTTTTTTTTGATTTGATACATAAACTTCAGGCGCAGTACGATTTTGACATTTGTCCATCGAATTTACAAAAACAAAGTACAAGGAATTCTTATTTATGTATGTAGGTATGTCACCATGCTGCCACCTTGTATCGTTCCGCCATGATTGTCTGTCATATAGCATTGTTATTTTATTCGCTTGACATTTCATCTTTCATACTAATCGAGCAGTTACTTCTGTGTGAAAGCAAAAAATTTACGATTTCATTAGAAGGTGAAATGAGATCATTAAGTTTCTGTGTGAAAACAGTATTAATCCGATTCGCTTAGATATACTTTTTGGCCCGGTTTTTCAGTATTTGGTTAAGCTAAGCTTAAACTAAGTTTGCTTAAACTCTAGTCAAATTTAAACTCCAGTTAAAGTACTGAGCAGGCTTTCAGTTGAAAAGCTCTCAGTGAAAGCTCATCTGCCTTACAGATGCCGTCCAGAGTCGGAATAAAACAATCAGGTCCCGCCCCCAAAAAATGTAGGAAAAATTTAAAGGAGCACGACGCAAATTGGAAGAGAAGCTCGGCCGAAAATCTCTTCGGAGGTTATTGCGCCTCCCATTTATTTATTTTTTTAAATTATATACATTTCATTTTATTTTCGTGAAAATACTGTAGTATGGAATCTTATATTTGAGTCCAGTTAGAGAACCACAAGTTGTTAATTCAATTTTTTGAACTTAAGTAATAGCATTTTTTGCTTTATAAAAAATTCCCTCTTTTGCTGAGTACGCTATGATTCTCGAGTTGAGCCTCTCTTGAGATTTTAGAAGTATGCCTACTTATCTCCATAAGCTCTAATGGTACCCAAGCCCAAATTCTTGTTGGGTATATTCGAAGCCATTTCGAACGAAAGCAAATAAATGATAGATTAACTAGAGTTTAACCCCGCTAGATCGGCCACTTAAGCTCAGCTTAAACTTCAGTTAAAGTGGACTGAAAAACTGCAGAATAAGTTTAAGCGTAGTTTAACTGACAAACTGAGTTGAACTTGTACTGAAAAACCGGGCCTTAGTCAACTTTGAAAAACTAGCGAAGATTGAATCTGCGTTATAATCTTATCAATACCATTAAGGTACATTTATTTTGTTTTAAACTTTAGATGATTTGGGCTACCAGTATATATGCATAAAAAATCTGAAAAAATTGCATGCGTAGACTCTTCGGATGTCGAGAGTTGTCATGACAAACTATTGTTGTCATGATATACTTTTGATCAGAATCTGAAAATATGAGTGAAATGACTCAATATTTTTGTTCCGATAATCAATAAGGCGATTCTCCCTCTCTAGGAAGCGTAGCAAACTTAGAAAATATTCTACGTTTTCTTGACCAAAATAGAACACTCTATTTACTCAAGGAATATCCTTTCGTTCTGGTCCTATATTTAACGCCACAAGTTGTACAAAAAATATTTAAGGTTCGATTCGAGCTCAAGGCCAGAACAATAATTTTTTTTCTAATGATAATTATTGTTATTTTTAAATTTTTTTAAATTTGAAAAATTGTAATTTATTTTTGGAATAGTAAGTAGAAAATTTTTCAGACAACCTGCCATAGCTGCGCAGATAGATCCATTTCGAAGGGTGCTAAGCCTTCATCATCAGTACGCTTTAGGCATGCTGCGCTAACCATTTAGCTATACAGCAGTGGTTTGTTTGACTGGCAAATTTGCTACTTCTATTCCTTTTTACCAACTATTTTCTACTTACTATTCCAAAAACAAAATACAATTTTTCAAATTTATAAAAATTAAAAAATAACAATAATTATCATTAGAAAAAAATTATTGTTCTGGCCTTGAGCTCGAATCGGACCTTGAATCATTTATCAATAGGCCGATAAAAAAAAAAAACAATTGCAAAAAATATTTAGTTGACGCATTTAAAATGTTTACAAAATTACGATTCAGTTACAACAATTTTTTCAAATTTTTTTTATAGAATAAAAGTAATTTTTTTTTTGGAAAATGTGAAAACCGTAGAAAGTCTTTTACAAATGTATTCCTAAGTTTTCTATGGTTTATAAACAGAGAGAATACCCGTAATGAAATATTCTACCTAGCTTTCAAGACTGTCACTCCGTAATGTAAACACCATTCTTTGAACCAACCCAACACGGGCCATATTAAAAGTCGCGCCATAGTAAAATTAATTGGGCAAAAGAGTTTAAGTTTTTAGAATCAGACTTTTCTTGGCAGTAGCAAATCTGATATCTGAAAAACCACAAAAGATATCGTATTCAAGCAATACTACAGTGGTTCTCGCTTGTATTACTCCGGGTAATAAGCATTTTCCGGCTATAAGGAACAGAAAAACAGTAAGATAATTTTTTTAAAGTGAAATTTTTACAAAAAATTTAATATCTTTACAGTATATAAGTAAATTATGTCAACATTCAACTCAAG
This sequence comes from Eurosta solidaginis, assembly GCF_040869045.1. Classification (NCBI taxonomy): domain Eukaryota; kingdom Metazoa; phylum Arthropoda; class Insecta; order Diptera; family Tephritidae; genus Eurosta; species Eurosta solidaginis. The sequence goes on from NC_090319.1 coordinate 6,684,609, forward strand.
TAATGATATGGTGCAACAAAATACAAAAACAAAAGGAAATTTCAAAATTGCCGTGGCTCCGCCCTTTTTCATTTGATTTGTCTATGATACATTTAATGCCATAAGTCAAACAAATATTTACCAATCCTTGTGAAATTTGGTAGGTGTTTAGATTCTAGGACGGTAACTGTTTTCTGTGAAAAAGGCGGAAATCGGTTGAAGCCACGCCCAGTTTTTATACACAGTAGATCATCTGTCCTTCCGCTCGGCCGTTAACACGATAACTTGAGCAAAAATCGATATATCTTTACTAAACTCAGTTCACATAATTATCTGAACACACTTTGTATTGGTATAAAAAATGGCCGAAATCCGACTAAGACCACCCCCACTTTTTCGATTTCGAAAATTACGAAAAATGATAAAAATGCCATAATTCTATACCAAATACGAAAAAAGGCATGAAACATGGTAATTGCATTGGTTTATTGACGCAAAATATAACTTTAGAAAAACTTTGTAAAATGGGTGTGACACCTACCATATTAAGTAGAAGAAAATGAAAAAGTTCTGCAGGGCGAAATCGAAAGCCCTTGGAATCATGGCAGGAATACTGTTCGTGGTATTACATATATAAATAAATTAGCGGTATCCGACAGATGATGTTCTGGGTCACCCTGGTTCACATTTTGGTCGAAATCTCGAAAACGCTTTCACATATACAACTACCACAACTCCCTTTTAAAATTCTTATTAATACCTTTAATTTGACACCCATATTGTACAAACACATTATAGAGTCACCCCTGGTCCACCTTTATGGCGATATATCGAAAAGGCGTCCACCTATAGAACTAAGGCCTTTAAAATACTCATTAACACCTTTCATTTGATACCCATATCGTACAAACAAATTCTAGAGTCACCCCTGGTCCACCTTTATATCGATATTTCGAAAAGGCGCCCACCCATAGAACTAAGGCCCACTCCCTTTTAAAATACTCATTAACACCTTTCGTTTTATACCCATATTGTATAAACGGATTCTAGAGTCATCCCTGGTCCACCTTTTTGGCGATATCTCGAAAAGGCGTCCAACTATAAAACTAACGCCCACTCCCTTTTAAAATACTCATTAACACCTTTCATTTGATACCCATATCGTACAAACAAATTCTAGAGTCACCCCTGGTCCACCTTTATGGCGATATCTCGAAAAGGCGTCCACCTATAGAACTAAGGCCCACGCCCTTTTGAAATATTCATTAACACCTTTCATTTGATACACATGTCATCCAAACACATTCCAGGGTTACCCTAGATTCATTTTCCTACTTGGTGATTTTCCCTTATTTTGTCAACTGAGTATGTAATGTTCGGTTACACCCGAACTTACCCTTCCTTACTTGTTTTAAATAGCGATCTGACACGAGTGCTCAGGAACCTACATACCAAATTTCATCAAGATACGTCAAAATTTACTCAAGTTATCGTGTTAACGGACGGACGGACATGGCTCAATCAAATTTTTTTTCGATCCTGATGATTTTGATATATGGAAGTTTTTATCTATCTCGATTCCTTTATAACTGTACAACCAGCCTTTTTTATCCAATCAAACTTAATATACTCTGTGAGCTCTGCTCAACTGAGTATAAAAACACGATGTAATCACCCCACTTATAAGCATATCCCGCTAAAAACACCGAGAGCTTCTTACATGTTATCCTTTTCCCACTTATATGTAAATATTGAATTTTAAAATTTAATTTTAAATTTCTCTCATGCACAACTTTAGTGAATAAAATCGTTACCATCAAAGTAACCGGTTTATCATGTTATTACGAATTCAAGGAACCTCAACTTGGGCTCCTACGGTTATACTCTCAATAGAGAAAAATGCGGAATTGACTATTAAATACGAAAAGTTGCTTGTCACTTTCGAAACGGGTTTGAATAATCTTTCCAACTGGCTAGAATAAAATTGGAACTAGACAATTACAGGATTTTTTAAAACAAATAATGTATGTGAAAAAAACTAAATTGCGCCTTTTTATATTGGTTCTGTTAGACGCACTGGTAACTGAATATTAAATATAAGCACTTCCCGCTTATAAGCACAGAACCTCGTGCATTTTTAGCGGTGCTTATGTCCGAGTATTTCAAAACATCTTAACTTTAATCCGGAGATCAAAACGCGTTGTCAACTTTTCTTATATTCTACAAAACCCATAGCTCCACATAACCAATAAAACACAACTCATTAATTTCGTAAACGGATGTGTTTCAAACCCCGAGCATTTTTTATATCTGCACATCGAAGACTAAACTTGGGTAGCAAAAAGACGGAAACATTGAATAAAAAGGAAAATATGGCTTCAAATGTAAACCCTGTTTGAAGGGGATTTTAATTGAGCCGTACGCAGACTTATGTGACAGCCTATATAAGAACTGAAATCCGAATTAAGTCAACAAACAACAGCAAATTAAAAAAAAAAACAAGTAAGAAAGGCAAAGTTCGGGTGTAACCGAACATTACATACTCAGTTGAGAGCTATGGTGACAACATAAGGGAAAATAACCATGTAGGAAAATGAACCGAGGGTAACCCTTGAATGTGTTTGTATGACATGTGTATCAAATGAAAGGTATTAAAGAGTATTTTATGAGGGAGTGGGCCATAGTTCTATAGGTGAACGCCATTTAGGGATATCGCCATAAAGGTGGACCAGGGCTGACTCTAGAATTTGTTTGCACGATATGGGTATCACATGAAAGGTGTTAATGAGTATTTTAAAAGGGAGTGGGCCTTAGTTCTATGGGTGGACGCCTTTTCGAGATATGGCCATAAAGGTGGACCAGGGGTGACTCTAGAAAGTGTTGTGCGGTATGGGTATCAAATTAAAGGTATTAATCAGGGTTTTAAAAGGGAGAGGTGGTAGTTGTATATGTGAAGGCGTTTTCCAAATATCGACCAAAATGTGGACCAGGGTGACCCCGAACGTCATCTGTAGGATACCGCTAATTTATTTATTAAATATGTAATACCACGAACAGTATTCCTGCCAAGATTTCAAGGGTTTTTTATTTCGCCCTGCAGAACTTTTTTATTTTCTTCTACTTAATATGGTAGGTGTCACACCCATTTTACAAAGTTTTTTTCTAAATTTATATTTTACGTCAATAAACCAATACAATTACCATGTTTCATCCCTTTTTTCGTATTTCGTATAGAATTATGGCATTTTTTTAATTTTTCGTAATTTTCGATATCGAAAAAGTGGGCGTGGTCATAGTCGGATTTAGGCCATTTTTTATACCAATACAAAGTGAGTTCAGATAAGTACGTGAACTGAGTTTAGTAAAGATACTTAAATTTTTGCTCAAGTTATCGTGTTAACGGCCATGCCGACGGACAGACGGACGACTGTGTATAAAAACTGGGCGTGGCATCAACCGATTTCGTCCGATTTCACAGAAAAGAGTTAGCGTCATAAAATCTATGCCCCTACCAAATTTCAAAAGGATTGGTTAATTTTTGTTCGACTTATGGCAATAAAAGTATCCTAGACAAATTAAATGAAAAAGGGCGGAGCCACGCCCATTTTGAAATTTTCTTTTATTTTTGTATTTTGTTGCACCATATCATTACTGGAGTTAAATCTTGACATAATTTACTTATATACTGTAAAGATATTAAATTTTTTGTTAAAATTTGACTTTAAAAAAACATTTTTTTTTAAAAGGGGGCGTGGTCGTTCTCTGATTTTGCTAATTTTTATTAGGCATATATATAGTAATAGGAGTAATGTTCCTGCCAAATTTCATCATAATATATCCAACGACTGCGAAATTACAGCTTGCAAAACTTTTAAATTACGTTCTTTTAATTTTACTAATTTTTTATTCTGCCTCATAAGTTCAACTCACCTACCAAGTTTCATCGCTTTATCCGTCTTTGGTAATGAATTATCGCAATTTTTCGGTTTTTCGAAATTTTCGATATCGAAAAAGTGGGCGTGGTTATAGTCCGATATCGTTCATTTTAAATAGCGATCTGAGATGAGTGCTCAGGAACCTACATACCAAATTTCACCAAGATACTCAAAATTTACTCAATTTTTCGTGTTAACGGACAGACGGACGGACGGGATGACGGACATGGCTCAATCAAATTTTTTTTCGATCCTGATGATGTTGATATATGGAAGTCTATATCTATCTCGATTCCTTTATACCTGTACAACCACCCGTTATCCAATCCAAGTTAATATACTCTGTGAGCTCTGCTCAACTGAATATAAAAACACAAATTATTTTGTTATAAGTCAACAAACAACAGTAAATTAAAACAAGTAAGGAAGGTTAAGTTCGGGTGTAACCGAACATTACATACTCAGTTGAGAGCTATGGTGACAACATAAGGGATGGGTGGACCAGGGTGACCCTAGAATTTGTTTGTACAATATGGGTATCAAAAGAAAGGTGTTAATGAGTATTTTAAAAGGAAGTAATCCTTTGTTCCATAGGTGGACGCCGTTTCGAGATATCGCCATAAAGGTGGACCAGGGGTGACCCTAGAATTTGTTTGTACAATATGGGTATCAAAAGAAAGTGTTAATGAGTTTTTTAAAAGGGAGTAATCCTTAGTGCCATAGGTGGACGCCGTTTCCAGATATCGCCACAAAAGTGGACCAGGGTGACCCTAGAATTTGTTTGTACAATATGGCATCAAACGAATGGTGTTAATAAGTATTTTAAAAGGGAGTGGGCCTTAGTTCTATAGGTGGATACCGTTTCGAAATATCGCCATAAAGGTGGACCAGGGGTGACTCTAGAATTCGTTTGTGCAATATGGTTATCAAACGAAAGGAGTTAATGAGTATTTTTAAAAGGGAGTGGGCGTTCGTTCTATAGGTGTTCGCCTTTTCGAGATATCGCCATAAAGGTGGACCAAGGGTGACTTTATAATATGTTTGTACGATATGGGTGTCAAATGAAAGGTGTTAATGAGTATTTTAAAAGGGCGTGGGGCTTAGTTCTATAGGTGGACGCCTTTTCGAGATATCGCCATAAAGGTGGACCAGGGGTGACTCTAGAATGAGTTTGTACGATATGGGTATCAAATTAAAGGTATTAATGAGAGTTTTAAAAGGTAGTGGCCCTTAGTTGTTGGATACCGCTAATTTATTTATATATATAATACCTGCCAAGATTTTAAGGGTTTTTTATTTCGCCCTGCAGAACTTTTTCATTTTCTTCTACTTAATATGGTGGGTGTCACAACCATTTTATAAAGTTTTTTCTAAAGTTATATTTCGCGTCAATAAAACAATCCAATTACCTTACCATGTTTCATTCCTTTTTTCGTATTTGGTATAGAATTATGACATTTTTTTCATTTTTCATAATTTTCGATATAGAAAAAGTGGGCGTGGTCATAGTCGGATTTCGTTCATTTTTCATACCAAGACAAAGTGAGTTCAAGTAAGCACGTGAACTAAGTTCATTAAAGATATGACGATTTTTGCTCAAGTTATCGTGTTAACGGCCATGCGGAAGGGCAGACGGACGACTGTGTATAAAAAATGGGCGTGGCATCAACCGATTTCGACCATTTTCACAGAAAACAGTTATCGTCATAAAATCTATGCCCCTACCAAATTTCAAAAGGATTGGTTAATTTTTGTTCGACTTATGGCGTTAAAAGTATCCTAGACAAATTAAATGAAAAAGGGCGGAGCCACGCCCATTTTGAAATGTTCTTTTATTTTTGTATTTTGTTGCACCATATCATTACTGGAGTTGAATGTTGACATAATTTACTTATATACTGTAAAGATATTAAATTTTTTGTTAAAATTTTTTTTTTTTTAAATGGGCGTGGTCCTTCTCCAATTTTGCTAATTTTTATTGAGCGTACATATAGTAACAGGAGTAACGTTCCTGCCAAATTTCATCGTGATATCTTCAACGACTGCCAAATTACAGCTTGCAAAATTTTTAAATTACCTTCTTTAAAAGTGGGCGGTGCCACGCCCATTGTCCAAAATTTTACGAATTTTATATTCTGCGTCATAAGTTCAACTCATCTACCAAGTTTTGTCGCTTTATCTGTCTTTTGTAATGAATTATCGCACTTTTTCGGTTTTTCGAAATTTTCGATATCGAAAAAGTGGGCGTGGTTATAGTCCGATATCGTTCATTTTAAATAGCCATCTGAGATGAGTGCTCGGGAACCTACATACCTAATTTCATCAAGATACCTCAAAATTTACTCAAGTTATCGTGTTAACGGACGGACGGACGGACGGACATGGCTCAATCAAATTTTTTTTCGATCCTGATTATTTTGATATACGGAAGTCTATATCTATCTCGATTCCTTTATATATGTACAACAAACCGTTATCCAATCAAACTTAATATACTCTGTGAGCTCTGCTCAACTGAGTATAAAAACAGTAAGTAGCCTAAGTTCGGGTAACATTGTATATACCCTACAGAAAAAACCAAAGACACACAAAGCGACAGTTTCGCAATAGGTTTATGACCGTCACTTTTTTCTAAGATACATATACAAATTTCCATTTTCTACATACTCGCGTCTCTGTTATGTGCATTTCGTAACACAGTGTAAAAAAATAAACTGTTTGGCCAATTTTCGTGTATTTACAAATGATGTATTGTTTTCTGCTTATTGATTTAACCCTTGGTTGGTCACCCTGTGAATGAATGAATCCATCTGATGGGTAGCTATCCCGCAGATAAAATCTAGCTTAACTGGAGATAGTATTTATTTAAATATAGATCGAACCTAAGCGCTACAAATGTGAGTGTTAAAAGTCGCACTATTCATCCGATTTGTGGCCGTTCAGCACAGTTCGTTTTTTCTTCTGGGTATTCATTTTTGTTCTAAAACTTATTGATTTTTATGATTAAATAACACACAATACTAGTTTGGTTTCCTTAAAGTGCTATGAAAAGGCAATTGTAAGCTTCAAAAATAAATTATTTACCTTTAAGAAACACGTATTGTTTAATTTATCTCATTCGTACACATTTTGCGTATATTGAAAATGCGCCAAGTAAGCAGAACATAAAAAGTTCTAAAAGTGAAAAAATCAATTTTTCTCTCTTTCATCTATAAATATAAGCAGACGTGGCAGACGTTGTTCTGCCCTAAATTTGATCTATCTATGTAAGTTTTAAGAATTTTTTGTCTCTTACTCTCCCACCCCCTTTTTCTTGTCCTTTTATTCACTCCTCCCTCTGCCTTTCTCTTTCTATGCATCTCTTTCTCCCTCTCCGTCTTTTCCGATTTATCTTCATTTAACTCCATCTCTTTCTCAGTCACTCTTTTCTTTTCCAAGTTCTTATCCTTATCCATCCCGCATTCCCAGTCCCAGTTCCAGTTAGAGTCCCATTCCCATTCAAAGCCCAAGTCGCAGTCCCAGTCCCTCTCCTGGACCCAGTCGGTCCCTGGTCCGATTCTCGCAAAAAAGTTTCGTAAATACTAATCCAGGCAAAGGGCTGCATCAATACCTAATTTCAGGCAAATCGAACCGCGAATAGCATTTGTTCGAATAGATTATCCTCGGGTCCCGTTTCCGGGAAAGGAAAGATTTGCCATGAAGCGACCCCGCAAATTTTATCAAAATCGGAGAATGATTTTGGATAGGTTAAATATATAGATAGATTAAATCTCCTTAGTGCACAAACATTACAATATATAGAACTTTTGTTTAAGAATTTTAACGAAATATTCAAAATTTTTAACGAAAGAGTGCTTTTCAGAAAATGATGAACTTTTAACCATTTATGCTGCGTTAACCAGACATTTTGGTAATTTCACACGCCACTATTACATATACCTTCAAATTATATCGCAAAGGTCTATCTCACGTTGCTAAGCTTTCAAATGCAGAAAACCGTTTTAAAATCAGAGCTTTCCGTGTGAATTGATGGGCGTACAATGACATTTAGCGACTTTATTTTATAAGATTTATAGATATAGATAGATCATAAATTAAAGTCGGGAAGATGTAATCTCTTACATTACTAAACGTATTGGATTGCACCTTCCTTTAAAAAAAAATCCTTCATGTAGCTCTATGAAATAGCTAATTGAAAGGAAAATTAGCCTTACAATTTTTTACACTACGTAAAACATTGCTGCGAACGAACGCAAAATAATTGCTGTAGTGACAAGAAGTATGATTTTGTGATTCGTAAATCAACAACCCTTCGTTCTGTTGAAGTAGGTGCAAGCTAACTAATAAAATAAAAAAGAAAATACGGATTTGGGCTATCCCATATGAATAGTGATTTTTTTAAAAATTAAGCCAACATGAAATCGATGAAGTGAAGGCAGTATCAAGTTTAAGTGAGTTCGCTTTTCCGCTATGCAACTGAATTTGGCAAACATTGTAACGCTTGATTATGTCAACAAAAATGGTTTTTTATACTACGTCAAATGGTTTGCCGTCCATTTTGACTACAAAGTGACAATTAAGTTGACCAATAAATGAAAACTTTAATAACCCATTTACCATTAAAATTTCATTTGCTAACATGTTGGCATTTTATTCTCGTTTGCCGACTGGCGTCTCATCATCATAATGAAATTGGTTGTGAAATAAATGAACACAAAATTTTAGCGTGGATTTTGACCATGAACTTCTTTATCTACTTTGAGCTAGTACCCTGCAAAAAATGTTGGATCATGTGGTCCACTGGGGTACTTACCATTATACTCTACTGTAATGCAGCAATGGACCAACTCATGTTTCTACACGAACATATTATAAGCCGATCATTGCGCGTTTTTAACGATTGTAATCACTACACGATGTTTATTGGATTGTGGTTACTCCAGGATTACTCTGATGTAATGCTGAGCTGGAGTATATGGTTCAGTCCTAGGACATCGCAATGTTAATTGGACCTGAATTGTGGTTAATTTTGGAGCACTTGCTTGGTCCATAGCGAGTACTCCATGCATGATTTTTGCAGGGGACGATGAATTCGTGGCGGTTTTCGAAATGGTACCACCGCAATATGCCAGTAAATGCTTTTTTCTTTCTTTTCAGTTTCTCTTAGAAAAATATAATAATTGAATATTCAATTATTATAAGCCGGTGTTAAGCTCATGAATTCTTAATAATTTTTATTTGGTGAAAAATAAAACTTTTCTTAATTTATTTACTTAATTAATTTCATAAATATATGCATAGGCACTATCGCAATGACAAAACGCAAATTGCATTTCTGGGTCTGCAAGATTGCGGCTAACACATACGAATGTACGTTGTCAGCGAATGTTCCATAAAAACAACGATAATGCAGTTTCTTATGGGTGCTATCTATTATTGAGTTATGTAAAATCTAAAGAAAGCTGTGAATACTTTTTTTTTTTGCTGTGGGTTCATTGGGAAAAATTTTGTTATTTTTAAGTTATTATTTTTCTAGTTTTTGCCATTTATTTATACAAAGCAAACAAAGCACATTAATTAAGCTTTCAATTATGAGGTTTTAAAATTGGGCACCTATTTATTTGAACAAAAAATTAAACTGTTTTTAAGATATTTTTCACCTGTTGAAAAGTAAACAAAGAAGTAATTCTTGGAAAATAAATAATAAAGTGGCATTTAAACTGCAGAAATTCTCACCTATTCCCAACATCAAATACTTTGCAAATGACTAAATTAACTTTATAACAATCTATGATTGGTTTTCACTTGGTCGAATTTGATCACTAATTTGGTCAAATCAAAAAAAACGGCTTGTCATACAACGTCAAATGCCTATGCCATCCGTTTTGACTACAAAGCTACAATTTAATTGGTTAATAAGTCGCCGTTTCCATACAAAATGTTTGGTTGCTGATTATGGGCAACTTCCCTTTTGGAGTTGCTTATTATATTTACACATGGCGACTCCTTTTAAGCAACAGTTTTTTTTTTAAAGTGGGCGTGGTCCTTCTCCAATTTTGCTAATTTTTATTAAGCGTACATATAGTAATAGGAGTAACGTTCCTGCCAAATTTCATCGTGATATCTTCAACGACTGCCAAATTACAGCTTGCAAAATTTTTAAATTACCTTCTTTTAAAAGTGGGCGGTGCCACGCCCATTGTCCAAAATTTTACTAATTTTCTATTCTGCGTCATAAGTTCAACTCATCTACCAAGTTTTGTCGCTTTATCTGTCTTTTGTAATGAATTATCGCACTTTTTCGGTTTTTCGAAATTTTCGATATCGAAAAAGTGGGCGTGTTTATAGTCCGATATCGTTCATTTTAAATAGCGATCTGAGATGAGTGCTCAGGAACCAACATACCAAACTTCATCAAGATACCTCTAAATTTACTCAAGTTATCGTGTTAACGGACGGACGGACGGACGGACGCACGGACATGGCTCAATCAAATTTTTTTTCGATCCTGATTATTTTGATATATGGAAGTCTATATCTATCTCGATTCCTTTATATATGTACAACCAACCGTTATCCAATCAAACTTAATATACTCTGTGAGCTCTGCTCAACTGAGTATAACGAGTGAGGAAGGCTAAGTTCGGGTGTAATCGAACATTACATACTCAGCTGACAGCTTTGGAGACAAAATAAGAGAAAATCACCATGTAGGAAAATGAACCTAGGGTAACCCTAGAATGTGTTTGTATAACATGAATATCAAATGAATGGTGTTAATGAGTATTTTAAAAGGGAGTGGGCCTTAGTTCTATAGGTGGACGCCTTTTCTAAATATCGCTATAGAGGTGAACCAGGGGTGACTCTAGAATGCGTTTGTACGATATGGGTATCAAATTAAAGGAGTTAATGAGGGGCTTAAAAGGGTGATCCAGAATATCATCTGTCGGGTACCGCTAATTTATTTATATATGTAATACCACGAACAGTATTCCTGCCAAGATTCCAAGGGCTTTTGATTTCGCCCTGCAGAACTTTTTCATTTTCCTCTATTTAATATGGTAGGTATCACACCCATTTTACAAAGCTTTTTTTCTAAAGTTATATTTTGCGTCAATAAACCAATTAATTTACCATGTTTCATCCCTTTTTCGTATTTGTTATAGAATTATGGCAATTTTTTCATTTTTCGTAATTTTCGATATCGAAAAAGTGGGCGTAGTCATAGTCAGATTTCGGCAATTTTTTATACCAAGATAAAGTGAGTTCAGATAAGTACGTGGATTAAGTTTAATAAAGATATATCGATTTTTGCTCATGCTATCGTGTTAACGGCCGAGCGGAAGGACAGACGTTTGACTGTGTATAAAAGCTGGGCGTGGCTTTAACCGTTTTCGCCCAGTTTCACAGAAAACAGTTACCGTCATAGAAACTATGCCTTTACCAAATTTCAAACGGATTGGTAAATTTTTGTTCGACTTATGGGATTGAAAGTATTCTAGACAAATTAAATGAAAAAGGGCGGAGCCACGCCCATTTTGAAATTTTTTTTATTTTTGTATTTTGTTGCACCATATCATTATTGGAGTTGAATGTTGACATAATTTACTTATATACTGTAAAGATATTAAATTTTTTTTAAATTAGATTTTCAAAAATTTTTCTTAAGTGGGCGTGTTCTGCATCCGATTTTGCAAATGTTTATTTAGCACATATATAGTAATAGTAGTAACGTTCTCGCCGAATTTCATCGTGATATCTTCAACGACTGCGAAATTACGGCTTGCAAAACTTTTAAATTACCTTCTTTTAAAAGTGGGCGGTGCCACGCCCATTGTCCAAAATTTTACTAATTTTCTATTCTGGGTCATAAGATGAACCCACCTACTAAGTTTCATCGCTTTATCCATCTTTGGTAATGAATTAACGCATTTTATTCGTTTTTCGAAATTGTCGATATCGAAAAAGTGGGCGTGGTTATAGTCCAATATCGTCCATTTTAAATAGCGATCTCAGATGGGTGCCCAGGAACCCACATACCAAATTTCATCAAGACACTTCGAAATTTACTCAAGTTATCGTGTTAACGGACAGACGGACGGACGGACATGGCTACATCACATTTTTTTTCGATACTGATGATTTTAATATATGGAAGTCTATATCTATCTCGATTCCTTTATACCAGTACAACCAACCGTTATCCAATAAAATTTAATATACTCTGTGTGCAAAGAGCGCTGAGTATAAAAAACATAAATTAATATGTTATATAGGGCGTGTTTTTGGGTCGCCCCGATTTTGCCAATCACACCAATTTTGCTTAAAATTTTAGAAAGCCGCAGACTTTTTCACTCAGAAATCAAAACAGATGGACATTGATTGCAACTAACTTTATGAAAAAGGGCTTGTTAGGAAGAGACTGAATTACGGCTTCAAAATATTGTTTGTCGGAAACACCCAGGGAGTTTGAAAAGCTTTTGCGGATGCTTTGTATCTTAAAGTTTATGGTATTGACAGATAACTGATGTTAACACATTATATAGTGGTTACACTAAAGATTTGAATTCTGCTTTATACAAAATGTTTATAAATAAAAAAAATATATGGAAGTTTTTCACAAAATTTTCTAGAATTTTAATTACCAAATAAATTACTTTTTTTTTAAATGATCACGATACTACAGATTTGTAAATATATATATGTTTTTAATTTCTTATTTTTTTTTTCTTAATTTTATTCTTTTTTAATATTCAAGCGCGCTTTGTGCGCGTCTTTTTTTATAGATTTTAGTTCCACAGTTATAGCGACTACACTTTTACGCGTCCAAAACACAACTGAGCTCTCAATTGGCGATCGCACAAACAGGGAACCAGGGAACATTTTGACCGGCACGCCAGCAATCAAACACAGTCCCGCTGTGCATACATACCTACTTACTTGGACTAAAAGTAAATATGTACACACATATTTTATGTGACCATATGTTTGTACCGATCAGTGATGGGATGAACTAGGCACGATAATAACTTATACCGACTTGTTTACCAAATATGAAAGGGCCTCTATAGATAGCTACAGTAAAACCTGTTGAATTTCCCAGCTGATAAAGAACAGGGTAAGGCATGCCCGGGCTGAGTGCTTTGGGCCCACCACGTGAAAACCCTGTCAATGAAAAAGGTAATAACATGGCTCGTGTGAGGGATCTCCTGATGCTCCAAATATGATCATATGCAGTACCAGGTCAATCACGCTATGATTGATAGTCAAATATCAACTCGGAGCGCGTATTTTGTGGCTGCCATAATACGCACTCACATATGCGCAGCGGAACAACTGCACGCAGTGGTACAAAGAAAGAAGCTTCTCACGGAACAGACAGCGTATGATTACCCCACTCTGTTCACCCCTGCACAATCAAAACAATATCCGGCCTGACGATGTAATAGAGCAGCGAACGCTCATTTATTACACACTACGTACCGCAGCCCACAAAGAGCGCTACCACCGCTACCGCACAAAAGCTGTGACGCTAGGTATATGGAGGCGCTAATAGGAAAAAAAAACACCTGCTTAACATCGCGAATAAGGTTCTATCAAGCATATGGTGCGAAATACTGAAGCTTAAATTCAACGAACTAATTGGACCTTATTAGTGCGGTTTCAGACCTAGTAAATCCACTATCGACAAGCATTTTAGGATATGAGAATCTACACGCACCCTCTTAATCGTTCCCGAGATGGTCGGGCTAGTACCTTAATGGTGTTTTTTTACCGGAACATACCGGATCTATATCCGGCAAATGACCATCAATATCGACAACACTCCCCAAAGCATTCGGGGAGTGTCTTTATCGTTAATACAACAGCGACAACACGCACCATCTTTTTATCGTATTCCAAACAACTTTTGACAACGAGAAAAGGAGTTTCTTACGTTCTTTCATCTGAAGTATTCTTTGATTGATGTATAACTCGGAATCATGTACGGTGTCGAGAAGAGATGAGATGGCCCTTGCAGTATTCCAGATGTAACAAGTTAAACAAATTTTTACAATCGATAAACTAGCCATTATTCCAATTATAATCGGGACCATTAAGTATCGACCAGATTTGGGATTTGCTATTTAGTCCCGCGCTCATCTCTACTTTAAGACCATTAAATAAGTATATTTACATTTTTATTATACAAAAGAAATCGTGTGTGCGCCAAGCACGTTCTAAACGAGATTCCGCTTACATTCCACTAATTCCCCGATCGTTTAGTTAAAACTTTCAGTTGAATGAAAGAGCGCATGAGCATTAGAGTAGTCTTTAAAAAATTTAATGAACGATTTTTTCAGCCTCACCCCTGCAAAAGGTCGAAGGACTAACAATTCACTTTTGACCGTGATTGTAGACAGTTAAGTTGTGTCGCACAAGTATCTAAGTTCAGATTATTCTATGAATCAAAAGCGATATTGCTACACTGCCCTCCATAGCAAAATGGAGTAAAACGTAAAAAGTTAAGGCGGAGAAATAATGAATTTTTATGTGGAAAAATTTAAATTTTTCAAGCAACCATCAAACTTAAAAGCTTGTATTTTTCTTTCAATGCAAATTTAAATGAGTGAGAAGGTTCCAAACCAAAACGCAATAAGTGACTCATAAAAAGTTCCAATATAAATGAGAAAAATCCCAAATCTTGAACATAGGCATATTTTTAAGCGATACCTTCGATCATATAGCGCTTACAAAAGAGCACACATACATACTACATACATCCAAAAATTCACACTTATTGGACAAGTAGATTTGAAGTTAAGACCCATAGTTCCTTTGTATTTATCGCCTTTTGGGTCGAAAACTGTTGGAATTATTGCTTTTTGGTTTGGAAGTGATTGGGTTTTCTACATTTTGGTGGAAACAGTATTAGCTCTTTGTAGATTAGAGGGTTTGGTATCATAATTTTAGCGACCCTGTGTAACATTTTTGTCATATTAGTACTCAGATATGAAGCAGCCAAGCTCTAGATTTCCTTAAAATTTTTAGGGATTTTTTTTAAGTTATCGCCCGTATATTTTTCATGGAGTACTCTAAACGGGTATTCCGAGACGGTTCAGGTGTGCACCGTGTATCGAGACCAAAATTAATATGTGATATATTCAAACTAGATTATCGAACGCAACATATAAATCTTATTTTTTGAGCTCCCTTGTTGATGTCTGAGTTGTGAGCATTGTCTGACACGTTCGAAAGGATAAAACTGAAAAATATCGGTAATTTATTTTCTTAAATCCCACTCTAATGTACACGCATATGTACATATACATATATGTATGTATGTACATCATATGCCAGGTAGGTATGTTAATAAGTGTGCCGAGCATTGCCCTGTTATTCGAAAGTAGTAAGTATGCGTACTGTTATCATTTACGCCCCGATTCTAGTATGGTAACAACATTCTTCACCACGGTAACGAAATCAAGTGTCAACTTTTACACCCTTTTGGTATTCTACCTGCGAAAGTAGCCGGATAATTTTTTACCCACAAAAGTAGGTGGTTACATCGAAATAACCACACAACAGCTGTTGTTCAGAATAGGACAAAACTGAAAAATAAAGAATTGTAAGCGCAAATAAGTAAAGTAATAGTAAAAAAGTGTTACCTCTTGCTATACATATTTGTTTACATTATGTACTTTCACAGAATAAATTACAATATACCTATGTAGAAACCTAACATGCATAATATGCATATACACATCGTCCCGTTTATTCGTTAACCTCGTATCTACAAGTGAAACATTTTCGGTAAAGCGAACACGGTTGCCACACCATGTTTTCATTTGGGACCAAAATTCAACGAAAAAAAGAACCAAATTTTTGTTTTATTTTATTAGTATAAAATACAAAATTTTAGGATGTTTCTATATAAAATTTGACTAAACATAGTGAAGACCTTTAATTCAAGCTGAACAAACAAATATATGGGCATGCAACCAAAAATGGTACTATATTTTGACATAGGATAAGTCTATGGCTTTCACCAACCAAACGTTGTGAACCTAGTTTTGGTCAAAAAGCTCTTGGTTCCAGCATTATGTTGTTGATTGCAATGAAATAGAATGTATAGTGCAGTTAGGTTTTAGTAAGAAACGGTTCAAAATTTGCGTTCTGGTGTTGCCGAACTATGTATGTGGAAAACTCAGTAAATCATAAATGAAACTAGGCAATTTTGTTAGTGCTATTTTTATAGATGCTTACTTTTTCTCTTAGCGTTTAAACTTAATATCAGATCCTAGATTCAGTTAGTTTGAGTTTAGATCCCAGGACTCAGGGATTCTGCTAGCACCTACGCGAATAATTTTATACAAAATATTTCGGAAGGAAATCAATCAAATCTCTTTTGCATTTGCTCCCTTCTGTCTTCGAGCTAAAATATTTCTTGTGCGAAGATACTTAGTTTTCGATTACCTTGTGTGGCTTAACACCACAATAGTCCTGGAATTCCTTGAACTCATTGAGCTGGGTGAGAAAGATTTAAATATCAAATTTCCAAACGAGAAGTAATGCATCGAATTTCTTTGTATAAGTTTTGAAAGTATAAGTTCGAAAGTATACTAGGCGAGAAGAAATTTTTATTTTCATATATTTTACATAGTGTTGTATAACCGATCGAAAATCTAGCCGTTATTAATATTATCATAAAACAAGAGTTTTTTTTTTTTTGATTAGTCGGTTATTTCATCAACAATTAACGACAATGTGTTTGCCAACACTTTTCTTTTTAATGCCTGACTTAATTATATCCTAGGTGAAATGTTATTGTTCTGGTACATTTTACTGACTGAGCAATTTTTTATGGTGAGAGTTCCATTGAAGTAAATTCAAAATTATATGGGGGCTAACGAAAGTGTGGCGAATTTTTGGGAAATACTGTGAATTTTTACCTTAGTGAAAAAGAAAGAAAAGTACCAATCGTGGCTACTGCCTAAAAAGGACCAAAATTGAAGAAAAGGGACCAGCGGACCAAATGGGGCCTGGAAAGGACCATTTTTGGTCCAAATGGACCAAAGTGGCAACCGTGAAAGCGAAAAAATTTCTCCACAGAAACTGGTGAGTTTCTTGGTGATGACAGCGTTACCACTTGGGCCAGAATCGCGAATAAAAGAACTGGTAACGATATTCGGTTACATAATGTTCTGGGAACTATTTTACCGGTAACGCTCAGAATCGAGGCGTTAGTATCAACATTTCTACAACAATAAATTAATTTTTGTTTTTGTTGTACAGCTTGAGAAAATTATGAATTGCTGGGCGAATATGTACGTAGATACATATGTACATATTTATGTTTGACTGATCTACCGCTTCTATTTTTAAATAAATTCGTCAAAATTTCTCTATGAATAGTGGAAAACACAGACGCTGGTGAAGAGGATGATGAGCGAATTTCTTTAAATTCGCATTGTACAATAGAAAAACTAAATATTGTGTGATACGGAAGTGCGGAAATATAATGAATGGTATAACTCGGTTAGTTAATTCAATGTTAATTTACTTAAGTATTGTATGCAATTTATTGCATTCATTTGTGGAAGATTGTGAGATGATGGATCAAGTTCATCTTGATGTGTATTCTCATACACTTCCGCTTACATGGGCAAATTTATGTAAATTTCTTTATAAGAAACATTCATATTGATGTATTCACTGAAAATCTTAAGAAATATTTAAGTTATCATAAGAAAACTTGTAAACATGCTGTAAGTGACGAAAACTGCATTAGACCAAAACTGCAGATTTCCTAATTTGATTTCTTTTGAAGGTTTTGGTGAAACAATTTTCCATAAGTTAATTTTATTATGTTTTTTCAGAAGTTTCCCGTTCAGTTTAGGTATTTCAAATTACAGATCAGTGCATAGCTCACATAATTGGTGCTTTCAGGAAACACAACTGTTTATCAGGTGTTGAGTTATAACTTTCTGAACGCACCGTGAAGTATTTTTGATCCACTCAACGCACGGTGGGGTATTTGATCAATCTAGTTGGCCAAAAGTCGATTTTTCAAAATATTCCAATTTTCTTTTAAATATACTCCCTGGCGTTCCTAGATGTCCACTGAATAGTATACATACCCCAAAACCCATCTGCAACGTCAACGGAGCTAACCGCGCACATCTAAAGTTGTATACAAATTTTTTTATTATCTAAACAAAATCTTTTTTTTTTTTTGAACTATGAGGCTGCCGCACATTCAGCTTGATTTGGTGGAGAGCTACTTTATTTACTCTATAAACCAGGTTATTATATCGCTCATTTACTTCAATAGTGTCATAACTCAAAAAACACAATTTTCCAGGAGAGCCATTCGAAGATTTTAACTGCCATATGTTGCGCATATAAAGGCATACTTTCATTTGTATAGGACGTGGTAAATTTTTAGCGGATCACAAAGATTTTTTATACAACATAGATCATGTTATTGGGTACTTTTATATGTTATTAACTCAAAAGTCATGTTTTTGAGTTATGACACTATTGAAGTAAATGAGCGATATGTTTTATTTTATTTGTTTAAAATTCTTTTTGTGCTTCACAGAAATTGTACATCAAGAGACAGCTGTGCGTGCTGTCATGTACTTCCATGTCCACAGTGTTGCGTTGCTTTATTCGACTTAAATACATTCTTGAGTTCCGTTATATGTTCAGTTAGCATTCGTTGGTGTCATGTATTATCAAGTTATAATAGCTCCGTTATTACAATAGCTTATTTTTCAATTGTGCTTAATTCCGTTGTTTTCCGTATAATTATTAATTTCAATTTAATTGTTCAATTTTGTATTCTTGGTACTTTTAAGTGGCACCACGAAAGGTATCAATTAACTCCGTTGGCTTATGTTGCAATTTCGAGAATTGTCTTTTAATTTAATAGGTATTCCGTAAAAGCTTGTTCTTTTTTCTGATTGGCACCACGCCAGTTGTTAATTTTTTTATTTTTAAATATAGATTAATTCTTGTAATTGTTCGAACTTTCAAATAAGATTGTTTTTTTCATGGCACCACGCCAGGTTATATATTATTTGTCTTTAACACTCCATTAAATTGTTTCGTTACACACCAGTTTTTATTTTGCACGAATTTTTGATTCCTATTAGGAATGCAAGAACACCACTCTAACTCCAGGTCAGGGAGGTATCGCATCTCCTAACTCCGCCTAAACGCCCGAGGGAAGCAAAAAAGCCAACCTGAGGCCTATTTTAATTTTCCACTCAACGCAAAAAGCCCGAAAATTGACGTTGAGCCGAGGATGACACCGTACGACAGCTCACGTGAAAAGACAAGACCGAAATGCGCTAAACAAAATCCAGAAATTGTCAGAAACTCAACCATGTACAAAGTTCACACAATGTTCTCAAAGATGATACGTCTGTCACCACCGTCTTGTTAAAGGACTAGCTCTTACAATCCATCATAGCTCTACCACCACCGGTGGCAATTTGTCACCGCCAATGATAAATGCAAGTTTAACTTGCTGGTATTTTTCATATCATAGAACCGGACAGTGATGGGAATCTTTTATTTGTGATTGGTATATTGAACACGCACAAGTAATTTTGTCTGCAAAGATCTCCTAACTTGAAACGAGCTGTTCTTATGTATTTGTATATTCACTACTATCTCGTTAATGGCTTTACCAACTCTCACTCCCAATCTTACTCTTACTTTCACTCCTCCTACATCTGCAGAGCGTTTTTAACACCCAACAAAAAACTGTTGATAACGTCGTATAACTATATTTGACCGATTTTCCGTCAACCTTTTGTCAAACTTGGTTAAGAGACAAACCGATTTCGGCATTGCGCCATCATCAGAGTCATTTGTCTTTCTCGAACGACGGAAAATTATGCCCAATATATATATCAAAGCGTTAAAGCTAAATAAAAGGTTTTCAAAATATTCACTTCTGCGCTTCTTCGACCGTTTCAATTCCCGTTCATAATAATAAAATAAAACAATTAAAAATAATGTTTAGTTAAACGGTTTTAATGAAAACAATACTTACATGAAGTAATAATAATAATAAAAGCTAGAAAATAATTAGGTAGGTCCTAGGTACTAGTCATCACACTCCTTATCAATTTATGACGTTGATCAGACAATTAAATAAAAGCGTCGGGCGCGTGAAATTTCTAAAAATATTAGGCGTAGCATAACCTGATTAAGGTTCAGTTGGTTTTACTTATGACTATCAATGAAATATGACGCGTCCAACGCTTTTATTTAATTGTCTGATCAACGCCATAGATTGATGAGGAGTGTGATGACTAGTACCTAGGACCTACCTAATTATTTTCTAGCTTTTCGCATTATTATTACTTCATGTAAGTATTGTTTTCAATAAAACCGTTTAACTTAAAAAATTTTTTTTAATTATTTTATTTTCAAGTTTTTAGTCTTTATTTAATTGCCTATTATTTCTCATTATATATAGTTCATTTAGTGACTCATTATTACAAGGACTCTTTCCTGACAATTTGTTACAATCTAAGTCCTCAATACATAATCCTTCCAAAGACTTTACTCGACTCTGCGCCACGTATGCTTGTCCCTCCTCCAACTCCAAAATATTTTGATGTCACTTCTACCGGACTGTATGCAATATTTGTTCCAAATATGGGCCAAATCGGGCATCATAGATCGCTTTCTATTCATGTATGTATTATGTGTTCCAAATATGGACCAAATCAAATCGGACCACAAATACGATTTTTGTGAATATCTCGATCCTTGCGCCACCTAGCGGCGATTTTTTTGATAGGTCGCTTTCTATTCTTGTATGTATTATGTGTTCCAAGCATGAGCCAAATCGGACCACAAATACGATTTTTGTGTATATCTCGATCCTTGCGTCACCTAGTGGCTATTTTTTTTCATAAGTCGCTTTTTATTCTTGCATGTATTATGTGTTCCAAATATGAGCCAAATCGGACCACAAATACGATTTTTGTGAATATCTCGATCCTTGCGCCACCTACCGGCGATTTTTTTGATAAGTCGCTTTTTATTCTTGCATGTATTATGTGTTCCAAATATGAGCCAAATCGGACCACAAATACGATTTTTGTGAATATCTCGATCCATGCGCCACCTAGCGGCGATTATTTTCACAGGTCGATTTATATTCTTGCATGTATTATGTGTTCCAAATATGAGCCGAATCGGACCACAAATACGATTTTTGTGAATATCTCGATCCATGCGCCACCTAGCGGCGATTTTTTTCTTATTATTGCATTGTCATAGGGTTCTGAACCATATTCCAAGTTTCAAGCTAGTAGCTTATCGGAAAGTTACGTAAATTTCAATTACAAAATTCGTTCACAACGGCCGTGCGGCCTTCCTGTCAAGTCAAGCTAAATAAAACCGTTTAATAAAGGCGCAGTGGAATAATAAAGCGAGCCGTGAACTCAACGAATCAGTCAAATAGTAATTCATTGATCTCAGTTTAGTTTTCTTGGTATTTGTTTTGAGTGCTCATTTTGCTGTTGCTTTTGCTGCTGCTGCAACAACCTGTTGATTAGATTCAATTGAATTGGTTGACACCAATAATTACAACAACAAAAACAGACAAGTGGCATTACATATTGACGATTGAAGACGTTGTTGGCACGTTTGAGCAGAAATGTGACTTGGAGCAATATCTACTTATCGATACATAGACACAAGTCAATGATAAAGTTCCCATTCCGAGTTATTTGGATGTCAATTGAATTTGTTTCACAGCATCGTCATAGTGTTGTTCTCCATATTCATCTTCATCTTGAGTAACGTAACTAGTTTGCGGTGTTCAATTGCTCTAATCGCCGTAGTGCAAATGTTTCAGGAAGCGTATGGTCTGTTCGTTTGTGGCGTTTCCGCTGGAGTCAAAATAAACTAAAAATATATATAAGTGTTAGCACATGTCGCAAATATTTTTTGTTTTTTCTTATGTAACGTTGTACATAATAAGATATTAAAACAGGTACCATCATCCAATTGAATTATGTAAGTACTCATAATAACCGGAAATTTACTTTCGCATTGAGTTCGAAATTTAATTTGGTGGGAATTTAGCTCATTAGTTTTAAGCTAATACAAGTTAATATGTTCAGCCACTGCCTACTTACAAACTAAGCGCCAAAGCAAGCAACCATAAAAATGGTTATAGATTGAAACGACTATTTTAGAAGCTAACGAGGAATAGATTTGCCAAAGCAACGAAACAAGGAGAATAAATAGGTAAAGTTCCCATGGCATCTGAGTATGTGCTCTATACTGATTTTATTGGTGTTAATTGCATTATTGCAACACTGTGCAACAAATTAATATATCTAAGCAATTCATCGGTTTAAGCTATTTTTCAAACTTTTTCAACCTAAATTAAAAACCTTGCAATACACTACTCTGTTTTCTAATTTTATTGGGTGTAAATTTTAAACCTAATTTAACTATTTGTCTAAAAATTTAAAATTGTTTTAAAACCAAACCCAGAAAGCTTATGAAATCTTAAAATAGGAAGGTGTATACTTTTCTGGTTTACTAACAAAACCCAAAGTTTAAGTATTGCTGAAAAATTATAAATTAAAAATAGCGTTTATGAAAAGTATTGCAAGTTATAATTAATTAGTATTTTTTTAATTCACAATTGGTATGACTTTCAAAGCATCCAACGACTTTCAGAATACATAGAAAGAAACTGCGCGAATTGCCATTTCGTATAAAATTTAAAATCGCACAATTTTCAGACTTTCTCTGTTTGTTATACTTCACCGATTTAAATTCTTTACGAACTGTGAAAAGCAATTAAAATCTTAGATAATTGGCTCTTTTTAACAAAAATTATTAAGTTGCGACCTTTTCTTTCGTATAAGTCGATATGCCCAACTGTGTACACAAAAATAGTAGCGCAAAATATTTAAATATTTTATTAGCTATTTGTTTGTCCTTATCGAAATGCAAACTATATAAACCAATTTTAAAAACTTTTTCGAAAACATTTGACAGTTAATAAAGTTTTTGAAAATCTTCATGCAAATTTAATTAGCTTGCTAAAGCCCCTTAAACTATATTTCCATGCAGGAATATAGCCGCAATGTTAATTCTATAAACAAATAAATTATGCTTAGCCCGTAACTGAAGTTTCTATAAACATTCCTCATTTGCGAGATATTTACTTTATCGTCGCTCTCTTGCGTGAAACATGAATGTGGGAAATCAAACCTTTTCTGCTTGGTACTCGAGGGTTTTGTATAAGATATCGATCATTCTATGGATAACCCAGTGAACTCCTTAAAATAAATTCGAAAAAATGCATGTTACTGCTTCTGACAAGGGGAAGATGATATATAAAAATTCTTCATTAATTTAAAACAAAGTTATATTTCCGGAAATTCTAAAAAAAACATCTACACAACATTGTTAAGAATCAACAAATCTCCAAATTCAATTAATTTATGTCACTGCTGCTGAAAATACAATATTTGCTTAATAACTTTCTTATTAACTTTTGATTTGACAAATGCAATAGAATCTTAAATGAGGCAGCACTCAACAAGTATCAAAATCAAAAGCCTCATAAAAGCTGACAAATTGACTAATTATCAACACAAACAAACAACCATACAAATTAACATCCCCACAATATTAGATAAAAAGGTACTTAAATAGAACCAACCTAAAACACGCGTACGCACTCTAAAATAATAATGCCAAACAACCGCAGGAGTTTATATAAACATACATACGTACATACATATTTGTGACGGTGAAATGTCAAATGGGCGATATTAACCAACAAAATGATGCTGTTAATACCCAAAGCTTCAAGCTTAAATATGTTTAGACATTAGCTATATGAGTAGCTGTAAATATACATTTAAACGTAAAATAAAAACAAGTAAGGAAGGCTAAGTTCGGGTGTAACCGAACAATACATACTCAGCTGATAGCTTTGGAGACAAAATAAGGGAAAATCACCATTTAGCAAAATTAACCTAGGGTAACCCTGGAATGTGTTTGTATGACATGGGTTTCAAATGGAAGGTATTAAAGAGTATTTTAAAAGGGAGTGGGTCATAGTTTTATAGGTGGACGCCTTTTCGAGATATCGCCATAAAGGTGGACCAGGCGTGACTCTATAATGTGTTTGTACGATATGGGTATAAAACTAAAGGTATTAATGAAGGTTTTGAAAGGGAGTGGCCCTTAGTTGTATATGTGAAGGCCTCAATAAACCAATCCAATCAACATGTTTCATCCCTTTTTCCGTATTTGGCATAGAATTATGACATTTTTTTCATTTTTCGAAATTTTCGATATCGAAAAAGTGGGCGTGGTAATAGTCGGATTTCGCCCACTTTCAGGACCAAGATAAAGTGAGTTCAGATAAGTACGTGAACTAAGTTTAGTAAAGATATATGGATTTTTGCTCAAGTTATCGTGTTAACGGCCGAGCGGAAGGTCATACTGTCGACTGTGTATAAAAACTGGGTGTGGCTTCAACCGATTTTGCCCATTTTCGCAGAAAACTGTTATCGTCATAGAATCTTTGCCCTTACCAAAGTTCATAAGGATTGGTAAATTTTTGTTCGACTTATGGCATTAAAAGCATTCTAGCCAAATTAAATGAAAAAGGGCAGAGACACGCCCATTTTGAAATTTTCTTTTATTTTTTTATTTTGTTGCACTATATCATTACTGGAGTTGAATGTTGACATAATTTACTTATACTGTAAAAATTTTTAATTTTTTCTTAAAATTTGACTTAAAATTTTTTCTTTTTAAGTGGGCGTGTTCTCCATCCGATTGTGGTAGTTTTTATTAAGCACACATATAGTGATAGGAGTAATGTTCCTGCCAAATTTCATCATGATATCTTCAACGACTGCCAAATTACAGCTTGCAAAACTTTGAAATTACCTTCTTTTAAGAGTGGGCGGTGCCACGCCCATTGTCCAAAATTTTACTAATTTCGATTCTGCGTCATAAGTTCAACCCACCTACCAAGTTTCATCGGTTTATGCCACTTTGGTAATGAATTATCGCACTTTTTCGATTTTTCGAAATTTTCGATATCGAAAAAGTGGGCGTGGTTATAGTCCGATATCGTTTATTTTAAATAGCGATCTGAGGTGAGTGCCCAGGAACCTACATACCAAATTTCATCAACATATCTCAAAATTTACTCAAGTTATCGTGATAACGGACAGACGGACGGACGGACGGACGAACGGACATGACTCAATCAAATTTTTTTTCGATACTGATGATTTTGATATATAGAAGTCTATATCTATCTCGATTCCTTTATACCTGTACAACCAACCTTTTTCCAATCAAAGTTAATATACTCTGTGAGCTCTGCTCAACTGAGTATAATAAATGTAAGGCGGGATAACCTCCGAAGTGATTTTAGGCCGAGCTTCTCTTCCAATTTGTGTCGTGCTCCTTGTAATTGTTTCTACAAATTGGCAGGACAGGAACTACTGGAACGACTCCGTACGGCATCTGTAAGGCAGATGTACTTTCACTGAAAAGCTTTCCATGCAGAAATACAGTCGAAGTGCTTGCCAAATCACTATCGAGGGGCGACCCCCCTTAGAAAGATTGTCTTCTAATTGAAAATACTCGTTTCTAATATTTTGATGATGCTTTGCCCGTGGTGTGAACGCAGGATCTTCGGTGTGGTGGGCGGAGCACGTTACCATCACACCACGCCAGCCGACGTTATTGTAAAATTATGTTTGCTCATTTATAAATGGCCTAAAGTGAGTTTGAATAGCTAAACAGCAGTTTTTATGTATGCATGTGTGTGTGTGTATTTACAACGCCTAAAAGCGCACAACTTTATTCACCCAAAACGGAATTGCTACATAAACATTACTTTTCCTTTCGAAAATTGTACTTCAAAAACAAATAAAACCCAAAATGCCAAACAAATACATAATACTTTGCTATGCAAGTGAAACCAAAATCAAAAGGAGCAAAAATCTTTTTTACAGCAAACGAAATATTACAATACAAACCTTTATTATGGTCGCACACTTTGCCTTTTAACAGTACATTATATGAGTACATATTTGAAATAAGTATGTATTTACATGTACGCCTTATTTTAGGCTACCTCGTCCTCGCTTCGCTGAAAAAGTCATTGAGAAAAACAAGCTTTGACTTTGACCTGCAGCAATGTGACTTTTCTCACCACAAATGTTTTTGCTGGTTTTGTTGATTTATCAAATTGACTTGATTTGAATTCCGTTACGTCGAGTTACAAACACCAACCAGCATATCTATTCGAAAGAACACCCCATTACAAACATACATATGTGCAGAAATACATATACATTAAGCCCGGTTTTTCAGTACAAGTTCAACTCAGTTTTCAGTTAAACTACGCTTAAACTTATTCTGCAGTTTTTCAGTATACTTTAACTGAAGTTTAAGCTAAGCTTAGCCGGTCGATTGGGCAGGGTTAAACTCTAGTTAACCTATCAGTTATTTGCGTTCGTTCGATATGGCGTCGAATATACCCAACAGGCATTTGGGCTTGAGTACCATTAGAGCTCATGTTGATAACTAAGCATACTT
Source organism: Eurosta solidaginis (assembly GCF_040869045.1). Classification (NCBI taxonomy): domain Eukaryota; kingdom Metazoa; phylum Arthropoda; class Insecta; order Diptera; family Tephritidae; genus Eurosta; species Eurosta solidaginis. Next base: position 6,711,134 of record NC_090319.1, read on the forward strand.
CTAAAATCTCAAGAGTTGTTTCGAAACAGCAAAAAATGCTATTACTTAAGTAAAATTCCATACCACAGTATTTTCACGAAAATAAAATAAAATATATATAATTTATTTTCGATTAATTACGCTTTATTACTGCTATGAACCAGATGTTAATTTCTCACAATAAACAGCTGCTGGTGTTGGTGGTACCACCTTGGAGATTTTTTTTCAACTCCACCTCAACTCAATATCCAGTGTAGTACACTTCATTTGAGAACTGTATATTTCTAAAAATCTCTCGAAAGTTAGATAGTAATTTGAAAATATTAATGACGTTGGAGATCAACTCTAAAACTCTTAATTTTACAAAATAACTCAAAGGTTGGTAGTGATTGGAGAATGAAGTTGGATATCACCTCCGGAAATAGATATATACATATTTCGCTGGAGAAATTATTTTCCATGTTTGTTGGGTAAACAAAATCCAGCTTTTGCCGTATTTACAAATTATCTAGATAAAAGGCGGTCCTAAAGTGTGACTGAAAGAAAAACTGCTGAGTGATTTAACTGGTGTTTAAATTTGACTAGAGTTTAAGCAAATTTAGTTTGAGCTTAACTTAACCAACTACTGAAAAACCGTGCCTTAGTGTCATAGTTGAGCACAGTGCACAAAATTTTAGCTCACAAAGCATTCCATTACCATTTAGAACTAATTTTCTTTAAGAATATGGAGCGATTTGCACAAACGTTATCATAGTACAATTTTTTCCTAAAACTAAGAACTTATAAATCGTAGCCCTCTTTACAGAAACATGAATGTGTCAGAATTAAAATGTTGAGAAATCAAGCATTAACGTTTGCTGTTTTAAAAAAAAGTCTATACATTTTTCCACGCTCACTTTATTTAGACCGTAAAACGTGTGGGTTACTTTTACGCTTGGTCCTCGGAGGTGTAATATAATAGTGTAACGAATTTACTGCAAATGCTCTTATTTGCAATCTACTGCCAACGTTCGTATCGCTAAACTGTTGAATAAATAACTCCAATTTGTAATAATGCAAAATGGCCTTTATCAAAGTACTTCACAATAACAAACTGTGCAACGAATAGCTTGCTGAATAACCACACTGATTGATAGCTCAATGAAACTCTACTACTCAAAATAACACTGCTATTGCTCGCTAGATATCGTCTTAATCAAACTGCTTGACAACTCAAATCAAACTGAATTACTTCTTACTCGCCTGCTCCGCTTTTATAGTTTACGCTGCATACTTCTAGGCTCTTCGATTTCCAGAAGTTACTAGTTAGTTCGGCTACAAAATTGCCAGCCACAACTACGTGCACAAATTATTGCTCTCTCTTGTGACAACTCAGATAAGATATATGCATGTGTTTGTGCATTGACGCTCCGCTGCTCGTATACGTACATATGTGTAGACGCAATTAGTTATTCGTTTATGTAGATACATAATGATTGAATTATTTATGTGAATGTTTGTAGTTTACAGTCTCTCGCGCATACATAGGCGTATAAGTAAATGCATCTGTGTGTGACATCTTTCGGCTGCCTTATATATGTGTATACATGATTTGATTATTGACGTAAATACTGCTTATCGTGGCCTTGGCATCGCCTTAGTGATGGTATAACTTAGTGCTGTTAATATCCGTGACACTGCCCTCCACCTAAGTCTGATCGTCCCGATCAGACAAATCTCCCGATCTAAACGCTGCTAATCTCTCCAAATGAACCACTTTCATTTTGGTTCGTGGTTTGGTAGTGGTTTGTATGCGGTACACTACATCGTTGATCCGTTTTACAACTTTGTATGGGCCATCCCAGTTACACTGCAATTTCGGGGACAAACCTTTTTTCCGTTGTGGGTTGTATAGCAGCACCAAATCTCCTTCCTGAAACCCTTCCGAATTAATTGCTTTATCGTACCTCGCTTTCATCTTGTCACTCATAATCTTTGCTCGTTGCCTTACCAGATCGTGTATCTCTCTCAGCTCTTCTTCCAAGACACCAGTGGATTTCTTGACATTCCTCTCCGCATCGGCATCTATCCCATACTTCAAATCAACTGGCAGTCGAAGGTCATTGCCAAAAATTACCTTTGCGGGAGTTTGGCCCGTTGTGTCATGTACTGCCGATCGGTAGGCCATTAAGAATAATGATATGTGTGTATCCCAGTCCTTATGGTACTTGTCTACAACTTTCCTTAAATGCTCCTCCAATGTTCTATTGAAGCGTTCCACCATACCATCGGACTGAGGATGCAATGCAGTTGTCCGTGTTTTTCGAATGCCCAACTTCTTGCACATTTCTTGGAACACAGCTGATTCAAAATTCCTGCCTTGGTCAGAATGTAACTCCATTGGTACACCATACCTTGCAACCCATTCGTTTTTAACCACTTCTGCTACTGTTTCTGCTTCTTGGTTTGGGATTGGGTATACCTCTGGCCATTTACTGAAATAATCCATAACCACCAGTACGTATTTGTTTCCGCGGTTGCTAGTAGGAAATGGACCTGCGACATCCATGGCGATCCTTTCAAATGGTGCACCTGAAATATACTGCTTCATCTGGCCATGACTTCGGGTTTTGGGCCCTTTCGCTCTGTTGCATACCTCGCAGTTGGCAATCCACTCGGTGACCGACTGACGGCAACCAACCCAATAGAATCTCTGCTTAATTTTTTCGAGTGTCTTCGTGATTCCAAGATGACCTCCACTTGGACCATTGTGCAGCTCGCTGAGCACGTCAGGAATCCTCTTCCTGGGAACAACTATCAGTTTCTTCTTGCATTGACCATCCTCACTCTCCCATACTCGATGCAAGCAACCGGATATCAATTCTAAACTGTTCCACTGTGCCCAATATGACTTCGCAATCGGACTCTCTGCTGACATCTCCTCTCTGCTTGGTCTTTCGTTTCGTTCGAGCCCTTGCATAACATGTGACAGATCTGTATCTTCTAGCTGACACTTTCTTAGTTGTTCCTTGTCCCATTCATCCGTACACGTTATAGTCATTAGCCGGACATCTATAATGTCTTCTTTAGCCTCGGCCTTTGAGCAGTGCTTGCATTCCAGACTACATGGTCTTCGTGACATTGCATCAGCATTTCCATGGGTACTACCTTTTCGATGCTCAATGGAAAAGTCATAGCTTTGTAGTCGCTCGATCCACCGTGCCAATTGTCCTTCCGGATTACGGAACTGCAGAAGCCATTTCAACGCTGCGTGATCTGTCCTGGCACGGAATCGCTGGCCGTAGAGGTATTTGTGAAAATGTTTAATGCACTCTACCAATGCCAACAGCTCTCTCCGTGTAACGCAATAGTTCCCCTCTGGTTTTCCAATTGAACGGCTGTAATATGCAACTACCTTCTCTTGTCCATCGACCAGTTGTGATAAAACGCCTCCTATAGCATATCCGCTCGCATCTGTATCTAGAATAAACGTTGCTCCTGGAATCGGGTATGCCAACATTGGGGCAGTGCACAACCGCTCTTTCAATGTTTGGAAAGCTACTTCTTGGTCCTTCTTCCATTCAAAAGCTTTATTTTTCCTTGTTAGCTCGTGGAGACTATGGGCTACGCTGGCAAAATTTGGTACAAATCGGCGGTAATATGTGCACAGCCCAAGGAAACTTCTCAATTCATGCAGATTCTGTGGTCTTGGCCAATCCTTTACTGCCTCTATCTTTTCATTCGCTGTACAGACACCTTCTGTCGTTACCTTGTGGCCCAAATAATTTACTTCCTTTTTAAACAGCGTACACTTTTTGGGACTTAACTTCAGACCAGCGCCAGCTATTCTCTGGAAAACTTCCTCCAAGTTTTTAAGATGTTCATCAAAACTCTTGCCCAATACGATGTTGTCGTCCAGGTACACCAAGCATGTTTTCCAATGTAGTCCTTTCAGTACCTGGTCCATGAGTCTCTCAAAAGTAGCTGGTGCATTGCAAAGTCCAAAAGGCATCACTGTAAATTGCCAAAGACCATCACCGACACTGAAGGCTGTTTTCTCTTTATCTTCCTCCTTCACCTCAACTTGCCAGTAGCCACTTTTCAAGTCCAGTGTGGAAAACCATTTCGTACCAGATAGCGAGTCCAGAGTGTCGTCAATTCTTGGTAACGGGTAGCTATCCTTTTTCGTAACGTCACTCAACTTTCGGTAGTACACGCAAAACCTCATTTTTCCATCCTTCTTCTTTACAAGTACTACCGGTGAGCTCCATGGACTAGCTGATGGTTCGATGACGCCACTGTCACTCATTTCTTGTATGATTTGACTCACAACTTCCCGCTTCGCCAGTGGAACACTACGTGGAGCTTGACGGATCGGCCTCGCATCTCCAGTGTCAATTTGATGTTTCACAACATTGGTGCGGCCTGGTTTGGAACCATCCTGGTCAAATATGTTCGCGTATTTTATGAGCAGTTGTTTTGCCTTACTCTGATAGGCTTCCTCTAGCCCATGCGTCCATGCCGTGATATCATTTGAAAGATCAGTATTACTAGATGAATCGTATTCCTGGAGCTGTTCACAGTTAATAACTACTTCGGCCTCTTGGCATCTTCCCAAAATAGCTCCTTTTGTCAAATTGAATGGTGACTTGAACTCATTGAGTACTCTTACCGGAATACGTCCATCTTGTTTTGTCATAGCCAGGGTTTTTCCTACAAGTATGTTCAGTGCTGATTTATTTGCTGCTTCGACAACCCACAATTTGTTTGTCCCACAATCTCCATCTACCTTTGCCCAGATGACTGCTTCTGATTTTGGTGGTATTTGCTGACTCTCTTCCACCAGCACTCGTTTACTGCTGTAGCCTCTCTCGTAGCCGAAATTAAGTGGCACATCCATGTTCTTATATCGCATCGTCTTGCTTTGCATATCGATCTTGATGCCTTGGTTGATTAAGAAGTCCACTCCAATTATGATTTCATCAACAATACCTGCCACTATAAAATTGTGAAGTACCGTGACGTTCCCAATTGCTACTTCACATTCTACTTCTCCAATTACCTGGGTGTCCTCTCCCGTGGCTGTACGTAATCTTGCTCCAAGCAATGGCCTTATCTTCTTGTTGACTAAATCTGATCGAATGATGGAATGGGATGCACCCGTATCTACAGTCAGTAAACGTTCCTTTCCATCCACATGTCCTCCGACAGTAAGATTGCTTGACCTTCTTCCAATTTGCGAGATAGAGATTATGGGGCATTCAATTGAGGGAGCCAGCTGTCGCCCCTTGCGGCTGACTCGCTTTAGTTTAACGATTGAGTGGATTTGGAGATTTGCTCGTCTCCTTCAGCTCTGCGTTTAGGGCCACCCACATTGTTGGAACTATTGGAATTGCTACTGCAATGACGTGCAATGTGACCTGGGTTACCGCACTTGAAACATTTCATAACTCCGGCATTTTTCTGTTGTGATCCCTTCAGAGCTTCCAAAATTGTATCTACCCACTCCGGCCTTTCTACTTCCACACGATGAGCTTTGTATGCTGGTTTACTCAATAATGACGCCGTTTCCTGAGTCAATGCATGGGATACCGTTTCAGAAAATGTTTGCTTTGGGTTCGCGTATGTGGCTCGCTTCGTTTCGACGTCCCGTATGCCATTTATAAAGCTCTGAATCTTCACTCTTTCCGTGTATTCCACGGGTGCATCCGCATTTGCAAGATGAGCCAATCTTTCAATGTCCGAAGCAAACTCCTGCAAAGTCTCGTTAGCTTTTTGGTAGCGGTTTTGCAATTCTATTTGAAATATCTGTTTCCTGTGTTCGCTTCCGTATCGCCGTTCTACAGCAGCCATCAATGCGTCATAACTGTTCCGTTCGTACTCTGGAATAGTCTGTAAGATTTCCGCGGCAGGCCCTTTCAGTGCCACGAACAGAGCTGCAACTTTATCTTCAGCATTCCATTGGTTCACTGCTGCGGTCTTCTCAAACTGTAGCTTAAAGACCTGAAAAGGAACAGAACCGTCAAAGGATGGTGTCTTTACCTTTGGATTACTCGTTGAAACTGCTGGGCGATTTAGTTGCAACTGCTCGATACGTCCCCTCAAAGCATCCACCTCGGCCTCGATTTTTTCTTCAAACTGTAAAATTTTTGTATCTTGCGCCTCCAACTTCGAGGAAATTCGTCCTTCTTGCTCTTCCAGTTGAGCAGAGATCTGCGATGATATCTGTGCTGAAATTTGCGCCGACATTTCGGATATCCGTGTTTCTTGTGCTTCTATCTTCGATGTTATTTCTGACGACATTTCTGCAATATGTGTCTCCTGTGATTCCATCTTGGATGCCATATATGTTTTCTGTTCTTCCAGTTGAGTTTCCATCTTGGATGTTATACGTGTCTCCTGTGATTCCATCTTGGATGCCATATATGTTTTCTGTTCTTCCAGTTGAGTTTCCATCTTGGATGTTATATGTGTCTCCTGTGATTCCATCTTGGATGCCATATATGTTTTCTGTTCTTCCAGTTGAGTTTCCATCTTGGATGTTATACGTGTCTCCTGTGATTCCAGTTGAGATGCCATTGTCGATGTTTGAGCAGATATTGCAGCCAAAATCATGTTCAAGTCTGTGCTCGTAACTGTCTGCGTAACTGTCTCTTCCATTTTTGTTATTTCCTCGCCATCAAGATGAAAGTCATACTCTTCCACGTCAATTCCTTCTACTTCCATTGCCTCCCGTAGCCGTGCCTGAAGTTCAAGTTTAACGCCGCTTGTATTCAATCCACGGCTCTCCAACTCCCTCTTCAGTTGCTGGATCTTCAATTCACTGAACTTTGCCATGTCCTTGTTGTCCTCTGGAATTTATTCAACAATTCCTCTTCTGACACCAATTGTAACGAATTTACTGCAAATGCTCTTATTTGCAATCTACTGCCAACGTTCGTATCGCTAAACTGTTGAATAAATAACTCCAATTTGTAATAATGCAAAATGGCCTTTATTAAAGTACTTCACAATAACAAACTGTGCAACGAATAGCTTGCTGAATAACCACACTGATTGATAGCTCAATGAAACTCTACTACTCAAAATAACACTGCTATTGCTCGCTAGATATCGTCTTAATCAAACTGCTTGACAACTCAAATCAAACTGAATTACTTCTTACTCGCCTGCTCCGCTTTTATAGTTTACGCTGCATACTTCTAGGCTCTTCGATTTCCAGAAGTTACTAGTTAGTTCGGCTACAAAATTGCCAGCCACAACTACGTGCACAAATTATTGCTCTCTCTTGTGACAACTCAGATAAGATATATGCATGTGTTTGTGCATTGACGCTCCGCTGCTCGTATACGTACATATGTGTAGACGCAATTAGTTATTCGTTTATGTAGATACATAATGATTGAATTATTTATGTGAATGTTTGTAGTTTACAGTCTCTCGCGCATACATAGGCGTATAAGTAAATGCATCTGTGTGTGACATCTTTCGGCTGCCTTATATATGTGTATACATGATTTGATTATTGACGTAAATACTGCTTATCGTGGCCTTGGCATCGCCTTAGTGATGGTATAACTTAGTGCTGTTAATATCCGTGACAATAGAGAATATTCTTGGTTAACCCCGTGGGCACTTTACTCAAAATCGAAAGAACAAGTGAAAGTTTTTTCGATTTTGATCAGTGAAGTGGATATTTGTTCGGTTTTTTATGCTTAATATTATTCAACTGCAAAAGGAGAAATATTTAGTGCATTGCGCCCATTTATGATGAGTGCCCACCATAAAATAACTTATAAGCATATTAGCAAAAATGCACATGGCAGCAGCAAAAAAGCAATGCGTTAGATATCCACAAAATAATCTGTTCTATATAGATGGAGAAATGAAAATTAAAAAAAGACAAGTACGGAAGTCTAAGTGCGGGCGAAACCGAGCATTACATACCCAAAGCATTTGACTATGATTGATTATGGTCTTTAATTGATTATGTTAATTTACGAAGGTGAACATATAAAAGCAAGGACAGTCTTCATGCCAAATATTCAATGGCTTTATACGGATATTTTCCGTCATACCACATAACCGGTTTCGTCACATTATCGATCTTTGTTAATAAATTATCGCATTTTTAATATTTTGCGAGATTTCGATATCGATTCCATTAATTTTCACAGTGCATATATATAACAGTTAGAACAACCTCCGTACCAAGCTTAAAGATATCTTCGATGGCTTTTGATTTACGGCTTAAAATTTGTTTAAAACTCAAAAACTGAATTTCGTAAATGCCCCGTGCAGACGAGTGCTTTTCATTGCAATACTGTCAATCTTTTTTTATAAGAACTTTGATCCAAGTGCTATCTAAAAAATTTAAATCTTATGGCGAATAGTGAATAAAGGAATAGCAATAATAAGGCAACACTTAGGGACCAATTGCAAAGCGAGCAGCGGGACATTCATATGGCTGAGTGGATAAAGGTATCTGCCGATTTCAATACTCAGCTCCCGTGAAGTTAGCTCATGAAGAAGCGAAATTCAGAAACATGTCCTAGTAACCATCGCCGTTCGTAAACTTTGTAATTTTTCTCTAATATCAATAAAACAAATTTAGTTTAATTTTTATTTATTTTTTTTCAAATATTATTAGCAATAGACCGAATATAAAGCGCACGATATTTTGTTGGATTGATTTAAGTAGGTACATTTTTTAAATATTTTGTCAAACAAAAGAATAAAACAATAATAATAACAAAATATGCAAAATACTCGTATGCGTTCATACTTGAAGAAACTACATGTTTTATACCCAATGCATATTCTAGCAACAATCGCATTTAAACATTTTTAAAACGGTAATTTATTATTATAGGAATGGTAGGATATCTTATGCCGCCCGCTACAAACTGTCCCAGAAGGTCGGTTAACTGATGCCATGTGCTTTACTAAGACGTCGTTGCATATTCTTAGTTACGCTATGCATTACTATAAAGGTGAACAAGTTATAACCTTCACTGACTTGGACCTCAATCTTGACTTTAAATCATCTAGTTAATACTGTGTAAATAATTCAATGACCATTTTACCACGTAAGTAAGATCTATTTTGGAATATGCTCCTGGCAATCACGAAAATCCATACTGCTTGGATCCGCCTCTATTCCGATAAAATAAATTATCTTATAACTTTAACTTCACAGTTAATTTACTCGCATACTTAACTTATACCGTGCTGAAATCAAACTGGACTGCGCTGCTTTTATACTTTAAGTTCGCCTCGTTCGTCCTTTTTATCACAGGGTCTAGATTTTTCGCGAACAGCCGTCTCGAATTATTGCTTATTTATTTATCGGATCTGTATCTCATAGTTGCTTGGCTACGTAGATATATATCTGTAGTTTATGTAATATGCGCTCTATATTGCTGAGCACATGTGTGTGAAGTATTATCTGTTGCCTTCCATGTATGTGAGTGAATATTGCTTGCTGTAAATATTGTCCAGCACTCATTTCTAACTGCATAGTGACTAGATTATCCACCTGTTCTGTTCGAAAACAGGTTTGCCTACATTTTAAGAAGTGAGCTTTACTAGGTATACATTACAGGGAACACTTTTTAGAGATAAATTTATGTGTTCTCAAAATATACTTTCATTATCCGTGTAGTGCGTTGGGTATAAAAAACCAAAGGTTTTCGAAACGAATATGATTGAAGAATATAAATAACTTGTATGTATGTAAATTTATAAATATATTTCGCAAATTAAGAAGTTCATTCTAGCTTACACAAGCACATGGAATCCTCAGGCATATTTTTCAAAGAAATTCACTCGAATATTTATTGACTCAATGTCATGAACTACATATTTATATATACAACACATATGTATGTATGCATGTGCAAGCAATTGGAATCGCTTGTTGCCAATTACTTGAGGATATTTAACCCAAATATTGATTGGCAAACGTGTTGCTTTTGAATTTCGAAAAAATTTTATAAATTTGTTTATATCACTAAAGCAAATGCAATGTTTCTTTAAAAAAAATGATAATGTTGTGGCGAATATTAGCATAACTATGACGTTAGGAAGCAGCCACACTTATGTACATGTACAGATTAAAGCAAGCAGCCACACTTATGTACAAGCCGACGAAGAATATTCCACATACCATAATATCCAGCGGCTTGAAGCAAAGAGATTATTTCACATACACATATGTAGTCATCAGATAAGAGCAGAAGTTGTTACTCACACATACACACGCATATAGCCAAATAAACAAGTATGAGATACAACTGTTTCAGAAGGCAAGTTCGTGAAAACTCTAGTCCTTAGGATAAATATGCGAAGGAGGCAATAGGGAGTATAAAAGCAAAGCGTGCTGAGGAATAACTAACCAGTTTGATTGAAACACGATACTAGTGAAGGGGGATGTGTGGAATAATGGTATAAGTCGAGTTACATAGTTTTTCCATAAATCAACAAAATAAAAAGAGCACGATTACATTCACATATATATTTAACAAAGATATTAGCTTCATTTATGGAAAAACGGTATAACTCTCTAATAAAATTTTGCAGTAGTGAAGCATCGAAATGGTATGAAAATATATTCAATTTCGTAGATCAGAAAGAACTGAAAAATAAAAGAATTGAAGTGGTTTCAAAAACGACTAAGCAGACAGAGATCTCCATTGTTAAAAATAGAAAAAATTTAAAAATGATAAAAGTAGTAAAAAACAAGTAAGGAAGGCTAAGTTCGGGTGTAACCGAATATTACATACTCAGCTGAGAGCTTTGGGGACAAAATAAGGGAAAATCACCATGTAGGAAAATGAAGCTAGGGAAACCCTGGAATGTGTTTGTATGAGATGGGTAATAAATGGAAGGTATTAAAGAGTATTTTAAAAGGGAGTGGGCCATAGTTCTATAGGTGGACGCCATTTCGGAATATCGCCATGAAGGTGGACCAGGGGTGGCTCTAGAATGTGCTTGTACGATATGGGAATCAAATGAAAGGTGTTAATGAGTATTTTTAAAGGTAGTGGGCCTTAGTTCAAAAGGTTGACGCCTTTTCGAGATATCGCCATAAAGGTGGACCAGGGGTGACTCTAGAATGTGTTTGTACGATATGGGAATCAAATGAAAGGTGTTAATGAGTATTTTAAAAGGGGGTGGGCCTTAGTTCTATAGGTGGAAGCCTTTTCGAGATATCGCCATAAAGGTGGACCAGGGGAGACTCTAGAATTTGTTTGTACGATAGGGGTATCAAATGAAAGGTGTTAATGAGTATTTTTAAAGGGAGTGGGCCCTAGTTCTATAGGTGGACGCCTTATCGAGATATCGCCATAAAGGTGGACCAGGGGTGACTCTAGAATGTGTTTGCACGATATGGGTATCAAATTAAAGATATTAATGAGGGGTTAAAAGGGAGTGGCTCTTAATTGTATATGTGAAGGCGTTTTCGAGATATCGACCAAAATGTGCACCAGGGTGACCCAGAACATCATCTGTCGGGTACCGCTAATTTATTTATATATATAATACCACGAACAGTATTCCTGCCAAGATTCCAAGGGCTTTTGGTTTCGCCCTGCAGAACTTATTCATTTTATTCTACTTACTATGGAATGTGTCACACCCATTTTACAAAGTTTTTTCTTAAGTTATATTATGCGTCAATAAACCAATCCAATTACAGTGTTTCATCTCTTTTTTCATATTTGGTACAGAATTATGGCATTTTTTTCATTTTTCGTAATTTTCGATATTGAAAAAGTGGGCGTGATCATAGTCGGATTTCGGCCATTTTTTATACCAATACAAAGTGAGTTCAGATTAGTACACGTACTAGTAAAGATATATTGATTTTTGCTCAAGTTATCGTGTTAACGGCCGAGCGGAAGGACAGTCGGACGACTGTGTATAAAATCTGGGCGTGGCTTCAACCGATTTCGCCCATTTTCACAGAAAACAGTTAACGTCATCAAATCTATGCCCCTACCAAATTTCAAAAGGATTGGTAAATTTTTGTTCGATTTATGGCATTAAAAGTATTCTAGACGAATTAAATGAAAAATTGAAATTTTATTTTAGTTTTGTATTTTGTTGCACCATATCATTACTTGAGTTGAGTGTTGACATAATTTAGATATATACTGTAAAGATATTCAATTTTTTGTTAAAATTTGACTTAAAAAAAAAAATTTTTTTAAAGTTGGCGTGTTCGTAATCCGATTTTGCTAAGTTTTCCTTTGCACACATATAGTAATAGGGGTAATATTCCTGCCAAATTTCATCATGATATCTTCAACGACTGCCAAATTACAGCTTGCAAAACTTTAAAATTACCTTCTTTTAAAAGTGAGCGGTGCCAGGCCTATTGTCCAAAATTTTACTAATTTTCTATTCTGTGTTATAAGGTCAACCCACCTACCAAGTTTCATCGCTTCAGCCGTCTTTGGTAATGAATTATCGCACATTTTTGGTTTTTCGAAATTTTCGATATCGAAAAAGTGGGCGTGGTTATTTTCCGATTTCGTTCATTTTAAATAGCGATCTGAGATGGGTACCCAGGAACCTACGTACCAAATTGTATCAAGATACCTCAAAATTTACTCAAGATATCGTGTTTACGGCAGACGGACGGATGGACGGACATGGCTAAATGAATTTCTTTATCCGCCCAGATCATTTTGATATATAGAAGTCTATATATATCTCGATTAGTTTATGCCGTTACGGATTACCGTTATGCGAACAGAGTTAATAAACTCTGTGAGCTCTGCTCAGCTGAGTATAACAAACGGAAATAACAAATAGTTATAAGCACATCTAAATAATAGAATATAATGTATTTAACACGGCCATAACCGTTTAGAGGGTTAAGCGCTAATTAAGTAAGTAAGTAATGTATTTAACAATGGTTATTAATGTATCTACTATTTTGTTTAATAAAGTATCTCAATCAAAATATTTGATATTCGATCTATGGAATAACGGTATAACTCAAAAAAAAAAAATCATCCATTTTCTAATAAAATTATGTACATATAAAATTTGTTACTTTTTCTTATCAAAGAATCATACTATCTAAAATCCTACCAAGTAGGATTATTATAAATTTATTTTTACCTGCATTGTTAAGTTTTTTTCACTTTTCTCAAAAGGTTGATTCTTGAGTTACACCGTTATTCCACACATCCCCTCAATTGTGAAGTACTACCCCCAAAGTAGTCTAAATAAAGACAATTTTACAAAACCAAATATTGGAGTTATTTATTCTACAGTACAGCGATTCGAACGGTAGCAGAAGGTGCATAATTATCAGGAACTCTCCAAAATTCGTTGCAATATTTGGGAGTAAGCTCGCACACGTTTCAGTGGAAAATTTTTTAATAACTACGCTTAGATCACTTTTATATTAAGTAAATATATGATTCCTATTGCAAAGATTCTATTATACCTTTTCTACCTTATATTATTTTGCAACCTTGGTAGTTAATCTTTGCCTCCAACATTAAAATGAATAGAACTTATTTAGCAGATTTTAAGTTACTCGCGTATGAGAATCGGTCAGTAATTTATTTCAAAAATGTTTGCTAGCACTGCTCTGAAATAAATCAAAAGTTCATTGATTTCAAATTAATAAAGATTAAGGCCATAATAATAAATTTGTTCACTCAGCAAACTTAATGTCGCAAACATATACACACAAAATTTGCTTAAGTGGTTAACTTTTTTAGTAGCCACTAGGTTGTTTTGTCTGATTCTTTAATAGCGTATGCTACTTGTAGATCCAGTTTCTCTAATGACTGTTAAAATTGAGCAACTGCCAGTAGGAAGGTTCGCCTTCCACACAAAATCTCACGTAATAGACTGAAGCTAATCTGGTTCGCCGGTGCCCAAACATGGCCGTATCCAACTACAGGGTGTGAAAATCTCTAAACTATCCCATACCCTCCAAAAAATGCCAGATATATCTAAAAGCTGTCAAGAACTGCCCCCAAAAACGCTCCCGCAAACAGTCCCGACGGTATCTCACAGTACCCCAAGTAATCTACCACTGGGGTGCCGATATGAAAGCCTTATGAGTCGGAGCATTTTCTTTCATTCGCATAGCATGCTCAGAGTAACAGCTTTGGACAATGTCTGCGAAAAGCTCGTACAGCTCATTATTAAATATTTATTGGTACCTGCCGTCACCAATGCGTAGGGGTCTTTAAACTATTCTCAGATCTTTCTTCTCGAATACTGGATCTGCATAATATTGTTGCGAATTTTATAAATTATCAAAAAAAATTGTCGAATAAATAAACACAAATGTTCTGTTGACAAAGTGCGCTTGCACTACTACGGCAATAGACCTTCACAATTTAATGTATTCGCGTACATCACTTGTAGTGTCTTGAAATGCTGCTTTTATACTCTCATTTGCCTTGCTGTTCACGACTACCCCTACTTCATCTTGTAACGATAAGAAGACTCTTCGAAGGTTTTGAAAGTTTTATCGATGCTGACGAGAAAGTAAAACATTCATCATACGCATCTCTTTTGCACGATATGAATTTAATACGGTCCGACACTAGCCTGACTGTAAACTTGTTTTCATCTGTTGAATATACTAAGCCCATTGACCTGGAGTGGATCAGTAGGCGGCGTAGATGCACTCGGTGTCAGAGAGGCATTTTTCATAGTACATAGGTGTGTTTTTCGTCACAGGCTGTATTAAATTTTTTCTTTAACTCATTTTACTATCTTCGGATTAACCTGAAACATTTATCTTTTCTTTTGCAGCCATTTGCGCATATATTCCTCTAGCAATTCATATTCAAATGGCAGCGCAAATACTGAAATATACCACTGTACGCTGTTGTAAGCTGCTGCTTTTGTTTTTGCTTTTGACTGAGGTAGCATCTGTAAATGGCACCGGAAGCGAGTCACCCACACATGATGAGCATAATTACCCAACGGTAAGTTGATCACGAAAAAGACAAGAAAAGTAGTGAACAAGATGAAAGTTCTTAGTAATTAGAACTAGGTAAGAAAGTCAAAAACCCAAAAAAATTGTTTTACCAGGCCTTGGCAAATTGCGTTGTATGAGATCATTTTGCACGTTTTATAGTTAACAGTTTTAAATCAAAATTTTCATATTTGGAGGTTTTATGACCGGCTGGTGAGATTATGCTCAGAGATATATAATACTTCAAACGGCAAAGATAATCGTCATAGCTGTCTTCAAATGAAAGAATAAAACTTTTTAATTTGAAAATATTTAAAATTTCACTAACTTTTTTGTGTACTGACTTTTATACTATTAATGTAAATTTCATCCACTCAAACTATTAAAAGGTCATAAAGGAATGGATTAAGCGGCACGCCTCAACTGTGGACGTAGGCACAACTATCCTACCAGACGACTGCAAAGATGAAAACGACAATGTGGGTGGTGGTACAGATAAGCACGGCATACCATTAAAAATTGGGTAAGAATAAACTGAGCAAAATCTTAAGAAGCCTACAAACTAGTACAATACTTATATTAATCTGTGTGTGTTTTGCGAACAATATTGGATGTAAATTTGTTTAAATACATATCAACAAGAACAAACGCTGCGTGGGACAACCTAAATCAATACACTAATTTGTGGACAATAGAGATAATAGTAGCTGGTTTTAGACACACAATAGTTAATTTTGATCACGTTTTTCAACATAGAATATCTTCTTAAGATATGGAATTGATAATACTGAAGGGACTAAAATGAGTATTTAATTTGAGTTCAGATCATGGAAACTTTTTCTAACTGATTGGAAAAAAACTTAGGCTCACAGCATATGAAGCGCATCGTCATAGACGCGTACGAGATATGTCATGCAATGACGATTCGTCTACCCCCCAAGATATGCCCCGAATTTTCTGCAGTTTACTTTGTACTTTTTCCATACAAGTTCAACTTAGTCTGTCACTTAACTACGCTTAAACTTATTATACACTTGTTCAATTAATTTTAACGGAAACTGAGCTTAGACGGCTGATCTGGCAGGCTTAAACTCTATTTAACCTATCAGCTTTTTGCGTTCTTGCTTGTTTTGATTGCAAAATAACAAAATTGAACACTTTAAAAAGTTACAGAATTTGTATATTAAGTAATGACGAGATATTAATTAGGTTATTTAGACATATATAGGTTAATTTATAGTCTTTACTTATTTGAAAACATCGTTTTTCTCTCAGCAACTGCGTCGAATATGTAAGCAAAAGCCAGCTGTTGCCGTATCTATAAAAAAAAAATAAATAAATGTAAGGCGCGATAACCTCCGAAGAGATCTAAGGCCGAGCTTCTCTTCCAATTTGCGTCGTGCTCCTCTTGATTTTTCCCTACAAATTGGCCGGACGGGACCTACATGTTTTATGCCGACTCCGAACGGCATCTGCAAGGCAGATGAGTTTTCACTGAGAGCTTTTCATGGCAGAAATACAATCGGAGCGCTTGCCAGACACTGCCGAGGGGCGACCCCGCTTAGAAAAATTGTATTCTAATTGAAAAATCTTATTTCTAAAATTTTGATGTTGCTTTGCCCGGGAGTTGAACCCAGGGCATACGGTGTGATAGGCGGAGCACGCTACCATCACACCACGGTGGCCGCCGTATCTATATTTTGATAATAAAAAACCAAGCCGTACACAAAAGCCTACCCCAAAAGCGACCTGAAGCTGTGACTTAAAAACTGCTCTGTATTTTAACTGGAGTTAAAATTTGACTAGAGTTTAACCAAACTTTGTTTAGCTTAACTAATTACTGAAAAACCGGCCTTAAGTACAAAATAATATATATACCTATATATTCCCCACCTAAAGAAAAGGTCGGCTTTGAGACTTGGAGATTTCATGTTTTATTGATTTTGTGTGGCAGACCACTCGTGTTCAGCTTTTTATTCAAATAAACATAGGAACCGAAGCGTAAAGATTTCATATGTATCGTCTTATACGTGTCTATGACGATAGGCCTGATGTGCAGTGATCCTAAATTTTTTCTTATACACATGATCAAAGAAAATTATTAAATTCGTACCATCAACTAATTGGCGCCTCTACCTGAAAGATGACGATACAATAATCAGACAGCTTAAATTCCTGAAAGACAGCGTAATAAATAATCGTGATATTGCAAGTCGTGGTACCGAGGTTATACATTCTCAGCATCTTAGGCGGCACCACTTTTAAACTCGTAACACCAATACTATATGATATATCAATTCCTAAACAAAGCCTCGATTATCTCTTCTGAAATTTCAACCGGATGTATGTGCAGCAATGCAGTCTGTACTAAAGTGTGTGTTCTTTCACGGGCTCATCTAATTCCAAAACTAAAGCCCTTTGCTCAACTTTATTTATTATTCCAAGATATTTGACCTTAATGAGCAGAGCAGCTTCCAGACTGGTATTAGGCGTGCTTTATCATCTCCCATAAAGCTCAAGATCCGTTTTGGTAATGCTGTAACAGTTCTCACATGTCACTTCCAAGCTCGGTTGTAGATATGTTAAAAATTTGACTTTTTTAGTATTATAGGGTTCCGGCAGCTAGCTGAAAGAAGTTTTGCGCCGACTTCCTAGCACTCCAGATTACTCATTGATAGAAATCAAGCCATATATATTAGTATACCGAAAACGCGCACCCTGCCAGCTATAATGTGGGTTTTGTCTAAGGTTGGGGTAAAGCTCAATCCAGAGTCGAGTAGAGGTCCCACAAACCCCTACTGAATAAAAACACAATATTTATGTGTTACGAACACACGCACACACGGCTGGAGGTATTAGGCGGGCAGCAGCTTTCCGCCTCAAGATGGTGAGGGGGCGGAGCGGCGGCTAACGGTCGTTGGAGCAGAGGAGGTTCGGCAGGATGGTTGAACGGTCGGGTAACGGGCGGATTGGTACGGCGGTATGGAAGCAGCGGCAGGATAGGAGCAGCGGCATAACGGCGGTAGGATGGCGGACGGCCAACGGTCGTCGTGGCAGCGGCGGGACGGATGCAGCGGCTTAACGGCGGTAGGATCGCGAACGGCTAGTGGTTGGTGTTGCAGCAGCGGTACCAGCAAGGCGGGATCGGCACGGCGGTAGTATGGCGGACGGCCAACGGTCGGCGTAGTACCGGCGGGATGGAAGCAGCGGCGGCACCAGAGGGGCGACGATGCGACGGCAGCGGCGGTGGGCTACGGAGCGCGTACCAGGGCCGAGGTAAGAGAGGAAGTAGGCTGGCGATGGGGTTCACCTGGACAGCGGCGGCTCGTTCCGGGCGGGGTCGGTTGACGGTATCGGATTGATCGCCAGTCTTCGGCAGAATCGATAGTAGGCGGCGTCGGTAACCTGGGGAAGAGACTGCGAGGACTCGGGTTAGTGCTGGTTTCACCGCTGGACACCCCCGCCACCCTACTTGCATACTAGTAGAAGGTGGGTAAGGGGGGGTGGGGTTGTACCAGCCGAAACACCGTGGGCGGAGGGGAAGTGCACCTTAACGGCACAGCGGTAGCCCCTTGTGCGCACGCATCGGCTCACGGCCGAAACGAGAGCTGCGGAGAGGGGGTCGTGCGGTCGTTCGGGCGGCGAGTCATTCCTTACCAGACCAGGACGATGGAGGGAAGGGTAGTCCGAAGACACCACTCGCGACGTCTTGGTGCAGCAGGGGGTGACTCGCGCCACGGCCGCACCCTCTTCTCCCCAGCTAACTAGAGGGAGTTTTCCCTCCGCTCCGGCCAGCCTACTAAAACCAGAGCTGAGGGGTGGGGGGTTATTTTGTCATTATGGCAGCTGGCCGCTCAACACCGAGGTGGGCGACGGAGGGAAGGATAATCCGAAGACACCACTCGCGTCATCCAGCCCAGGTGAAGGTTGACCCGCGCCATGACAGCGCCCCCTTCCGCTCAGTCCGAACTGCGGGGGAGGAGATATTTGGTCATTGAGGCGGCGAACCTCTCAACACCAGGGTGCGCGGCGGAGGGAATGATATTCCGAAGACACCACTCGCGTCGTCCAGCCCTGGTGGAGGGTGACCTGCGCCATGACAGCGCCCCCTTCCACTCAGCTGGCTAGCCGCAGTGGCAATTTTGTCTTTAAAAAGACAACCACTTCCGCTGGCTCACCTGCGAGGACTGAATTGCAAAATGCAAATTCGCTGTTTTTATACGGGTGGTGCCGCAAACTGCTTGTGAAATTAATACACCACATATGTGATGATCTTGTTGACGAAACACACCATTGGTTTGCCATCAGTCGTTGGTAGCGTGTGCTTATTTACCATAGTGGTTGTTGGCTATGTTATAGAAAAAGAAGTACAGGGGGGTTCAGGCTTAAGTGAAGAAAAGGAAGTACAGGGGGTTATGTTATTGTATATTACACAGCTCATGAAATAATTATATATCTCTCTTCTGTTTTTCCATCCCAGTAATCCTTTACGTGCGTTAAACATTGTGAAGCGTACACCAAACGGATTTACTGGCATGCGTGGTAAAAAGGAATATGAATTTACCGATAACAATAATAACAAAGAGAACATGGAATCACTGTACGGTAGTGACAGTGTCGCCGATTGGACTATTGATCCAATGCAACGACAACAAATGGCAAATCATGATGACTTAAACATTGCATACAATCGCTTATTTGGCTTAGGATCACGTTTTAAAAAGGCGACTAGCACATTTTATGGTGTTAGAGGTAAAAAATTCACCAGCAGCGATCTTCAACGTATTGATGCGCTCTTGCAACGACTGGAAGAAGATAAATTGCGAGAGGTCTTACAAGAGGATTTCTTAAATTATTTGGTGAGTCAACAGCAGTCCTTAGCACAAAATGATGTCAACAAGCGAGCACCAACTGGTTTTACGGGAATGCGTGGTAAACGACCGGCTGCCGGAATTATAGATTACTTGTATAATGGAGATGATGGTACATGGCCCAAGCCGATGTTGGAAGAGAAACGCGGGCCAGTGAACGGTTTTATGGGTGTACGAGGTAAAAAGGAGGCTGATCATCAGGCGTTTAAGCGATCGCCGGTAGAGGTAAGTTTATTAAAGACGATTAATAATGATATGTGAACATGATAAACGTCCAAGGAAGTAAAGCAGAAATGATTTTTTTTTTTTGGGTAAGGTTTCATGGCAGCATTACACTTGGAGGACTTCCCAAGCAACTTCGGTATGGTTGGCCAGCATTAAAACATTTTCCCCTCTTTTATGAAACGAGCACACATTTGCGTAGTGCTCCTATTAATTTTTCCTACAAATTGGGCTGCAATGTCGATCCCACATGTTTTACGCCAATTTCGAACGGCATCTGCAAGGGGTATGAGTTTTTAGTGAGAAGTTTTTCATGGCAGTGATACAGTGCCGATTTGCGACCCCACATAGAAAAGCTTGGTTGTAATTGAAAAAACGTGTTTCTAAATTTTTGATGTAGATTTGCCCCTGACAAAAAGCCAGGATCTTCGGTATGCTAGGCGGATCACCCTACCAGCAAACCACGAGGGATGACTGATTAACTTGCAGATATTTTGCCTAGCACCAGTTCCTTTTCCATTTGTTGGCCGTTTGTGTAGACTGTATTGTTCCTAGCAGGGCCTTAATCCACCTTTGTATCTGAAAGTGAACAACTGCCATCATATAGGTCGTATCGGATGCCAAATAAATTTTGACCTCTTGATCGACCACTTTCTGTGTCATATTATATGAGGAAAATTGTGTTTTTCTTGTAATATACAACCCACCAGGTTTGCTTTATTCTTTGAGGAGGGCCCCTGGTAGTCATTCTACATACAGAACCTATTGAAATCAGAAAGGATTGACGGAATTACATTTGAGTGAGATGGTTTCCTCTCAAAGTTTTGTATGGAAATCTACCTCGTTCGTAATTCGACTCGTAATTGGAGATCGAGTAGATGAATTACGAATGACACAAACTTACTTTATGTTTTAATTCAAAAAAAAAAAAAGTTTATAATATTTATTTTAAAAAACTTATGCTTGTTATTATTTCACATTAAAATTTAATTGTTTTGCACATTTTTTAAAAATATCTAATTCAATAAATTTAGTTTCTACATTTCAAAATTTTTGATATTTTCACCCAGTCACCAAATCGGCGCAGCAAGGCTCAGCGTTTTGTCGATTTTAGTAATAAATTTGTGGCGGTCCGTGGAAAGAAGGCTAATTCCGAATGCGACAACAACAGCAATACTTTCAACGATGAGACATATCATAGATACAATAACAAGAACAACAATTTTCCCGTAATGTCGCAACTCAGCATGCGCGGAAAACGAGCGCTTGTTATGCCGGCGGAAACGGATCATGCGTCATATGAATTAGGTACGTATACGACATGTATGCCAGTAAAAATCAGTCCCTTCCTTACTGTATGATTACATAAGAGTACTGTCTATGTTCTATACATATATACATACATATGTATGTACTGTGCAGTAACAGTGTGGCATTGTAAAGTGCACTTAAAGTACAAATAAAATGAAACAAACGTCTTCCGGATTTATGCATATAATGACCAAATACTCTGCCCTGCTTGTAAAAATGTTCGAGACAGCAACAACAAAAAGGCGAAAGCTACATATATGTGCTTACATAGTTGATGTAATTGTAAGCTGAAGCCTGCATTTAAAGCAATGATTTTTTATACACAAATTATTAATGGGAAGAAGGTACGCTTGTATGAAGGTATGGCTTGTAGAAGTAGTAGAATGTAAGCAGAAGCTTTTGGAGACTTGCTTAACGGCATAGTGTGGTGTCACAGCAATGAAAACTTGACACTTGAAACATGACTTGAGTGAGCTAGAGTCCGTCGTTGTTTGAGTGGCGCTTAACCTTTTTCATGGATTTACTTGAGTGACGTACATACGGTTTTTTGTTGGTAGCTAGTGTCTTGTATTCTATTGCTTACTTTCTTACTATCACCTACACATTAGGGTGCTGCATTAAATGATTTCCAGGTTTTCATATGTATTATGCTGACGGGGATATTTAACGTCGTCTGCTATCCGGAAAAGGCTCTATCACAAGTTTTAACTAAAGAATGACCTATCTCAACTCAAAATCGGTTGACTCTATAAAACAAATAATTGAAAAAAAACTGGGGTAAGGAATTTTTTTAAACGTTTTTGAACTTTCTTTCTTTAAACAAAATTTCATATCGGACGTTTCTCAGGAGTTTGCTGCATTGGATCGTTTTCGAAACGGCAGCGTGCAACAGAGGTACGGTAATGTTCCGCTCAGCAGCCCTTTTATATTATACAATCTGTTATTTAGATATTACTAGTTTCCTCACAATTTTCAGTAGATTGGCCACATCAAAGAGTTTTTCTTTAAAGGTCATACAATATCCTCTCCCGCAATATTAAAAATCGTGCTTTTTGAAACAGATGGTTCTTCTGCTATGACGATTTTCCTTCTAAGAGCAACTTAGGTCTAAACATTCAATTTGATTATAGCTCATAGTCCAGTTATATTAAGATTGAACATCGAGCGCATAACGCCATTATCTTGGCATTGTAGAGGTAACATTAAACGTAAGAATAAATTACGAATTAGCAGAAAGAAAGAGATTATACAGAAAGAAATAAAGCTAGTAAAATTAACAAATCAGGTTTGTTGTTCCTAAATTAAATAATGCAGTAAGTAATTATAGTATGCAGTAAAATTGATCGCGTTATGCTTAATTCAACCGAATTTTTTGTCAAGAAAACAAATTTAGTTATTTCAGCAGAAGAAAAAGTGTTGGTCTCAAGTTAAAAGTATTCTGTATTAATTACTTATTACCAATCAATCTTGCTCCTAAAATAACTGATTTTTTTTATAATTTCAACAGCGAACAACTGTTAGTATTATGCAAATGCATCAGCTAATTTTAACGAGAAACTTGCGCTCGCGATGGAAATGCTGTTCTATCAACAGTCTTCACTGTTATTCTAATATTGACTGAAATCTGTTATTTTAACAGTGTTCATTCGTATTCTTAGGGGGACATTAATAATTGTTAGTTAGAAAAGTAGAGATAGATGCCCACTGTGGTGTGATGGTAGCGTGATAGCTTACCACACCGAAAATCTTGGGTTCAGAGCCTGGAAAAAGCAACATCATATTTAGAAACAGTTTTTTCAAGTAGGAAAAAAATGTGTGAGCGGAGTTGCCGCGCAAATTTTGTATTTTTTTAAGAAAGCTGGGGCTTACATTTGATGTTTTTTTTTTTGTTGATTTGACTGTTGAAACCATTGTGAATTCATACAAATATACAAGTGAAAAGTCTTTCCATTCAACCATTGCCATATCTACCTGTCAAATAATAGCTGAAAGGGAGAACGGCTGTCCCGAATGGCCAGAGAATGTAAGAGAAAGTTTGTTTTTTGCTCGCGGTTATTAAATTGAAGTGCCATGAATTGCCCACTTGCGTTTCAAATCAGCTTTTCTTTTAAATGTGTCTACTGAAAATCAGGCTACATATTATTATTCATTTATAAAATCTAGTTAATAGTTTAAATGTGAGCAGCCAGTTAAGCGAGCATTTTAAAATAAGTAAATAATGCAATGTACCAGTCGTCTAAAAAAATGTTTGAAAAAGACTACTGAGCAAATGATTTAAGTAAAGCTTGAAACACAATGCCTTGACGCCGCGAAATAAACGCGAGGAACATCGGCTTGTCATAAATAGAACCCCCATAATTACATGAAGTGAACACAATGAACGCGAAGAGCGAAATTTCCGCGACGTCATTTTGCGACGATAGATTTATTTCTATCGTCGCCGCCGGGAGATGACGACAAACAACCCAAGGGTTGCTGCTGTGCAATTTTTTAAGTATAAAAAAAGAAAACATAATATCCAAAAACAATTTTTTTTTTACATATAATTTTTAATTTAATTTCTTAACATTTTTGTTTTGTTTTGTTAATTTCAAAATTTTCCCAAAATGTTGGGCGTGTTTTAGCAGTTAAGTGCTAATGCAGAGAATTTAAAAAAGTTTTAATTGTTTTCGTCTTTATTTCTAAATAATGTCCACTCTGAATAAACAGCGTCAATTTCGCCCGGCATTGTGTTTTAAGTAGACGAAATGTCTGGGCGTAATTTGAAAAATGTTATCGCCCGACGCGGCGTATATCGTCGTCGCTCGGCATTGTGTTTCAAGCATAAGCGAACAGCGATTAAACAGGTGAAACACTCAATTTAGAATAAATAATTTATGCGACGATGATTCAACAGATATTTCTCATGGATAAAAATTTACAGAAATAACGGTTTAATTGGTTCCTTGACTTTACCAGCAATTTTCATTCTGTGCAAAGGTCGCAAAACTTAGTTTTTCGCAAAAGTCTCACATCTTTGGGCTGTATCGCGTTATACGCCCACTATGAACTTGAACATCATACATTTCTCCAAGTTTAGCCTGAATATTTTTTTCGGCTCAAGCATTTCTGAGCTATAGCGCTGGCAGCGTTATCAGCCGGTCAAACCTTACATCGTTCTAGATTAGCGATCAATAATGCGAATTCGCTAAAATTTGATTTTGGTATTTGAAGTAACACAAGACGTGTCTCCGCCCTAGTTAAGCTCAGTTTTTCATTGGAAAATCTAGTTTCTTGCATTGTAACTCACGAAACAATACTTCAAGCTGGACTTGTCAGCACAAAACGGGAGTAATTAATTTCGAATATCTTATTTCTCTAACTTCTTACACCACTTTGGCAATACCAAAATGAAAGCGTATGCAAGTTTTAAGGCTCTTTTCCGCAATCCCGAGATTTTTTACCTAAAATAACTGAAAAACAACCAGCAGTATAATGTGCATACATACATACATACATGAATATGTATAGCTTACTTGTGGCTTTAACTTTAACATTATTATGATCAAATATTTTTTTTTGATATATTTTTTCTTCAACATTCAGCACTCGAGGACTCGCGCAACATCAACAATTTAAAATAAAGGAGGTCTACATTTGAATATTCGTGAAACTAATCTTATTTGTTTGGCTTAAGTTGTCATGTATGTAAATGAGTATAAAAATAAAAGTTCCTTTCAGCGCCACCATTTAAATCTGTGTACAAAGCAATATACACAATACATACATACATACGAATACACAAAACAATCTGAGAAGTTTTAAGAGTAATAGTAAACACTTAAAATAAAAATATGAAATTATTGAATAAAAATTTAGTTTTTTTCTCAAATACTAATTTTGATTTAGTTTGTCACCAAAAATCTTCATAAACTCATTCAACTGCTATCAAAGGGTATTTGCTTTGAACAATCGTGGGCTGGAATTGTACAATTGCAAACCCTTCATATAGTACACGCACACATACATACATATTTTATTATTATTTTTATTATTCATGAAAAATTGCTTCCATACTAACAGAAGACTAGATTTTAATAGGCATATACTTAAATAAAATAAGAAATTAAAATAAACAACAAATAACAGAAAGCGTCAGCAAATGGAACTTATGTATGTAGTAAATTTGTATAAAAAATTTAATTAATTGAAAGAAAAACTATTTATCAAAAATCGCATGTAATGCAAATTAATTTAATAATTCATAGTCTACATATTAGTGAGCCCAAAATATTTTGAATAATAAAAAATATAAAATAGTGCCCTAAATATGAAAAGAAAAATACATAAATTTTATTATCTTCATAATAAATGGCAGTGTGTGTATTTATTTATTTGTTTTATTATTAAGAACGTATGCGTAAATATTTTAATTGTTAAAATAAAACACTCGAAACATCAATTTATTCATTCATGAAAGTTTTATACATACATAATAACCTGTAAATAAAATATGTAATTTATTGTAACTATATTTAAATAAATTAAACAACTTATATACGTGCAATTATTGTATAACTTTAAGTATTTTAATGAAAGTAAAAATTCTGAAAGGAATAAAGTGAAATGAAAATAGAAATAAAGTAATGCCTCTGCCAACTCAGCGGAGGTTTTCGCCTTCCTCTGCTTCCAAACTGCGGTGTCTAATGAAATAATTTCCTTGCCGGAGCGTCTTCCTCCGTTTATCAAATCTGCGTAAAGCTCATACAGCTCATCATTATAAGTTCTTCGATACTCGACGTCGGCATAACGGACAGGGCCATACATTTTCCAGAGAACTTTTCTCTCGAACACTCCAAGAGCCATGTAATCTTCTCTCGACACCGTCCATGATTTCGAGACATACATATGATGAACGACTTGTAGAGCGTGATTTTTGATTGTCGAGAGAGGACTATATTTTTCAATGGCCTACTCAGTCCGAAGTAACATTTGTTGGCAAGAGTTGTTCTTCGTTTGATTTCATTTTACATTGTTTTTGCTGGTTCCCAACAATAGTGAAGTGGCTCCCAAGGCGCGAATACGGCGATTCTTTCATATATGACAAGTACTTCGCCTTGTCCTCATTTACTACAAGACCCACTTTTTTTGGTTCTTTATCTAATCCCGAGAAGGCAGAACTCACAGCTCGTAATAGAGGACAGGAGGGTGGAGACGTGTGTAGAAGTCCACGAAAGTGGGGAAAGCTTCTGACCGCCATTCACCTGGGAATGGCCAGAGCGATTCTTTCGCATGCGGTTCAAGCAGCTCACTAATACCTGTCGCTTGCGGCCAAGTATCCTCTGGGTAGCCACTAAAAATCCGTTTAGTGGTGAGCTAATGTGAGAAGGCGACAACCTGGCTAGGCCACTCTGACATACTCGGTTGAAGGGCTGGCTGGGGGAATCTTTCATCGGCCGCGTCTGTCCACCACGAGGTGCGGCTGCAAGCGGGCGTCAAACCGCACTCCAGTGAAAGGAAAAAACAAGCCTCGGATAAAATGTAAACCTTTTACTGATGACGACCATGGCAAACGTTTGTAGGACAACGATTGGAGGACATGCACCTAGAACGTCCGCTCCCTGAATGGGATTGGTGCAGATGCCCGGCTGGTTGATGTCCTAAATAAAAAATAAATAAATGTAAGGCGCGATAACCTCCGAAGAGATCTAAGGCCGAGCTTCTCTTCCAATTTGCGTCGTGCTCCTCTTGATTTTCCCAACAAATTGGCCGGACGGGAGCTACATGTTTTATGCCGACTCCGAGCGGCATCTGCAAGGCAGATGAGTTTTCACAGAGAGCTTTTCATGGCAGAAATACACCCGGAGCGCTTGCCAAACACTGCCGAGGGGCGACCCCGCTTAGAAAAATTTTCTTCTAATTTAAAAACCTTATTTCTAAAATTTTGATGTTACTTTGTCCGGGGTGCGAACCCAGGGCATACGGTGTGGTAGGCGGAGCACGCTATCATCACACCACGGTGGCCGGTTGATGTCCGCGTCAAAGCAAAATCTGACATCACCGCCATACAAGAAATGCGTTGGACGAAGCAAGGAAGAAAGAAGATTGAAAATTGTGAGATCTATTGTAGTGGCCATACAAATAAGCGCAGTTTCGGCGTCGGAGACGTGGTGGGAGAGAGAATTTGTCGCCAAGTATTGGCGTTCACGCCTGTGTACGAACGTCTCGTCGCTATCCGAATAAAAGCAAAATTGTTTAATATATCATTCATCTGCGCCCATGCACCGACAGAGGTGAAAGACGATGAGGTTAGAGACGCTTTTTATAAACAATTAGAAAGCACATACGAGCTTGCTTGGCGACTTTAACGCCAGGTTGGGCAAAGAAGGTGTTTTTGGCCCCTAATACCGCAGCAGGCAGTAGGCAGAATTATGTTGAACAAATCGCACGAAATTAGGCAGCCTTGTGCGCAGCTGGCGGTGTTTCTCAACGTCATTTGGCAGAGCCTTATTAAGTTTGCAGGGAACTTAAATCCAGGCATAGCAGCATACATTCAGCTTCCTTTCGTGCTGTCAAATGCTGCTTTCAAGTAGACGAAAATATTGTGAGTGTCGATTCTCTTGTCGTGAGTTCTGAAGCCACTATTATAAGGTTGTTGTTGTAGCGATAAGGTTGCTCCCCGAAGGCTTTGGGGAGTGTTATCGATGTGACGGTCCTTTGCCGGATACAGATCCGGTACGCTCCGGTACCACAGCACCATTAAGGTGCTAGCCCGACCATCTCGGGAACGATTTATGTGGCCACATTAAACCTTCAGGCCATCCCCTCCCTCCCCGCCCCCAAGTTCCATGATGAGCTTGGGGTCGCCAGAGCCTCGGCTGTAGGTGTCTAAGCTTTGGGCAATTGAGGGCGAGCAGTTTAATAAGAGTTATAAATGAGTAATTTTATGTGCTTGTAAGCGTATGAGTCGTGGCACAGTGGCTGACGTACCCGACCAAACGCCCGGGGTTGCGGGTTCAACTCCCACCAAGCATTCCTTTTTTTAAATTTATAAATTATTATTATTAATGGACTGTATTGAGTTTATGGGGTTTTTGATTTAATGTATTCCATTTATTGAGTTGGGTAGTTTTAGTGTTATTGGTGTATTTAAGTCATGGGAGGATGCATAGCATCAGTACACCTTTATTTATTTAATTTGTGTTTATTTTAAGGGATTCAGTTTATTAAGTTGGGTGGTTTTAGTGTTATTGGTGTGTTTAAGTCATGAGAGGATGCATAGCATCAGTACACCTTTGATTTATTTAATATGGGGGCGAGCACTGGGGGGCTCTGAGGCTTCGCTCTACTGAGCCACCTCATCCTCTATTTGAAGAACCCTTTAAAATGTGATATGGAGGCGAGCACGGGACGGCTCTGAGGTATTGGCACCCCATTTTCTACAAGAAAAACCTCTATTTATTTAATTTGGGGCGAGAGTTGGGCACTCTGAGGTTTCGCTCTAATGAGCCACCTCATCTTCTATTTGAAGAACCCCTTCAAAGTGTGATATGGAGGCGAGCACTGGGCTCTGATGTATTAGCACACCATCCGAAGAACCTCGATTTTAATTAAAAAACTCAAACTATGTCTTTAGAATATTTCACTAACCAGTTGAGAATTACAAGCACACTCAATGGCTACTGAAACAAACGAACGAAAAATGTTCATAGTTTAAGTCGCTTAAACATACTCCCCCCTTAGACGGCTTAGTCGTCTAATGAAACTTCCATACGAGCCAGTTATCCGGCTCGAAGGACCATGTCTAAGCTTTGGGCAATTGAGGGCGAGCAGTTTAATAAGAGTTATAAATGAGTAATTTTATGTGCTTGTAAGCGTATGAGTCGTGGCACAGTGGCTGACGTACCCGACCAAACGCCCGGGGTTGCGGGTTCAACTCCCACCAAGCATTCCTTTTTTTAAATTTATAAATTATTATTATTAATGGACTGTATTGAGTTTATGGGGTTTTTGATTTAATGTATTCCATTTATTGAGTTGGGTAGTTTTAGTGTTATTGGTGTATTTAAGTCATGGGAGGATGCATAGCATCAGTACACCTTTATTTATTTAATTTGTGTTTATTTTAAGGGATTCAGTTTATTAAGTTGGGTGGTTTTAGTGTTATTGGTGTGTTTAAGTCATGAGAGGATGCATAGCATCAGTACACCTTTGATTTATTTAATATGGGGGCGAGCACTGGGGGGCTCTGAGGCTTCGCTCTACTGAGCCACCTCATCCTCTATTTGAAGAACCCTTTAAAATGTGATATGGAGGCGAGCACGGGACGGCTCTGAGGTATTGGCACCCCATTTTCTACAAGAAAAACCTCTATTTATTTAATTTGGGGCGAGAGTTGGGCACTCTGAGGTTTCGCTCTAATGAGCCACCTCATCTTCTATTTGAAGAACCCCTTCAAAGTGTGATATGGAGGCGAGCACTGGGCTCTGATGTATTA
This sequence comes from Eurosta solidaginis, assembly GCF_040869045.1. NCBI lineage: Eukaryota > Metazoa > Arthropoda > Insecta > Diptera > Tephritidae > Eurosta > Eurosta solidaginis. Next base: position 6,740,934 of record NC_090319.1, read on the forward strand.
GCACACCATCCGAAGAACCTCGATTTTAATTAAAAAACTCAAACTATGTCTTTAGAATATTTCACTAACCAGTTGAGAATTACAAGCACACTCAATGGCTACTGAAACAAACGAACGAAAAATGTTCATAGTTTAAGTCGCTTAAACAGTAGGTGAAACAGGATTCGCCGCGGATAGGTGAGGTTGACAATTGGGTTTGGAGAAGCTATATATTACGCTGGCAACCTGAAACATTGCGCTGCACAGCCCCTTGAATCTGGTATTTTAGTCGCCTCTTACGACAGGCATACCTACCGCGGGTATATTCTGACCCCCTAACCCGCTGGGGTGAAAGGTTCAATCAGTTCGTTGACTTAAGTTCCAATGTGGAGGTATGCGCTCATCCGACGATATTTTGCATGCTCTTTACCAACTCTTTGCCTACGTGTTTGAACAGCTCGGCGGGTATTTCATCATTACCTGGCGCCTTTTGATTTTTTAACCGGGATATGGCAATTCGCACTTCGTCGTAGTAAGGTGGTGGAACGTGTTTTCCATAATGGGCGATTGCGGTATAGGGTTCGTCTCCTCCCTCGCTAACTAGCAATGCGAAGTGTTCCCTCTACAACTTCAGCACACTCTTTACGTCAGTTACCAGATCGCCATTATCGTTCCCACAGTAATCTGCCCCAGTCCTTCTAAAAGCCATCTCTCTTCCCTCTTCGCCTCATAATAACGCTGCAATATATCACGCGTTGGGCGGCCACCGTGCTGTGATGGTAGCGTGCTCCGCCTATCACACCGTATGCCCTGGGTTCAACTCCCGGGCAAAGCAACATCAAAATTTTAGAAATAAGATTTTTCAATTAGAAGAAAATTTTTCTAAGCGGGGTCGCCCCTCGGCAGTGTCTGGCAAGCGCTCAGATTGTATTTCTGCCATGAAAAGCTCTCAGTGAAAACTCATCTGCCTTGCAGATGCCGTTCGGAGTCGGCATAAAACATGTAGGTCCCGTCCGGCCAATTTGTAGGGAAAAATCAAGAGGAGCACGACGCAAATTGGAAGAGAAGCTCGGCCTTAGATCTCTTCGGAGGTTATCGCGCCTTACATTTATTTTTATTTATATCACGCGTTGCCGCGCCCGTACGCAGCGTGGCCCTATAAGCAGTATCCTTCTTTTCAGAGGCGGCGTGACATTCCTCATCGTGCCAGTTGTTTTCGCGGGCCAACCTGTACATAATTGAACCATGGATAGGCGTATACCTCTACTTCCTATGCTTCCATAGGTGTGTTCCGATAAAAATACTTTCTTAGCCTCGCATAATATGTCCTAGCCAGAGTAGCCGCTATGTTTTAATTCGTTTGATTGTGTTGATGCCTGCGTAAAGGGCCGTTTAAAGTTGATGTAGCCATATCCATATAAAACAGCAGATCCAACCAACCTTATGGAAATCAAAGTAATTGGCAAATGGTGCCATACCATAACGCTCTAGCCATAACCATACCATAGTCAACCAATTGGTTTTTGGTTTTCGCCATATCCATAATCTAAAAATATTTGAGTTGGAGAATTTATTAACTTTTTGTAGATTTTATTTATTGTCTTGGATGCGTTTTGGATACTTATTTTTTGTGGTATATGTATTAGACTGGGTCGATTCATTAACCGATATTGCGCCATCGATTTTTCGATAAAATTTGGGCTCAGGAAAAAAAAGTTCGGTAGTAGTGCAGTTTAGGGGCCCCACCCTAAAGTTGGGCCAAGATTTTCGAGTGAGGTATCAAAGGACGCGTATTAATCTTCAGAACAATAATCCGAAGGCGGAAAAGAAAAATTGTATCTCTGTCCGGAGATATTTGTAGTTGAAGTTGGCGATTTTCATGTGGTTGTTGTTGTGTTTGTACCCACAAAAAAATAGAGCATCACCGTGGCGGTCGCATAGGCTTCTAACGAGCAGCAGCGGTTTCTAATGAGAGAGAAATATGCTCCCCCTGCTCGATCACATCGCCAGGTCGAAGATTTCTCTCGGTGAGAGCTGAGTGGAGTAGTCATAAGCCACGAAGTAGTGGTCCAAGTCGATATTTTGACCTCGTAGAGTGCGAACGTCCATGAACTATTTTTGGTTTGGTTTAGTGTCCCCCGATCAGGATGCACCCAAGTTCCTTGATGTATTTTTTATGCTAATTCATGTTTCAAAATGATATAAATCATACAAATGCTAAATTTTATTCAATGCTTGCTTTCATTCGTCGGTGCAGTGTAGACTTTCCTTACCCATATATGTATGTATATACACGAAAACTTCTGTATACTTTTCTTTTGCAGCTGGAATACGCAGTTTTTATATGGAGGCCATATTGCGATTGCCATATTAAGAGACTAGAAGGTATTTCATTAGAACAGCCTGAAGGTTTAATGTGGCCACATAAATCGTTCCCGAGATGGTCGGGCTAGCACCTTAATGGTGCTATGGCACCGGAGCGTACCGGATTTGTATCCGGCAAAGGACCATCACATCGATAACACTCCCCAAAGCCTTCGGGGAGCAACCTTATCGCTTCAACAACAACAACTAGAAGGTATGCAAAAGACTTTCGTAAAGATACCTCCTTATTAACTTAAAGACGTTACACAATAGAAGAATCCTACAATCTCATTTGTGTTCGATTTCATTCAAGGCTTAGTACATGTACCTTTTCTATTAGAACGGATTAACTTTCTGGTTCTTCACATGAACCTTAGAGTAATGAAATATTTTTTCTTTGATGCCCCTCTTATCAGAACGTTATATAAGCTTATCTTGTTTTAAAGGCTTATCCCTAAGGTATATAAAAATTAAAAATAAATGTAGCCTAAACTTAAAATTACATGAGAAACAGAACCTAACTCCACTCGATAAATTTTTGTAAAATTTTTAAAGAAACTGGATTTTCTTCTTATTTGGTAAATTAAAAAAAAAAAAACTATTTTCAATAGCTAAATATACTTGTTGTCCTTTCAAAAAACCCATAAAAGATGTGAATTCTATTTTTCTGGTTGTCTAAGTTTTTGGTATACTGCTTTTATATCTTTCCCACACACTGGCGAGAGCTATGTTTTTTACGCCGACTCGAATTGTTATCTGGGAAATTACATCTGGAAAACGAATTTTGAACACAATATTTTCGTGAACTACTGCCGAGGAGTGACCCTGTTTATAAAAACTTTTAAAAAGTGTTTTTAATGTTACTTGTCCCGTAACTTGAACTAGCTGAAAGTTGATTTTCGGTGATAGATTACCAATCTATACTTAAATAAAGTTTTGAAATAGTTGATTATAAAGACAAATAAACGAATTTAAAATGAAATGGTGAATATACCAACACTCACTTAAACGCAACTGTAAATTTAAAAATGAACATATAAATAGTAGATATGTTCGGTCTGAACGCCAAATACAATATTAAGCAAGTTCCGTTGAACTAATTTAGTTTGCCCAGGATTTAAGAAGCATATGGATCGTTTTGGTCACATCTGTGCCAGATTTTCGCGTGTTAATTAGAACGAAATTAATTAAACATTGCCTGTGTTACACTTACTGTACTTGTATGTTGAGTATTTAACGCATCCCCGTAGGAAAAAGAGACATTGTTTTAGCGGTATCACGCAATTCTGTCGGCACGTCCACTCATGATTTAAACAGGAGTGCACTAATGGCATTTTCTTTTGTGGAAAAAATTTTACCCTCATGTTACACTCTTCAATTCTTTCTTTTGAACTAGGTCACCTTGCACCCTGCAAAAAGGCTGAATTTGTAGCTAATGGTGCCCCTTTTCTCAATCAAAGGGAAATATTTTGTGAAAGGATCACACAAACTTGCGAGATATGTAGCAGAGAAGGGTGGCATCATTTTCCGAAAAAAAAATCGCCATAGCAGCCCATTGGCGTAAGTGACGCTTAACCACCTATGCTTTTCAAACATTGTGTAACAGGTCACGTCAGCCTCGCCTGTCTCACGATAACTAACGCCAATTTGGTGATCAAGATTGGTAGTCCATCATCTGGCTTTCCAAATTCAGTGGAGGCCTGTCCGTTTTTCTGCTTGCAAATACGGCTGTCGATAGGAATATATTCTGGGCCGAAGCGTTTCATCTACAAAAATACTTAACCCGGAAAATCCTTTGTGATTTATTCTTTGCACTATGTTGATACGTAAAACCCATAAAGCTCAACATTACACATCCCCCTATACAGGTCTTTCGTGCTCTTTTTAATTTTTTTACAAATTGCCGGGACAGGACCTACGTGTTTTACGCCGACTCCGAACGGCATCTGCAAAATAGATGAGTTTATACTGAGAAGCTTTCCATGGCAGAAATACACTCGCAATGTTTGCCAAATCACTACCGAGGGCGATCCCGCTTTGAAAGATTTTTTTCCTCACGTAGACTGAATGTGTCCACAGAATAACTAGAAGTTTGCTCAATAGCCAAACTGAAAACCCCCGTCGACGACTAACTCAGTTTTCTTGGCAAATACTTAATGATAAACATATTTCGCCACGGGGAGGTGAGGTTGACAATTGAGTTGGAGAAGCTATAAACTGACCTAGCACTCCTTGAATCTCGATCAGATAGCAGGTTTTATTATTCGCATTTCTAACGGCTTGGTTAAGATGCTAGTGCACCCATCCAGCTGTTGTTGTTGTTGTATTAACGATAAAGACACTCCCCGAAGGCTTGTGTTTTTTGGCTTCATACGACTCCTTAAGCCCCTGGGCGGTATTCGGTCATCAATCAGATGTCTGTTAGGATGCCCAGGTTTGTGGGTATTCAACAGGAACTGTTTGGTTAGCATCTCATTTCTCTCCCTGATGGGGAGTATTCTCGCCTCATTATGTGGATGGTGTTCTGTGGGATTTTCGGTACAATTGCGGCTGCATGCTCACCAAAATGTAGATCCTGATCAAACGTCACACCCAGGATTTTGGGGTGTAAGACAGTCGGTAGCGTAGTGCCATCGGCGGGGATGTTCAAAATATTCGACATTTGGGACGTACATGTTGTAAATAAGGTCGCGGAGGATTTAGTCGGTGATAATTCCAAGTTTCACGAGGCGAAAAAACTGGAGAGATCAGGGAGGTAGCCGTTTATTCTGTTACAAAGCTCATCGATCTGTGGGCCTGGGCCTGTGGCCATTATTGTGCAGTCATCGGCGTAGGAAACGATAGTAACTTCTTCTGCTGGCGAAGGTAGCTTTGATATGTAGAAGTTAAACAAAAGTGGGGATAGGACACCACCCTGTGGCACCCCTTGTTTAATTCTTCTTGGTTTTGATGTTTCGTTTCTAAATTGCATCGATGCTTGCCGACCACCCAGATAATTTGCGGTCCGCCTTTTAAAACATGGAGGAAGGGTAGACCCTTCCAGGTCTTGCAGTAACGTGCCATGGTTCACCGTGTCAAAAGCTTTTGATAGGCCTAGCGCGACGAGTACTGTTCTATGGTGGGGGTTTTGGTTTAAGCCGCAATTTATCTGTGTGCTAATGGCATTTAGCGCGGTGGTGGTGTATGAAGTTTTCTAAAGCCATGCGGATGACAGGCTAGCTGCAAATTTGCTTTGAAGTAGGGGAGCAAAATGGCTTCAAGCGTATTGGCTACTGGCGATAGGACAGATATCGGGCGATATGACTCTATGTTAGCTGGTTTTCCAGGCTTTAGTAGCGGGACCACTTTGGCCATTTTCCATTTTTCGGGAATGACAAATGTGGAAAGAGACAGGTTGAAGACATGTGCTAAATATTTGAAACCCTCTTTCCCTAGGCTTTTAAGCATCGGCATGGCTATGCCGTCTGCGCCCACTGCTTTGGATGGTTTAGCATGACCGATGGCATCCTCAACCTCTTTGGCGGTGATGGTAATTGGAGACGCGCTGAATTTATATGCGGTTGTCTGTAAAGGATTTGTATTCATCCCACTTTCATTTTTTAAAGTTTATGAAAGTGCGTTTTTCTGTGACGATGAAGTCGGCGGTACGCTCGAGCGAAATAAGTATAGGTAGGTGGTCGGATGCCAATGTTACCATCGGCAGCCAGTTGACGCAGTTTACGAGTCCTGCGCTCACGATCCGGCGAACTGTGACCATACGTGTGGGGCGTCTCCGTTTATTGTGCAGAACGTCGTTTCTTCTATTTGATCAGCCAACATCTCACCCCTACTGTCTGCCTGCGTAGACTACGGGACGCCCTTGGGCGTGAACAGCAAGGAGCCACAAAAGGTTTATAACAATAACAAAATATGTTTGTTCAAATTGTCAAAATCTGTGTATTGGTGTTGGTGCGAATGGTATGGAATGGAAACATAAAACTTAGCAGTTTTTGTATGTGTAAGAAAATGTTTCCAGTGTGTTGGTTTCATTATTTTGAGTTTGCCATCTCCTTTTGACAATCCCATCGACCATGCAATGAAATAAATAAAATCAGCTGATGAGATGAGCCAACCATATAATTGAGGCATGGGAACTACCTTCTTTTTTGTATCATGATTTATTCTTAAATTTATGCGTCATTCAATAAAAAAAATATTTTTTTACAGGCATATAAACGGCTACTGTGTTTATAAACTATGCTATATGTACACGTAGTAAATGGGAATAGGCGGCTCGAAAAATGTTGTAAGCGCCACCCATAATTGTTCAGGAACGCAAGAAACCCGCTTTATTAGAATACGTTGAACTGGCCGGTCAATAAAAACCTCACATAAACTTAATGTATCCATAGCTTGACAACGGAAAAGATATAATCATTTTATATTTTTCAGTTTAACAGAAACTTCGATATACATATGCAGTTTATAATAAAAAAATAGCGTTGACCTATTCCACAATAACGGGATTCTTTTGTTGTGATATACAATTAAATAACAGCCCTAAAGCACTTATTTAGCTAGACACTCAAATTCATTTATATATGTACATTTTTAGGAAGAATGTTTATATATTCAACGACAGTGATTTCCACTCTTGATAAATTTGTAAATGGCTTTTAAATTAACCATATTTTTTAATGTTCTATATTTATTTCTTAACATGAGCAGTATATGCTAATAGAAGTTCTATGGTAAGTGGTGTATAAAAATATAGAATAAACAAGAAATAAAATGGGAAAAAAATTTATGTTTTTCATTTCAACTCAGCCAATATAGCTGCTGATTGTGCTAAATAATCTTTCCATTCCTTCAAATCCGACTTTGTTACACGAGCTGCAACGTTATGATTCAATTGTAGTGGATCCTGTACAACCATATGTGTCTTCAGTTGGATACCACAATCCTTAGGAGAGTTCTCACTTTTTACAAAGTTTGTATAACTGTAAAAATAATAAATGTTTTCAAATATTTTAACGTCATAGACTGTAAATGGTTCATATCATTAAAATTACCGTTCGGGCATTAAACTTTCAATGTTTTTAATTGCAATATTCAAACGTCCAAAATAAGGGCACACTACTTGTGATTCGTAGTTGAATTGTGCATAAAATTTACATAATTCTTCTATATGTTGCTTACAATTTTGTGAGCTCACGTCAAGCACTGGCATGTTGAGATCAGTTAGAGATACCTCACTAAAATTACCAATCCACGCTGAAATAGATAATAATATTTTTTGTGTTTAAATTCGAAGAAAAGGAATTGTGCAAAATACAAGCAATTCAGTTCTATAACCTAACATATTATTTTGACCAACTTACGTCCAACCCAAACATTGGACAGCGTATTTTTTTTCTGCAAAGTATAAATTGAAGGTAATGCATTCTTAGTTTGCAAATAGTAAATAACCATTAACGACATGCAATATGTTGTAATACGTTCATTCAGTTTTGTGCGCTCCAACCATTTCTTCATAAATATACAAAGTCGTCGAGCTAAAAGTGATAGAATTTTGAATATGCATTTTTAATTAATTTTAAAATAATTTTTTTAATGAACAAACCTAATGGTTGTTGTTGAAATATATATTGAAGTAATTGGGTATTACAATAACTTAAGCTGTTGGAAAATCCAATATCGCATCCAATGTTTGTTTTCCTGCTTTTCATTCGTATTATTGGTACACGTGCGCCACGAATTGGAATAACACGACTCCAATCTGATGAGCTCTTTTTAACCATATCATGGATACGATCGAAATTGTTCAGCGTTTCCTGTGATGCGCTCTGCTCAAATTTATTAAACTGACCATCTAACAGAATATACACATGAGTGCATAATAACGATATAATGTCTGCACATACTATGGGGTGACATGTAATACTTTTTAGATACACCCAACGAATTTGAGATATATATCTTTATCGTTTGTACAATTTGATAATATTTTCCTTTCATGAAAGCCTCCTATTATGATTTGTGCTCGTACTACCTTTTTTTAAGAGGCCGATAATAAATAAAAAAAATAAATAACCGCAAAAAAAATGTCAGCCTAGAAACCAAACGGAGAATAAGTCACGCCAACAAGTGCTACTTTGGACTGAGTATGCAATTGAAATGTAAAGATGTATAGCTCGGAATCTCGGACGGCGTCGAGATGGGCTGGGCCTTTGATTATACGAGAGGAAAGTACTGCGAAAGATTTTTGATCTTGTCCATGATGCTGCGACTATGGAAAGAGATATGATAATGAGCTATGTAAGCATTGCTTGTATAACAAACAAAAGCTCAAAAGCTTTGCTGACCAGGTCATGTTAAGCAAATGGAGAAATTGGTTCGGCCAACAATGTATTTCTAACCACACTCGTACTTAGAAGCAGAGGAAGGTGGAGACCCCCACTAAGTTGACACGACAGTTTGAAGACTTGACCTCGCTTGGTGCTCGCAAATGGCGTCAGTTAGCTCGAAACATGGCCTAGGCGGTTAGTATCAATTTTGTATGATGATGATGCCGAAACATAGTTTTATGCAAAAAAAACAATGCCTACGGGAACCTAATGAGTTTTACCTGTCCCCCAACGATTTATAAATTAATTATTTAGTATGCACATTTTTGTTTACCAATTTCAATATAGATATCCAAATCTGAAGTAAGTGTACCAATCCCTGTCATACGCGAACCAAATTTATACAATTTTATACTCTTATCTGGAAACACCTGCTTTAGCATTGGTGATAATGTGCTCTCTATAATTTCATATTCTGGTATTTGTTTCAAATATTCCGCCACATTCAATTGATCGGCGAAGAATTTCGCCATGTCGCTCATAAGAATTGCTTTTGCTTCTAAAATTTGTTGAAAAATAAGGATTATCTTTATGACGAATAGTGAGCTGGTATACCATACCGAACGCCTTACAATTGTTTTCATTGTTGTTTGGCTAAACTTCTGAGTGTATTACTGGCATAACAACTTTTTCTTTAATTCTGCCTTAGCAGACGGCGCTTGCAATACGAAGCTGACGCCTTCGGTATGGTAGACCCGCTATAATTCGACAGCCGGCATAAGTGTAAGAACACATATGTATATATATGCATTACAAGTTATGAATTACCAACTATGAAATCTTTACATTAACAACCTCTTGTATGATATTCATTGGGTAAACACAAACTCACTTTTCGGTAATTTGGCCAAAGTAGTTTCACGACGTTTTTGTTCGATTTGTTTATTCTCCCTGCGTTCAGCTCTGCGTAATTCTTTTGGTGATTTATAACGATGCTGCTCTGCCAAATGAATTGCTGCTTTGTCAGCTGATTTGCCCAAATCTTTATTACATGAGTTACAATGGTAAATGGTATTAATTGTAGGAAATTCTTTTGGTTGCACCAACTTAATTTTTTCGGAAGCCACTATTTGTTGTGGATTTTGTTTTAAAAATTTTTCGATTCCAAATACAACATCTCTTAACAAGTCACATAAAGTTGGACCAATTTGATTGTACTTTTGACCGTAAAGTTCCAATGAGTTAAGGAAGCGGACTGAATCTAGCGCTAATGGATGAACCTGTTTAAAGACCCCAAAATTGATTAGGTGCACAATGCAAAAAGGATTCAATTAAAAACGATTTAACCCTTTACTTACATAGTGTTGTACAACGGAAGGAGCCATTTCTCTTCTTGCTAAGTATTTTTTCCAAATATGTTCAAAACAAAGAAATAATAAAACACTTGCTATTTGTTATCAAATTTGTGGAGGAACAAAACAAATAAGTCTCAGTTGGTGATGGAACGATATTTCGCTATTGGTGATTGAATCGCCGTGAATGAAAAATCGCTATTGCTATAGCTTCTGCTATCCAAATATATCAGTGATTGGCATTTTGGCAACATTTCCCCAATAGCAATATTTCTTCATGAAGCTATATTTCTTCACTCGGCTGTGTTTACTTTTAGCTAGTTTGCTCTTTCAGGCGGCGTTATTTTGAATTGATATTTTTATAAACAACGTTTCGATCTGGTTGGCTGCAAAATTTGGTTGTATTAATTTATTAAAAATCTGTTTTAATACCGAGTGAAAGATGAGAGCAAATTATAGTAAACAAAGCAGTGAAATGTGGCAATTTTAAGAGCCCATAAATGAAACGCAGCAAAACCCGGTGATAATTGTAAAAGTCCCCATCCATATAAATATTTCATGAAGTGTATAAAAGAGATTACAACATTCCGTTCTAGTCGTTCAGTCAAATTGGTCGCGCGGGTCGTCCTCGGCTCAACTGTAATTTGTCGGGCTTGTTAGTTGAGCTGAAATTTTTGTTAGGCCTTAAGGTTGGCTTAGTGCTTCCTTTTGGCTTTTCGGCGGAGTTGGGAGATGCGAGGTTCCACTGATCTTGTGTCAGATAGGGGCTTAACACTCTCAACAGGAATCAGTAAAAAATTTATAACCTGGCGGGGGCCATAAAACACCAAATCGTATTACAAATAATTTAATGTGAAAAATGGCGTGGTGCCAACAAAAAACCTAACTGTAAAGTTAATATACATAAACTAACGGAAAATCTGGCGTGATGCCTTAAATACATATGACAGAATGGCGTGGTGCCAATAAAAAACCTAACCTTAAATTTTAACAAATACATAAACTAACGGAATATCTGGCGTGACGCCATAAAAATTAAATTGAGAATTACTAGAGAAAAGACGTGCGATACCTACAATAATAATATAAAATGATCTGGCAAAAACACAAATAATCGCATGACAACCTGGCTGTTTAAGAGGCTTGAACAATTGGCCATTTCACTCCGCAACAAGGAGTATCAAAATCAAAAAAAAAAATAAAAGAGATTAAATGACTGACCTGTGTCTTTAGACTTGGTCTAAGATTGGTTGCCTGTGTAATTCCTAAGTTAATACTTCTAGGCAGTAGCCGTTAGCAGTTTTATAAAATATGTGTTTTTGATGGAAAAATAAAAGAATTATAGAAACATATATCACTCGTCTTTTTGTAAACAGATTAACTCAAAATTTAAGTTTTTTGGGAGAATGCAATTTAAGCTTTGTCATATGGTTTGTATATGGTTGAATTCTCCGGCTAATTTCTAGTGCACTGAAGTGGGTGGCTAATTTTCTGCTAAAGAATATTTTTATAATAATTTGCTATATTTTTCCTCTGTATTTTTCATTAAAAATTGCTTCACTTTACTATATAAATATTATGCAGCCAAATACAATTTTCAGAATAAATTCATACGGAGTATTTCTGAATACATCGGTGTAGTATAAAAATAATAGTAATAAATCATGTTTTTTGATGTTACATTTACAGATATATTTCGGGTTGATTCATCTTGCATTTAAAAATCAAAGCATTTTCAATTAGCAAAATTTATAAAACAAAGATGCATAGACATCTATTTCAGCTAGTTGCATCTCATTTATTGTAATGCGAGACTGAACATAATGTCGTCACCCAGTTGATAATAGCCGTGTTTTTTTTTACACGTAAACGTCTATACGCTTATACTTTATATGGACTGCTAAGCGTCAAACTTTAAATACACCTCTGAAGTTGTTGCGCATAAAATGTGTACTACTAAATTTCAATACGCATTATACTCAAATGTAACTGAAATATGTGTTTTTGTTTCACCCTCTACACTAATTCTATGTATTCTATGTGTGTCCACAATTCATCGCAACTTATTTAGCTATATGTTATACACAGGCATACAACAGAGGGTCGTGTCTCCGCTTTTCGGTACACCCTGTAGCTGTAGCTTATTGTTTAACCACTGCCGCTAGATGGGTCTCCTAAGCATTATCTAAGCGAGGATAGGCGTTTTTTTTCACGCGCAAACGTAAACGTATACGCGTGTATAAAAAAACACGCCTAATATATATCACAATATCTCAGAAAATTACACATTACATCGGTTTACAATAAAAGGTACACATTTTTTTCTTTTTATTCCAATTTTGGTTCATATATTCTTTATACTAAATTGAATTAATGTATAACATTCAATCTGCTCCTTACTTACTTAAACATTCCTTTTTTATATCCAAGTATACAAATTGCAGATTCGCTTATTAAAAATAAATTAAAGCGATAGCCATAGCTATAAAAAATAACCGCGATTCAAATTTCGACATATCCATTTTCACTGATAGCTCAAAATAGCTATATCGTCCATCACTAGTCTCAGTTGACTGATAGCGCGTAACATAGCTGCAGTTGAAATGTGCCACAGTTGGCGTGCTGCCGGATGTCTGTTTTCTGCTTTGTTATAAATGTTGGATTACGTGTTCCATTTTCTTTATGTTGGGGTACTCTAACAATACTCCTTTGCAATGCGTTTGCGGACCACCATCAGCTGATCATTGCTCGTTTTTTAACGACAGTGATCACGACACGATGACGATCGAACAGAGTTGGCAAAAGTAAAATATTGCATGCAAATAACTACCCTGCAAAAATTGTTGGATTGCGTGTCCCATTTTCTTCATGTTGGAGTACTCTAACAATACTCCTTTGCAATGCGTTTGCGGACCACCATCAGCCGATCATTGCTCGTTTTTTAACGACAGTGATCACGACACGATGACGATCGAACAGAGTTGCCAAAAGTAAAATATTGCATGCAAATAACTAATAATAAAATTTTACTTTGGCAACTCTGATAAAATGCAACATCGCACTGGTTTTATGTATACATATTATATTAGCTTCTTTATTCACGTATGCGTATGCGTATTATATTAGTTTCTTTATTCACGCAAATGCTAAATAACATAAGAATATTCGTAGTATAAAATATAAAAGTTGTATTGCCCCTCTTCATTTACTTTCATTTTAAATTAAATTCACTTCGATAATTCTTTCCGACACAATTCCTCTTTAGAACTTTGGCATATGATCCTCTGTAGGTGCTCCATGGGGTACTACAGTGAAAGTACTTTGGAAAGTACTCTCACGTATGTACTCTATGGAATACTCACAAACAAAGCGAGAGTGGGATCACCTACTCCTCTCCTAGGACATCGCAATGTTAATTTGAGCACATTTTTTGTATGAATACAGATTAGATTTGGAGCAGTCCTATACTCCCAAAGGGGTATTCCGTACATTATTTATAGAGTACTCGCGTTTTTTGAAGGGTAGTAATAAAATTTTACTTTGGCAACTCTGATAAAATGCAACAGCGCACTGGTTTTATGTATACATACTATAGTATGTATAGAGAAATATTAGTTTCTTTATTAACGCAAATGCTAAATAACAAAAGAATATTCGTAGTATAAAATATAAAAGTTGTATTGCCCCTCTTCATTTACTTTCATTTTAAATTAAATTCACTTCGATAATTCTTTCCGACACAATTCCTCTTTAGTACTTTGGCATATGATTCTCTGTGGGTGCTCCATGGTGTACTACAGTGAAAGTACTTTGGAAAGTACTCTCACGTATGTACTCTATGGAATACTCACAAACAAAGCGAGAGTGGGATCACATACTCCTCTCCTAGGACATCGCAATGTTAATTGGAGCACATTTTTTGTATGAATACAGATTAGATTTGGAGCAGTCCTATACTCCCAAAGGAGTATTCCTTACATTATTTATAGAGTACTCGCGTTTTTTGAAGGGAAGTATTTTTATTGTATAGGCAGAATGTTTACAACAGTGCTTCGCAAAATTTTGTATGTGAATGGGCAAGGCGTAATAGACATCAATTGCGAAGTCTGAAGTTCCTTCATATTTACAAATGCAACATCTTGGTTGATTGTGGCGATGTTATTGGAATGCATAAGCTTGTGTTAAACGCATCTATAAGAAAAATGTCATTGTGTCACCGCCTTAAAGGCCCCGTGACATAAGCAGTTTTTCATATGCTTTTACCACAATCTTATACTAGTAAAATTGTCTTTATCTACTTTTCTGAAATTGCTGCGCAGAAAATGGCAATTCTATACGACAGCATGTAACTGCTAATATGTGTCCAAAAATATCGAGAGGTGTGTCAAACGATGCGTCTTGACATTAGTATTAATAATCTGAAAGCGGAAAATAAAACTTTTAAGTCGTTCAAAAGATATTAACGAAAAACCGAAAAAACATCAGCGGGTCCCTACGAAACCGGGGGTGGTATCCATAATATTTTTGCGCATAACACCTCTCTGCGTTGGCGGCCTTCGGTCGCGCTTATAAAAAATCACCCTGGTTGGGTCCAACACCAGTTTGGAGACCAAAATTATATCGGCGCAAAACAGTTATGATCACAATTTTTTTGTGGGTACCACAATGTTACAACAACCACATGAAAATCGCCAACTTCAACTGCAAATATCTCCGGACAGAGATAAAATTTTTATTTTATTATTTTTTGTCAAGATTAATACGCATCTTTTGACACCTCTCTTGATATTTTTGGACGCGTATTAGCAGTGTCATGCTGTCGTATAGAATTAGCCAGAAAATTATTACTCCTAAATGAGTAGATTGTTTGTATTTTTACTGTGAGGAACTTGACATTTGATTTAGCTAAAGGTGCTTTCACATTTTGCAAGTGAAATTATTTTTCCCGCTCGTTGCTATCTTTATAACACTTTTTACAGTACAAACCTGCAGTTTAACAAAATAATAGGACACAAAATATGGTAGCAAGTATTTCTTGTATAGTGAGAATGTTCATAACAGCACTTCGCGAAATTTTGTATGTAAATGGTCAAGGCGAAATAGCTTCAATTCCTAAGTCTGAAGTTGCTTTATATTTACAAACGCAACTTCTTATGGGAGTGTGAAGATCATTGTGAATTCATACAAGTGGCGAATGTTCGAAAAAAAAAACGTTCACAATAGTAAACAGCCTGGATCACCTGTTTAATTACATTACTTAAATCATTTGATCAATAGTGTTATTGAACCATTTTTGTAAACGAATGGTACATTGCATTATTTGCATATTTTAAAATGTTTGCTTAATTGGCCGCTAATATTTTCTATATTAATAAAATTTTAGAGATAAATATATTAAAATGTCGTCAGATTTTCTGTATTTAAAAGAAAAGCTGATTTGAAACAGAAGAGGCCAATTCATGGCATTTCAATTTAATATACGCGAGTAAAAAACAAACCTTTCTTCCATTCTCTGGCCATTCGCGACAGCCATTCTACCTGTAAGCAATTATTTGGCAGTTAGGTATGGCAATGGAGGGAATTCACAATGGTGGCGATATTACTGTGTATATATATATACAGAAATTGAAGTTCCCTTCAAAAAACGTGAGTACTCTATAAATAATGTAAGGAATACCCCTTTGGGAGTATAGGACTGCTCCAAATCTAATCTGTATTCATACAAAAAATGTGCTCAAATTAACATTGCGATGTCCTAGGAGAGGAGTAGGTGATCCCACTCTCGCTTTGTTTGTGAGTATTCCATAGAGTACATACGTGAGAGTACTTTCCAAAGTACTTTCACTGTAGTACTCCATGGAGCACCTACAGAGGATCATATGCCAAAGTTCTAAAGAGGAATTGTTTCGGAAAGAATTATCGAAGTGAATTTAATTTAAAATGAAAATAAATGAAGAGGGGCAATACAACTTTTATATTTTATACTATGAATATTCTTATGTTATTTAGCATTTGCGTGAATAAAGAAACTAATATAATACGCATACGCATACGTGAATAAAGAAGCTAATATAATATGTATACATAAAACCAGTGCGATGTTGCATTTTATCAGAGTTGCCAAAGTAAAATTTTATTATTAGTTATTTGCATGCAATATTTTACTTTTGGCAACTCTGTTCGATCGTCATCGTGTCGTGATCACTGTCCTTAAAAACGAGCAATGATCGGCTGATGGTGGTCCGCAAACGCATTGCAAAGGAGTATTGTTAGAGTACTCCAACATGAAGAAAATGGAACACGTAATCTAACAATTTTTGCAGGGTTGCTAACATATTTTGTGTCGTATTCGATTGTTATATTGCAGTTTTTAATTGTGAAAAATGTTAGAAAATTTACCAAACAGTGGGAAAAACCAACACCCTTAGCCAAAGCAAATGTCAAATTCTTCTTCTTATGATTTGCTTGGAACGAAATTGGGGAGTTGGCTACTTTTCAATATCAGATGACGCTAGTGTCGCTCATTCTACTATCCTCAATAAAAATACGTGCAATCTACTCATAATGAATAAGCATGTGTTAAACTCGTCTATATCAAAAACTGCTTATGTGTCGGAGCTATTACTCCACAGACGATTAAAGCATTTCTGTATAAATGTATATCGATACAAGCCTTACATCTTTAGTTTTTCTGAACAAAAAGCTGAAAAAATTTTATTTTATCGTGTAATATTTTGTGAATGATCCAGTGCAAATTAGTTTTAAACGCACAATCTACTTGAAATTAATTAAAATGGAGGCTGAAGTGAATGATGGTGAAAAAAGATTTCCAGTGCAAGAAAATATACCACCTGCGTGTGCAGATGGTGGAATGTCTGTAAATGGCGGGGCAGATGCGGCTCCGCGTGAGGGCAATGGGGCAACCAATGTAAATGGAAACACTGATCTTCTAGCGCAAGGCAATAAACCTGATGAAGACGAAGGTGAAACTCAATGGTAAGTGGATAGCCTAGATCGGTATAATTGCATTATGTATATTACTTATTTGTTTATTTGTATGTATACCCACGACGTCTGTATGTTTAACAACGCTAACTACAAAAAATCTTTAGGACACATAATCAGCCTAATGCTAAATCATTAGGTATGCCACCATTTGGTGCTCCTCCCGGAGCTTTTCGGGGTGGTCGTGGTGGTATACAAATTATGCCATTTGGCCGAGGTGGTCCACGCGGTGGTGGTAACTTCGGTCCGCGTGGCCCAGGGAACTTCGATCCAAACGCACCACCGCCAAATGCTGCAAATGGGCCGCCTATAGAACTATGGGTTGAGACTAAAACAGAAGATGGAAAGTCTTATTTTTATCATGCTTTGACCCGTGAAACCACTTGGAACAAACCTGATGGTCCAAACATCAAAGTAATGACCCAGGCAGAAATTGAAGAAATGAATAAAAAGCAGCAAATGTTTCAACAGCAACAAAGCTCACAACAACAACCCCAGCAAGGTAATACACAGGCCGTGGAAGTAGCCAGTAAGCCAATAGACGCTGGAGCCCCGAATACTGAACAGCAAAAAGACTTACCACCAATATGTGCTGGTCCACCACAACAGACACCAGATCCATTAAGCCAACATCCGCCGCCAAATTTAATGTCACAGCCGCCACCAACACAACAGCCTCTAACTCAGCCACCACCCTCTACTGCTCCACCACACGCTCAACAGCCCCCACAAGCAATGCATCAACAACAGCCACCATCATTCTTTCCGCCTGGCATGCATCCACCAAATTTTGCTCAACCACCATATGGAATGCCTCCACCTGGTTTTGGCGGATTTCATGGTGGTCCACCTCCTTGGGGTATGCCTTGGAATCAACACATGCATCCATCGCATGGAGCACCACCACAAGACAAACCAGCTAAAAATCTAATCATCAAGCCAGGCGTTATTGATCCAGCTGTGATTGCCCGTGCAGCTGAATGGTCAGAACATCGTGCGCCTGACGGACGACCCTACTACTACCATGCAGGGCGGGGCGAAAGTGTTTGGGAAAAGCCACAAGCTTTACGCGATATGGAAGCAGCACGAATGGCAGCACATTCAGGCACTACACCTCAACAGGCTGTTGCACCGCAAGCTCCACCCGCCATGCCACAACACATGATGCCAAATCCTGCTATGATGCATATGGCACCAGCACATGCAAATTATGAACAAGCTATGGCTTATAATGCAGCTGCAGCAGCAGCGGCGGCAGCAGCCGCAGCAGCAGCTGCTGCTACTCTAAAAACAAATGAGCAAACAAAAGCCGCTCAAGCCGCTGCATTAGAGAAAGAGGCGAAGAAAGCAGCAGAGGAAAAACGCAAGAAGGATGAAGAACAAAAGAAAGCTGCAGCACCAGCAGCAAAGCCTGTAGATAAATCTCGTCCCATATCAAGTACACCCATCGCTGGTACGCCATGGTGCGTCGTTTGGACTGGAGACGCCCGGGTTTTTTTCTATAATCCATCTACCCGCACATCAGTATGGGAGAGGCCTGATGATTTACTTGATCGTGCCGACGTAGATAAAGCTGTTAATAATCCACCAGAACAGCTCAAAGCTTCTGGAGTCGCTACTACCACCACAGAGAAAAAAGAGGAAAAAATACAAATAGAGAAAAGGAAAGAGCCTGAAGTTGTTGAAGAGGAAGAAGAGGACGACCAGGATGATGACGAAATTATTAAAATACGCACGGAATCTGAATCAAGTGTAGAGGAGGTGCCAACAAAAAGATCCAGAATATGTAAATTATATTTAATCTTAAAGTTGGAAAAAAAATTCATGATTTTTGTGTGGTCTCTTTATATGTTTAGCTACAAAACAAACAAGGAAAGCTGATGCTAATGAAGCCGCTGTTGAAGCTGAAGTACGTGCGGCCAAAGAGAGGGCAGTGGTACCATTGGAGACACGCGTAAAACAATTTAAGGAAATGCTGCGTGAAAAAGATGTAAGGCTATTTAAAATATGGAGAAGGAATTTAAGTTTAAATATTCATTTCTTGTTTCTAATCTTTTTTTTTTAAGGTTTCTGCTTTTAGTACATGGGAAAAAGAGCTACATAAAATAGTATTTGATCCGCGATACTTACTGCTTACATCCAAAGAGCGCAAACAAGTATTTGAAAGATATGTTAAAGACCGCGCCGAAGAGGAACGCAAAGAAAAGCGTAATAAAATGCGACAAAAACGTGATGACTTCAGAAAACTTATGGAGGATGCAAAACTTCATGGAAAGTGAGTACTACATGCTTACTTAAGGATGTACATTTCAATTTACAACCTTTCTTTTTTAAATTACGTGCTATTCTTAAAAACCAAACAAAATGACGCAGGTCATCATTTAGTGACTTCTGTCAGCGTTACGGTAAAGATGAACGATACAAAGCTGTTGAGAAGGTGCGAGAACGTGAAAGCCTTTTCAACGAATATATCGTAGATGTCCGTCGCCGTGAAAAAGAGGAGAAAGCACAAAAGAAGGAACAGGTATATACATTTTCTATAAGACGTATGTGGGTTCAGTATGCGTTTGTTTGCTTATATGTATGTTCTAGCACGGGTTAGGGGTGCAGCAAACGTATAACTCATTTAATTTATAGTAAATCGTAAAATTAAACAATCCGATTTTTAAACCATTCTATTATACACAATTATTATAATGTTAATGCTTCACAGCAAAGTATATATTTTTTATTTTTTATAAAATTTTCTTCACTCTAATTTAAAAATTTCAAACCAAAAAAAATATCTCCTCTACAACTTGTAAAAACGTACGATCCAACCACAACTACACCTACTAAGCAAAAGTCAAATGCTTCAAAAAAATCAAAGTTAAACCACCATCAGGAAATGATATTCAAGTTGGTGTTATGTTATATTTAGATGCTTAGAAATTTATAATTGCAAAACCAAAAAATTTTGCAAATGAGAAACAAAGAGTAATTATGAGTTTCATCAGCAGTTACACAAATCCGAAGTGTAGATAAAGCAAAGAGGAGTACAAAACAATCATTTGTTGAAGCATACGTGTGATTGATTCGGTTATCCAACATATCCATCCTGCTATCGACCAGCTTGGTAACAACATGATTGTTCGAAACTACACACTCGTTTCGTGCACTTGCTCGGCTCGTTTACCCCAAACTGTGCCTCTGTGTCTAGCTTGATGCGCGGTGAGTTATTTATGAAAGCACTATAAAAAATAGTATAAATGCAAAAAAAAAAAAAACAATCAGCGTTGACTTCATTAAACTTTCAACAGAATACAATATAAATCAACGATAAATCTTGTTGATTTACCCTTCTGTTAGGACCGTGACATGAACGTGCTCATATATGCTCGTAAGATGGACGGAGAGATACAGGGAAGGCATACAAGGAAGAAGACGTTAAACAGACCAAATGTCCGTATACCAACAGCAATCAGTTTATTTAATATTGGCGCTCGAGTCTCAGATCTCTGATCTCTTGAGTGTGGCAGGGCGGAAACTAGAGCAGTGTGGAAATTAAGCGAGAAGATACAAACAGTATGAATAAAAAACAGCTAAATTTCATAAATTTAGTTTTTCTGTTACAGCGGAAAACGCATTAAGACATTAAGAAAAAATCGATATTTCACACTTTTAAAGTAGTAAACAGAAGAATATATTTTATAGTTTTTCTAAGTATAACCTAGGAATTTGA
The DNA here is from genome assembly GCF_040869045.1 of Eurosta solidaginis. Classification (NCBI taxonomy): domain Eukaryota; kingdom Metazoa; phylum Arthropoda; class Insecta; order Diptera; family Tephritidae; genus Eurosta; species Eurosta solidaginis. The sequence continues at coordinate 6,761,681 of NC_090319.1, forward strand.
AAAAAAAAAATCATAGAGTGATTTCCGTGTCAATGCAACACAATTTTGTATCAATCCTCGTGATATTCTCTAATTAATTAATTTATTTATTATTAATTTATTATATCTTGGTATCAGAATCAAGTTTATTTAAGGAATATAGGTCGGAACAAATCCAATTTTCCACGACTTTGTAAATTCGTTAGCAATTACTTCCAAGTATTTTCAGTATGGCCTCTGTGCCGTTTCAAGAGCTTTTCGGAATCACTTCAGGATGATTTTGGGATTCTAACAGCACCCATTTGGTGATATTTCTGAAGTCGATAAGAGCCGCAATCATATCCAGCTAATCACTCTTAGTCTGACAACAACGTAAGTGATCAAAATATTTGCTTTAAAGTGGTTTTGTAAAATTGACCCAGGACAACAAAGTTACATCTAACTTAAATAACTACAAGCGAATGTGAAATATTGACTTTTTTCTCAGATTTTACTCTTAAGTTCTTAAAGTTAAAAGTTCTGTATAATATATATTTAGGTAATTTTATTATATATACCACACGTACATTTAATGTTGTCTGTCGGTCCGTTTGAAGTTGACTACCTGACTGGCTGTCAATTTTTTAAAAATAATTTTCTAATTTTCAGCTTTGGCAGTACCGGCTGATCATAATACATTGAACTAATCTTCTATTCTTTTCAGCATTGATCTTCGCGATTCGCTACTAATTAAATAATCTTTTGCAGCTCATAAAATAAAAACTAGTTCTTAAGTTATTGTAGTTGCAAAATAAGTTAGTTAATAAGCCCATGCTACTTACAGTGATAGATAGTTATTTTTAACCTAAACCAAAACCAATATCTGAAATCTTCTGATTCCAATATTTTTTATCTCTCTTGTATCTTTCTTGACTGCACCCAAAATAACATACACTCACAAACAAACCAACAACGAAAACTTAACACATTTTAGATACGAAAAGATTTTATTGAAATGCTACGAGAACGTTCGGATATGGATAGGCATACACGTTGGCATGATATAAAAAAGAAATTTGATACGGATCCACGTTATCGTGCTGTTGAGAACTCAATATATAGAGAAGAATATTTCCTGGACTATATGCGCATCATAAAAGAAGAGAAGCGAAAGCAGCGTGAACAGAAGGAACGTGAAAAAGAACGAGAACGTGAGCGTGAACGAGAGCGCGAAAAGGAAAAGGAGCGCGAACGTAAGTCAGATCGTAAGCGTGGGCGTAGCGATCGCAGTCGGAGTCGCAGTCGGGATCGTAGTGACAAAGATAAGGGTAAGGAACGTGATAAGGACAAAGAGCGCGAGAAATATAAGGATAAGGACAAAACTAAAGAAAAGGATACGGATAAAGAAGAGAAAGACAAAGATAAGGAGAAAAATAGCGATCAAAAGAAAAAGGCTGATGAGTCAGTGAGTATAAAATGCTCTTATAGACTTTGTTTATACACGTCAAGTTTTGTTGCTGGATATTTAAATTTGAACTTTTTGATGATTTTGTACACATAATATGTATATTAGCATGGGTCGATTTATTAAACTATATCGCGCCATCGATTTTTGGATAGGTTTTGGGCTCTGGGAAAAAAAGTTCCACTAAGCATACCCAAAAAAATAATTTTCGAGCCTGCAAAATTTGAGTTTTTTTCATGACCTACTTAAAAATTTTCATGTATACCCTGTCCCACTCAAAATTGTCTGCTAAAAACTTTGGCGATAACAGTTTTTTGAAAAAAAAAATATTTTTTGGGTTTTGACGAGTGTTTTGGTGAAAAAATTTATTTTTTATTTTAAGGGTTTCTTCAGAAACGTGCAAAAGTGTTGCCGATGAAAACGAATTATCCGATAAAAACGTTGGCATTAGCAGTTTAAAAAAAAATGTTTTTCTTTCGGCTTTTGGGACTTGTTTTGGTCGAAATCGATTTTTCTCATTTTCAAGGCTCCAAATCATTTTTTATGTACATGTTTCCGTTGTATACCAAAATGACCAGGGGACGAGCTAAGTTGATTTAGCCATGTCTGTCCGTCCGTCCGTTCGTCTGTCCGTTTGTTTGATTTTGAGATATCTTGATGAAATTTGGTAAGCAGGCATATTTTGATGGGGGATTTGACATTTGTCGGAATCGATCGGACCACTATAGCATATACCTCCCATACAATCGATTTTTCAATAAGAGGGTTTTCGCCATTTCTGCCCCATTTCTGCCTCATTTTAACAGCTAGCAACATCAAATTTTACCACAAACTTACGTATTGGGCATAGATTGTTGGCTGAAAAAATCATCAAGATCGCACTAAAAATCGATTTCGACAAAAATGATGAAAATCCTCTTACCTGTACAGTCGCGAGTCACTCTAGCTCAACTTCGTTCTCGATACTGTAACAGGTTAAACTCTTACCTATCCGACATACAAAATGTATGCCCCGCTTGCAATGTGTCCACACATGACACCAACAATCTCTTAATTGTAATGTGGAATCAACGCCTCTAAAACCGCTTTCATTATGGTCCACCCCTGTTGAAACAGCAAGTTTCCTTGGACTCCCGTTAGAGGAAATTGATGACAATTTGTGATCGGTCGCATCTGTTAGGTGGGGCGAAGCACTGCTACACAATAATAACAACGAAGTCACCCCTGGTCCACCTTTATGGCGATATCCAGAAATGGCGTCCACCTATAGAACTAGGGCCCACTCCCTTTTAAAATACTCATTAACACCTTTCATTTTATACCCATATCGTACAAACACATTCTAGAGTCACCCCTAGTCCACCTTTATGGCGATATCCCGAAATGGCGTACACCTATAGAACTATGGCCTACTCCCTTTTAAAATACTCTTTAATGCCTTCCATTTGATACCAATGTCATACAAACACATTCCAGGGTTACCCTAGGTTCATTTTCCTACATGGTGATTTTCCTTTATTTTGTCTCCAAAGCTCTCAGCTGAGTATGTAATGTTCGGTTATAGCCTTCCTTACTTGTTAGAATATTTATTATAAATTCTCTCAGGAAAAGATAGTCAGAGGTTATAGATCATTCGTTTTACGACTAGTGTATTAACATCCTTCTCCATTTTAAGGGTGAGGAAGGTGAGCATCGTGACGAAGAAGATGGTCATACTAATAGCGAAGATGATGAAGCTGAACGTTTGCAAAAAGAACGTGAAAAACAATTGCGTGCCGAACAAAGTATACGTGAACGTGAAAAAGAAGTTCAACGTACATTGGCAGGACATTTGCGTGATCGCGATAAGGAACGTGAACACCATAAACGTGATGAAGCAATTGGACATTTCAATGCATTGCTAACAGACTTGGTTCGCAATCCAGATTTGGCTTGGAAAGAAGTGAAACGACAGTTACGTAAGGATAGTCGTTGGGAATTGATCGAAACTTTGGATCGTGACGATCGCGAAAAGTAAAATAAATGCATTTTTTTCTTTAAATTCTTCATATAACTTTTCCCTTTTCAAGGATATTCAACGATCACATTGATTCATTAATGAAGAAAAAGCGTGAGAAATTCCGTGAAATGCTCGATGAATTGCCTACTCTAGAGTTGACTAGTGCATGGAAAGATATTAAGAAACTTGTTAAAGATGATGCGCGTTATCTCAAATATAATAATTCGGAAAAGTGTGAACGTGAGTTCCGTGATTATATAAAGGACAAAACACTTTCGGCTAAGACAGCATTGCGTGAACTCTTAAAGGAGTGTAAATTAATAACACACAAGAGTAGTGAAGTTGTGAAAGATAATCCCAATCATCTTAAGGAAATAGAGGATATTCTTAAGAAGGACAAGCGGTAAGTATTCCTTTGTTATTTGTTTCGCCACTGATAGAATATGTTTGCAATTGGTTATTATTAAAATGTAGCTATCTAATATTGGATCATATGGAGGAGGAGCGCACAGCTATTATTGTGAATTATTTGGACGAGCTACACAAACGGGGCCCACCCCCACCGCCCACTGCATCTGAATCGACCAGACGCAATAAATAATAAAATCAATTTGTATTAAATTAATTAATGACGAGATGACATTTTTGTGCGATGTTAGTCATTACTTCTATTAAATAAACAAGCATAATAAAATGAAACTTTTATAATATTTAGTGTAAGATATATGCATTGAACTTAAATTTCAGCATTAATTTGTGAAATAAAGAAAAATAATGAACTTTCATTAGCAACATTTTTGCTTACGGAATAAAACGAACTATTTTATTTTACTTATATTTCCATGTATAAAAATTAAAAAATTGGTTTTCTTGTTGTAGACCGAAAAATCAAATAGAAGGTTATAGTGTTCCACCCGTTCAAGGGCTACAACAATGTTGAATTTTTCACGACGAAAATCTGATACAACAACATCAGCGACACCAACTAAGAGATGACAGTGTGTATGTCACTTGATTTCCGGCCGTTGGACTCATAATCTGGAGAGTAGGCTCAAACATCCCCCCAGCGGGTAAGGGGGTCAGAATATACCCGCGGTATGTATGCCTAGAGGCGACTAAAATACCAGAGCGCAATATATAGCTTCTCCAAACCTAATTGTCAACCTCACCTATCTGCGGGGAATCCTGTTTCACTAACAGACGAGACTCTGGCGACCCCAAGCTCCTCATGGAACTTGAGGTTGGGGAGGGAGGGGATGGCCTGCAGGTTTAATGTGGCCACATAAATCGTTACAGGGATGGTCGGGCTAGCACCTTAATGGTGCTGTGGTACCGGAGCATACCGGATCTGTATCGGGCAAAGAACCATCACATCGATAACACACCCCAAAGCCTTCGGGGAGCAACCTTATTGCTACAACAACAGGCTCAAACACAATAAAAATGGTTTGTCTGCTTGACTTTTTTTAGGAAGCTGCGCTTGAGTTAGTCATTGTGAAAAGATGCCTGCGCAATAGACCTCTACGACATCAGCTGTCGCATCTCCAAAGCAAACAGCAAGAGTTGACTATGTGGTGGTCGCACGAACTGTAGATCCTGACGAAGGACATTGTTGTTGTTGTAGCAGTACTTCGCTCTATCCAACAGGTGCGACCACTCACAAATTGTCATCAATATCCTCTAACGGGAGTCCAAGGAAACTTGCAGTTTCAACAAGGGTGGACCAGAGTGAGAGGGGTGTTAGAGGCGTTTGTTCCACATTGCAATTTAAAAAATGGTTGGTGTGGAGACACGTTGCAAGCAGGTCGAAGCCTTTTTTGGATATCACTAAGGATCTGTTTGTGTTTTTCTTCTTCTGTGTCTTCAGGTGCCGGATTTCCGTATAATGCTTGTGGAGATGACTCCTTAAGACCCTTGAAGATCTCTTCAATCAGATGCCTGTTCGGATGCCCAGGTTTCTAGGTATTCATCAAAAACTGTTTAGCATTTAATTTCTCTCCCTAATGGGAAGTACTTTTACTTCACTGTGAATGTGGTGGTCTGCAGACATAAGGAGACAGTCCGTAGCGATTCTAGCAGCATTTTGGCAGGTCTGTATTTTTTTTTCAGTGAGTAACGGTTGAAATCGGTGACGCGTAGCATGCTAGCGAGCGGCCAATTGCTTTGGAAGTGGTAATGAGCGTCTCTTTATGTTGTTGTTGTAGCGATAAGGACTATCCCCGAAGATTTTTGGGAGTGTTATCGATGTTGATGGTCATTTGCCGGGTGCACATCCGGTACGTTCCTGTAAAAAGCACCATTAAGGTACTAGCCAGTATGTGGAACGATTTAGTATAATAACATTAAACCTTCTAGGCTATACCCTTTTGATCCATGAGGATTTTGGGGTCGCCAGAGCCTCGGCTACTAAAGAAACAGGATTCGCCATGGGTAGCTGAGGTAGACAATTGGGATGGAAAAGCTGTAAGTTGCGTTGGTAACCCCTTGAATCAATTTGGTATTTTAGTCGCCTCTTACGACGGGCTAACCTGCCGGGGTATATTCTAAGGATTTTATTACGGCTCTGGATTTTGGGTACAATTGAGGGTGAACGCTCACCAAAATGTAGATCCTGATCGAGCGTCACGCCCAGAGTATTTGTGTGTAAGACAGTAGGGAGCATAAAGCCATCGACGTCGATGTCCAATATGGCGGGATTCAAGAGGTTGTGTAGCGCAATATATAGCTTATCCAACCCAATTGTCAACCTCACCTTCGAGCGGCGAATCCCGGGATTCAAGGGGTTGTGTAGCGCAATATATAGCTTCTCCAACCCAATTGTCAACGTCACCTTCGAGCGGCGAATCCCGTTTCACTAACAGACGAGGCTCTGGCGACCCCAAGCTCCTCATGGAACTTGGGGGTGGGGAGGGAGGGATGGCCTGAAGGTTCAATGTGGCCATATAAATCGTTCTCGAGATGGTCCGGCCAGCACCTTAATGGTGCTGTGTTACCGGAGCGTATCGGATCTGTATCCGACAAAGGACCATCACATCGATAACACTCCCCAAAGCCTTCGGGGAGTAACCTAATCGCTACAACAACAACAACAACAACAACAACAACAACATGTCCAATATGGCCGACATTTGCAATGTCCATGTTGTAAATAAGGTCGCCAATCTTTTAGTCGGTGACAATGCCTGGCGAAGGGAGCTACGATATGTAGAACTTAAACAAAAGCGGTGATAGGACACCACCCTGTGGGTGGTTAATTCCTCTGGGTTAAGTGGTTACGTTCCTGAATTGCACCGATGCTTGCCGACAAGACAGACTTTTTGGGACTTGGAGTCTTGCAGTAACATGCCGTGGTTTACTGTATCAAAAGTTTTTGACAAGTCTAGCGCTATGAGTACTGTTCTGTGGTGAGGTTTTTGATTCAATCAGCAATTTATCTGTGTGCTGTTGTTGTTGTTGTTGTTGTTGTAGCAATGCTCGCCCCACCTAATAGCCGCGACCGATCACAAATTGTCATCAATATCCTCTAACGAGAGTCCAAGGAAACTTGCCGTTTCAACAGGGGTGGACCATAAGGAAAGGGGTGTTAGAGGCGTTGGTTCCACATTACAATTGAAGAGATGGTTGGTGTCATGTGGGGACACATTGCAAGCGGGGCATACATTTTGTATGTCGGGGTTGATTCTGGATAGGTAAGAGTTTAACCTGTTACAGTATCCAGAACGAAGTTGAGCAAGAGTGACACGCGTTTCCCTGGGGAGTATGCGTTCCTTTTCCGCAAGTTTTGAATAATTTTCGTTAAGTACTGGATTCACCGGGCAATTCCCGGCATAAAGGTCCGACGCCTGTTTATGGAGTTCACCAAGGACCTGCTTGTGTTTTTTAACTTCATACGGCTGGGTTCTCAGGTGCCGCATTTCCTCAAAATGCTTACGGAGGTGACTCCTTAAGCCCCTAGGCGGTGCTGGTTCATCAATCAGATGTCTGTTGGGATGCCCAGGTTTCTGGGTATTCAACAGAAACTGTTTGGTCAGCATCTCATTTCTCTCTCTGATGGGGAGTATTCTCGCCTCATTATGCAGATGGTGTTCTGGGGACATAAGAAGACAGCCCGTGGCGATTCTGAGAGCAGTATTTTGGTAGGCCTGTAGTTTCTTCCAGTGGGTGATTTTTAGGCTTGGCGACCATATGGGTGACGCGTAGCACGCAATCGGCTGGCTAATTGCTTTGTATGTAGTCATGAGCGTTTCTTTATCTTTTCCCCAAGTACTGCCAGCGAGGGATTTGAGGATTTTGTTACGGCTCTGAATTCTCGGAACAATTGCGGCTGCGTGCTCACCAAAATGTAGATCCTGATCCAACGTCACACCCAAGATTTTGGGGTGTAGGACAGTCGGTAGCGTAGTGCTATCGACGCGGATGTTCAAAATGGTCGACATTTGGACGCCCCCATGTTGTAAATAAGGTCGCGGAAGATTTAGTCGGTGATAATGCCAGGTTTCGCGAGGCGAAAAAACTGGAGAGATCAGGGAGGTAGCCGTTTATTTTATTGCATAGCGCATCGATCTTTGGGCCTGGGCCTGTGGCCATTATTGTGCAGTCAGGCGCAGGAAACGATTGTGACTCCTTCCGGTGGTGAAGGTAGCTTAGATATGTAGAAATTAAACAAAAGTGGGGATAGGACACCACCCTGTGGCACCCCCTGTTTAATTCTCCTTGGTTTTGATGTTTCGTTTCTAAATTGCACCGATGCCTGCCGACCACCCAGATAATTTGCGGTCCACCTTTTAAGACATGGGGGAAGGGTAGACGCTTCCAGGTCCTGCGCAGTAACGAGCCATAGTTGACCGTATCAAAAGCTTTTGATAGGTCTAGCGCTACGAGTACTGTTCTATGGTGGGGGTATTGATTTAAACCGCAATTTATCTGGGTGCTAATGGCATTTAGCGCGGTGGTAGTGCTATGGAGTTTTCTGAAGCCATGCTGATGAGGGGCTAGCTGCAAATTTGCTTTGAAATAAGGGAGCAAATGGCTTCAAGCGTCTTTGCCACTGGCGATAGGAGAGATATCGGACGATACGACTCACCTATGTTAGCTGGTTTCCCAGGCTTAAGTAGCGGGACCACCTTGGCCATTTTCCATTTCTCAGGTATGACAAAGGTGGAAAGAGACAGATTGAAGACATGCGCTAAATATTTGAACCCCTCTTTCCCTAGGTTTTTAAGCATCGGCATGGCTATGCCGTCTGGGCCCACTGCTTTGGGTGGTTTAGCACGACCAATGGCGTCCTCAACCTTTTTAGCGGTGATGGTGATTGGTGACGCGCTGAATTTGTGTTTATGTGCGCGTCTATTGGCTCTCCGTCTATCTTTGTCGACCGTAGGATGCATTATATATTGTCGGCAGAAATCGCTCGCGCATTTTTTCGCGTCCGACAGCACTTTGTCACCAAAGGCGATGGAAACTTTGTCTTTGTGCTTAGTCGGATTCGATAGGGACTTTACGGTGGACCAAAGTTTACCCACGCCGGTAGAGAGGTTACAACCTCTTAGGTGCTCCTCCCATTTCGCCCGCTTGTGTTCATCCACAAGCAATCTGATGCGTTGGTTTATATCCCTTATTTGGGGGTCGCCTGGATCAAGCTGTCTTATAAGGTCACGTTCTCTCGCTAAGTTTGGGCCTCCGCCGGGAAGTGGGGCCGGATTTCGGGAATTCTCCCGGCGGGAATGAAATGTGCCGAGGCGGATTTAATGACCTTACGGAAGGCACGCTACCCTTGGCGGGCATCAGTCGGGATAGGGAGGGCAGCTAGGCGGCTGTCTGTAAAGGATTTATATTCTTTATATTGAGATATCTGGCGAGCTGTGACAGCTTCCTACCATACGTGTGGGGGCGTCTCCGTTTATTGTGCAGAACGTCGTTTCTTCTATTTGATCCGCCAACATCTCACCCCTACTGTCCGCCCGCAAGTTTGAATGCCATAGATCATGATGGGCATTGAAATCGCCTAAGATAATGCGATTGTTGCCAGTGAGTAAGGCCCTGATATTAGGGCGGTATCCACTGGGGCAACAGGTGGCAGGAGGGATGTAGATGTTGATGATTTCTAGGTTTGCATCGCCTGACCGGACAGATAGGCCTTGACGTTCTAAGACATTGTCCCTGCGGTCGATGCCAGGATCAAATATATAATATTGCACAGAGTGGTGCATGATAAACGCGAGACCGCCTCCATTTCCGCTCTCGCGGTCTTTCCTGTGGACGTTATACCCAGAGCAGGTCTGCAATGCAGATCTTGCTGTGAGTTTAGTCTCTTGAGTCGCAGAATGCGGATGTTGTGCCGCTTCATGAAATCGACTATCTCCGTAATCTTCCCAGTTAGTCCATTACAGTTTAACTGCAGAATTCTGAAGTGCATAAGGGGAGACGTCACCACTCTGGGGGTAAGTGACGGGTGACTACGCTTGGGTTGGGGAAGGCCAGGACGCAATTGCTGTTGTGGCCCTAGGACTGGGCGTCCTTGGGCAAGCATTGGGGTACCCGGATGATTTGGGTTTGCGACCTGGCAACATGGCGCGATGAAACCCGTCGGGGGGTTGCCGTCGCGGAGACCAGAACATCTAGGGAAGTGGCACCACCCAAGGCAGGAGCTGCATTGGGCGGATGTCGCAAACATATATATTCTGTGCTGGCAAACGGTGCAAACGGAGGTAGGGACTAAGAGTCTGTTTCCCTGACCTACACGATTGCTGCCGGAAAAGAGGGGGGGAGAAGACGGGGGCAGGGGCTGTTGCTCAGCATTGCTTCCGACTCTACTACGAAGATTGTAGTTATGAGTGGTAGCAGCTGTTTGAGTTGTTGGCGCCGTGGGGCGCGAGCAGCAGCGGGTACTTGTTGTGGCTTGCTGAGCAGCGGGGCTGCTGGAAGGTAGTGGGGGCGGTTAGATGTAGACTGCGGGACGCCCTTGGGCGTGAACAGCAAGGAGCCACAAAAGATTTATAAAAGTTACGTGGACGTCGGGTTTTGGGATCAAGCCCAGAACAACCTGTCCGATGCAACCATCCCTTGCACGAGACACACTGAACAGAGTATGACCGTCCTAAAAAGATTCTTTTCCGGCAGATGCAGCAAAACCATTTCTCAGGACCGGGGTCAGGAGACGGACCCGGATTGGATTCGATGCCTTCCCGGAGTAAGAGAATATGGAGCAGTCCTGCTGCAAGGAGCTGCTGGGAGGATGACAATTTGTGGGAGGGACGAAACAAATTAGATGGGGTCACACTGAAATGACAGTCCTTGGTCGGGAAAAATCCCGAGTCGCTCCGGTACATAGAACCGACTGCCTTGGGAAGCGTTATCTGTGTGCTGATGTCGTTTAGCGCGGTAGAAGTGCTATGAAGTTTTCGAAAGCCATGCTGATGATTGGCGCAAGTTTGCAGTGTAATAGGGAAGCAGAATGGCTTCAAGTGTCTTGTTTGTCGATAGGAGAGATATTGCCATTTCCATTTTTCGGGGAAGACGAAGGTTTACAAAGACAAGTTGAAGACATGTGATAGATATTTAAATCCCTCTTTGCCAAGTTTTTTTAAGCATCAGCATGGATAGGCCGTCTGAGCATACTGCTTTAGATAGTTTAACATGATCGATGGCATCTTCAACCTCTTTTGTGGTGATGGTCATAGGGCACGCAGTGTTTATGCTCTTGTGCGCATCTGTAGGACCGCCGCATAACTTTGTCAACCGTGGATTGCATTACGTAATGTCATTTGTTGAGGAAGAACGTTCGTAACCCTTTTCAGAGGCTAGTCGAACCGATAGCTGGGTTGAGTAAACAAAAAATCGAGTACTAAATAAAAGAATAAGAATTTCTGAGCGGAAGTTTCTTCGCAAGAACGGTAACACGTACTCCTGAAAGTTAGACCAAACCCACCAGTCTGGCTCTTGACCAATTTTTTTGGGGGAAGCAGTCACCTCTCCGTTCATGACAAGACAAAAGCAAAGGTTTTACTAATCCCAAGCGAAGTCATTAAAACCAATAAGTCCAGTCTCATTTGTCTTTAAGGCACAAGGAAATCGGGTCCCACGAGCTCAAACTCCATATAACAGCGTAATTTAGCACAGCAGAAAATAAAAGTCCTGAGATCTAATCAAACATGGATAGACTCACTACTTCGCACGAGAACAACTGAAGCCCAGTTCGGGCAAACACGACAAAGGGTTGTGCCCACAGTAGGGTTCTCTGACCCCTTCAGGGGAGCCTTATAGTGGAAGAGTTCCTGCAAATGCCACGGTATGTTTTTAGATATTGTAGCAGGTTAAACTCTCACTTGTCCATAATTAGCCCCGACATACGCAATGTATGTACTGCATGCAATGTGTCACACATGACAACAACCATCTTTTCAATTGTAATATGAAGCCTGCGCATTTAACAGCAGCATCCCTGTGATCCAACTCTGTTGAAACTGCTAGTGGGATTGGACCTCCTTTAGAGCACTCCGATGACAATTTGAGTGGTCGCACTTATTAAATGCGGCCAAACACTGTTAACACAACAACATTGAATAATTATTGGGCTGGCTTAAGACGTTATAAGTGGCAATTGCAAATATAGGCTCATAGTGAACATACGCCTCAAAGAATACAGACTACAAACTACAAGGTCAAACTGAAAACAAGATGAAGTGATGTCTGCGGGTCTGAAATGTATCAGATGATGCTGCCGAATACATTCTCCCCGAATAAGACGATATTTCCATTTTCAAATCCCGAAATCCCGGAATTGGGAAAGATCTTCGGGACTCGATGCCCTACTCTTTAACCACAAATTATCGATAAATGTTCCCCAACCATAAATCAAACAGCTGATTTCGTTCGTATTACTTAACCAAAAACAGCGTAAACTAAATCATAAATAATGTCTTGGTTGGCGAATAATATCCGCAAGGCAATCACTTGCACCGCCAACCGACAACACTTGCTACAAAAATGGACAACTTCGTTTACGGCCATTGGTGAAACGCCCGCAACAGCAATTGGCCAGTTGCGCCACCGTACACACGAGGAGAGACGTGCCAATGGACCACTTCTACGACGTTATGGCTATAAGGAGAAAATACATCAACGGGGCTTACTTCCACACTGGGATAATGGCCAAAAATTGCCAATGCCAGATTATCGCCCCAAAAACGTGTGGTCTGAAAAGCGTGCCCTTTTTGGCCAAAACGACTATATCGATATATTGGGATCGGACCGCGTACATCCAGTGCGTGTTTTATATTCAGTGCCATCATGGTTGCGCGGAGTTTCAGGCAACGAATATCAAGTACTTCTGCGTAAACGTAAAATGTTGGCAAGAACGAAATATCCTGTGGCACGACCAACAAAGTGGAAACATCTACAGAAACGTATACTTTATTTGTATAAATTCCTTAATCGTAAAACAAAGACTGCTTTTTCCAAACAATAGATGCATTGCGAAGGCTTTCACAGCATTAATTAAGTCTTTAGTAATTGAATAATTTTATTTAACTGCAATATTACAGTTTTCTAATATAAAAATATAGAAATGTTAAGTTAAATAATACTCCTTTGTTTAAGTACATATGTAGATAAACCTTGGGAACTGCACTCGGCCAATAGACTGAAAGTGTTCATAGTGTTACTAAAATATGTTTGGCGACCAATCGAAAGAACCCCAATTAGGTACCATATAAGGTAGTAATTTACTACAGGTCTCGGCCGTAAATACGCGTCTAAAAATATCGGGAGAGATTATAAACGACGAGTACTGAGGTCAGGAGGTCAGTGCAAAATCTCTTTGTATACAAATTTCCCCCTGTATACAAAAACGATACAACAATCACATGCAAATTTCGAAATTCAAATATATCCCGACAGAGTAAAAATCTGCCTGACTCTAAGAATACATATCTATTGACGCGACTGCAGCTTAAGTGCGTTTCTTCCAAAATTTCTGCTACTTCCTTCAGGACTCCAATCTCGTTGAAAGACACTACAGTAATCTGGCAGCCGGTAGGATCGACTTATTTCTAGATCGGCACAGGAAACAGCAGATTCCACCACTTCTGTTAATTTGGAACTATCTCTCGAAGAGGAACGTGTAATTTGAAACCATTCCAAGTGTAAACATGTGACGTTTGAGTCTCAGGTATCCAGTAAGAATACCTTCTAAAATTCTTATATGTCTTTTAATGATCTACTTGTCTAATTTTTATGGTGAGCTACTGTCAAAAGTGGCACAGTCTTGTAGTATCTGTATCACTCGCCAAGCAATCCGCTTGCTTTTTTCCATCTAACCCAGGCCTGAAATAAAACATTACGGGTTTATAGGTGATGGCCTGGGAGGGTGGACGGTGGTATTTTCAAATTCACAGACACAAAGGTGATAGTGCCGGACTCACATCCGTAACATTAACATTCGGCGTCGGAGAATGTTTTGGTGTTGAAACAAGAAGTCTCATTAGAGTACATACGTTGTGGGTTCTGCTAAGGAAAAACTGCTCGGCTCTGGCTCGTGATCCGAAAATAACGATTCAGGTGTTTTCAGGTCGTGGCGGCGAAAAAGTATGAACAGTTCATGAGTACTCGGGTGGAAAAACTGTATGCATGCATGAAAAATGCATGTTGTATCAATGAAATCGTATGTTTGTAAAGATACACTTTTCTTAACTTTATTTATGGAAATCATGGGCATGACCAATAGATGAGAGATTATGCAACTGGCCTTATTCTACTACACCGTCATTGAACTTGCGTGAGAATATTCATCAGTATGTTCGGGCTGGACATATCGGTAAGATATACGAGGTATTTGTTGTTGCTACAAGTAGATGGCTTTAAGTTGCGCCGTCTCCCATCTTATGCATTTTATTGTTATTGTATTTACATAATATGAAGCACAGGTTGATCAATGCAGCGTTGGCACTTTCGTACGTATGAAATATACAGTTGGATGTAAAAATGTTGTGTTCACTGAAAGCGCCCGTTCAGAACAGAGGCGGCTTTTCGAAATTTCAAAGTCGTAACTCGTCGGTTCGATACTTCAACCCAATATCGAACGGTCGACGAGATCCTTTTGATTTCCGCATCTTCATATTTGCATTCTAGTTTTCATATTTCAAAATGTTTTGGAGCTATAGAAATAGTGTATATTATGAACAGAGCTTGTTTCTCAACTCTAAATAAAAAATTATAGCTTAACGCCTTCGCATCGGAGTTTTATCTCCACTCCCCTAATAGTTTTTTATACAAACATTTTTTTTTTAAATTTGAATAATAGTTGAAAATATATGTTCTGAACACTTATAAAATCAGGAAGTCCTTTCGTCATCATGGGGCATATTTTCCTAATTAGATGTTTAACAATAACAACCAAAAAATGTACCACTTATTTCTTTATTGTTTATGATAAACTTGGACATAAGAGCAAATATGGTTTGGGGGATTAACAGAACAAAGAATTTGTGTGGACAATTCAGAGAGAAGTTTTAATAAATAAAAAAAAATAGTTTGAATAAGGACATTGTCCGACAGTTAATTTGATATCGAAGAGTATTTGTCAAAAGCTCGATACGGACGCCTCATTATTGGCTTAGGTTTATATTGCGCATCACTCCTCCTTGTATGTCTGCATTACCTTATGGAGAATATAAATAAATAAATGTTTCAAATCACAATTGTACTGCATGAAACAAATTTTATTCCAGGTTAAAAGTAAAATAAAATAATTAAAAAAGAATTTTTAAGTTAAAGGGTTTTATTGAAAACAATACTTACATGAAGTAATAATAATACGAAAAGCTAGAAAATAATTAGGTAGGTCCTAGGTACTAGTCATCACACTCCTTATCAATCTATGGCGTTGATCAGACAATTAAATAAAAGCGTTGGGCGCGTGAAATTTCCAAAAATATTAGGCGGAGCATAACCTGATTAAGGTTCAGTTGGTTCTAATTATGACTATCAATAGAAATATGACGCGTCCAACGCTTTTATTTAATTGTCTGATCAACGCCATAGATTGATGAGGAGTGTGATGACTAGTACCTAGGACCTACCTAATTATTTTCTAGCTTTTCGTATTATTATATTCATGTAAGTATTGTTTTCAATAAAACCCTTTAACTTAAACATTTTTTTTAAATTATTTTATTTTCAAGTTTTTAGTCTTTATTTAATTGCCTATTATTTCTCATTATTCTATATAGTTCATTTAGTGATTCATTATTACAAGGACTCTTTCCTGACAATTTGTTACAATCTAAGTCCTCAATACATAATCCTTCCAAAGACTTTACTCGACTCTGCGCCACGTATGCTTGTCCCTCCTCCAACTCCAAAATATTTTGATGTCACTTCTACCGGACTGTATGCAATATTTGTTCCAAATATGGGCCAAATCGGGCATCATAGATCGCTTTCTATTCATGTATGTATTATGTGTTCCAAATATGGACCAAATCAAATCGGACCACAAATACGATTTTTGTGAATATCTCGATCCTTGCGCCACCTAGCGGCGATTTTTTTGATAGGTCGCTTTCTATTCTTGTATGTATTATGTGTTCCAAGCATGAGCCAAATCGGACCACAAATACGATTTTTGTGTATATCTCGATCCTTGCGTCACCTAGTGGCTATTTTTTTTCATAAGTCGCTTTTTATTCTTGCATTTATTATGTGTTCCAAATATGAGCCAAATCGGACCACAAATACGATTTTTGTGAATATCTCGATCCATGCGCCACCTAGCGGCGATTTTTTTCACAGGTCGATTTCTATTCTTGCATGTATTATGTGTTCCAAATATGAGCCAAATCGGGCCACAAATACGATTTTTGTGAATATCTCGATCCATGCGCCACCTAGCGGCGATTCTTTTTCACAGGTCGATTTCTATTCTTGCATATATTATGTGTTCCAAAAATGAGCCAAAT